>NC_136833.1:5764169-6057059 GCF_951394365.1 Tetrao urogallus
CACTGATCCATTAAACATCACTCGGCAGAGAAGGGTTCTGCTTGTATGGGTGAGCATCATCCCACACTGAAGGGGAACCCACTGCCCCATCGTGTCACCCCACAAATAAAAAGGTCCCATCTCCCCATCCAGGTGATGGGAACCTCCTGAAGGTCAACAGGGAGCCGTGCAGAGCCCTGAGCTGGGAACGGGGTGTGGGATACAGCCTGGAAGCCCGTGGGGTCCTGGTGGGCGATGAAAGGTGACTGTGCCCTGGTGGGAGCACATGGAGACCCAAGGGTGTCCTGCATGGGGATTTGGATGTGGTGCTGGGCACCGGCTCTGGGGGGCATTGTGGGAGAGGGACCAGAGGGATCTCCAACCTCAGCCACTGTGGGATTCTGCCCCTCGTTCACCTGAGCATCACCCCACAGAGAGGGTCTCTCAGCACGCTGCCTCTCAGGGGAGGAACCCCTCATCCAGGGAGGGGTCCCCCAACCCACCCCACAGGGAAAGGGTCCCATTGCTTTCCATGCCATTGCCCCACAAGGAAGAGATCCCACTGCCCCGCAAAGCATCACCGCATAGAGAAGAGCCCTTCACCCATCACAGCACCGCCCCACAGTTCGGGTTTCCCCTCGCCCACCCTGCCCCAACGGGGACACGCAGCACAGTGCAGCCCTTGGCCCCAAAACACGGGCCTGTGGTACCGGGGGACACCTGGCAGAGCTCAGCACAGGCACACAGAGTAACCCCACAACCCACATCCAACACCCAACCGGAGGGCAGCTCATAGCTGTCACGAGTCTCACGGCCTCAGCCGGTGCACGAACGGGACCGAATGCCACCGTGCTGGGAGGGGACTCAGCCCCTATAAAGGGGCCACACAGGGGCTGTGGGGCTGCCGTGCCCCCGGCACCGCCGGGAAAATGAAGTGTGAGCTGCCAGCGGGGCTCCAGGCTCCTGGCGGTGCCGGATGCGGCCCGGCTGGCCAACGCCGTAATCGAACACATGTGTGTGGGCTACGGGGAGAGGCTGCGCTGGGAAACGGGGCCCTGCGGAGACCGGGGGGCTGCATCCTGTCCAACAGCCCAGGTCCCACATGAAGCCAGGCGTGCGAGCGCGATCCAAACCACAGCTGGATTTGAACCCAATCTCCCGGCATCTGGGCTAATTTGCTGCGCCGTGATTGATCGTGGGGAGGGGGCACAGGCGGGAGACGCTCCAGCTCAGACCTCCCAACAGAGCCAATGACTTAAGCAGAGCTGTTTCCAATCTGCGCTGCACATTGAGGCGAAAATGCCCCCTTTTTTTTCCTCCTCCTTTCCCTTCTCTTCCTGAGCACTCCTGCTCACCAGCTCTGCCTGCGGCGTGACAGGGCAAAGGCAAAGCTCCGCTCTGAGACGTCGGGGCCGCGGGGCTCAGCTCACCCCCCTCCACCACCTGCCCCAGCCTTTGGGCTGCGAGAAAAAGGTGGAGGAGTCGGAGGTTCCTCCCCCTCTTCTCCACCCCCCCCCCCCCTCGGGCTCAGTCACTCAGCAGGTAGCGGGGGCAGCCCGGGGTCCCGAGGGGGGGGGGCAGCTGTCGGGGAGCCGCTGTGATTGATGCATCACGGCCCCATAAATTACGCGGACGCAGCCCGCGGGAGTCATCGCTCACAGCGACGTCCAAAGCTCCCTGCCAGAACCTGAAACACTTCCAGCCGTTAATTGAACAGGAAAAAAAAACCCCCTAAAAAAATTATGTATGTAGATATATATATAAAAAGAGAGGAGGGTGAGGGGAAATCAGTGCCCGGGGGAGAGGGGAAGGGGGGGATGAAATCACTGCTCCGCAATGAGGGTCAGCGCTCGTTCCGCTCCCAGGATCCCGATGTCGCCGGGTTTGGGTTCGGGGCTGCGCGGTGCCACCTCGCTGTGGCCAAAATCGCCCATAGGGAACAGTGGGAGGGCCGGCACTGCGCCAGCTCGTGCTCGATGGGATTTGGGTGCAGACCCACGGGGTCGGGCGGGCGAACCGGCGACCTTTGGGGTGCCGTGCCCGGCTGCGGGGGTGAACCCCGAGCGGAGATGCCCAGTTCTGTGCCGCCCTCCGGGCTTACACAAATGGCCGCGGCCGTGAGAAAGGAGAAGCGAAAGCACGAAGCTCTCCCCGCCTCGCTAGGAGCGGGGGGCCGCGTCGCTGTGTCCCCCCGGGGGCCACTCTTCCTTCCCACCCGCTCTCCTCTCCTCCTCCAAAATTAAAGAAAAAAAAAAAAAAAAACAACAAAAAAAAAAAACACAAACCAAACCCATCGACCTCTACTCCCGTTCCCACCATCTCCACGGGACGCCCCGTCGGGGGAACCGCGCACCTGCACGGGGAGGAGCTCTACACCCCCACCCCCCTCCCCTCCCACCCCAAAACCCCGACGGCGGGGGGCGGAGCGCAGCGGGCGCCGCTAGATGGAGCCCGACGAGCGGTACCGGGCAGCGGCCGCGGAGGCGGCGGAGGAGACGGGGCGCTGCGGGTAAGTGCCGTCGGGGCGCGGCGGACGCGCCGTCGGGGCTCACCTGGTCGGGCTGATGGATTGGGAGGGGGGAAGCCTGAGGCTGGACACGGCGAAATGGGGGAGATAAGAGGGGTCGGGAGCGGCGGAGGAGCCCGGGAGAGACGGGGAGGGGTGGGCAAAGCCGCCGCCGGGATTGAGACCCTCGAAGGGGCGGTGGGGCCGTGCGGGAGGCGGCGCCGCCCGTTCCTCCCGCTCCCACCGGGGCGGGGGGGAATTAGGACTCGGAGAAAAGAGGAGGAGAAGGAGGAGGAGGAGGAGGAGAAGGGGGGGGCCCGGCTGCGGCGTGCCCCGCCCGGGGAGGGGAGGAGGAAACCTCCCGCCGTCCCTTTAACAGCCAGCGGCGCTGCTCGGAGTTCAGGCCGGGGTCAGGGGGAGTTCGCAGCCCGGGTTTCACCTCCGAGCTGGCGGCGTCGGGAGCCCCGAGGAACCGCCGCCGCCGACCGCTCCGAGGGGCGTACGGGCGGTCGGCAGCACCGGGAATGGAGCGGCGGCGGAGGGCGGAGGGCAGCGCCCGGCGACGGCCCCCCCGGGGCTGAGCCATGAGAGTCCACCGAGAGCTCGGCTGGCTGGCGGAGGGCAGCGGACGGGCAGGTAAAGCGGCACCGCGGCTCCGACGACGCTTGGGGGGCACTCACCGGGGCGGCACCGGGAGGGGAGGCGGGGAGGGGAGGTCCCGTTTCCCCCCCCCCCCCCCCCCCCACCCCACTCCCACCTCCTTACCCTCCCTCGTCCCCCCCGCTCACCTCGCAGGAAACGGGGGCGGGGGGCGCCGGGGGCACGGCCGGCCGCCTCCCGGGAGCGGGGCCATAAGAGCCGGGAGGAGCGCTGCAGGGAGCGGGGAGCGGCGCAGGTAACGGCGAGCGGCGGCCCCGGGGGGGCGGGCGGCACCGCGGCGCTTCGCAGGGCTGCGGGACGGCCGCTTTTTCTCTGCTTCCCCCTCGTTTCCTCCGGTGAGGGCAGCGGCAGGTGGGAGCGGGGGGTGCTGGAGGCGAGCGGGGGCGGGGTGGTGGGGGGGGGGGGGGGGGGGGGGGGGGGGGGGGAGGAGGGGGATGATGTCATTTTCTCCCCCCCAAAAATAAAAATAATATTTTAACCTAAATTTGAGCCTCTGGGGGTTTGTACCCCACTCCCCGCCCCATTGGCCGGCGCGAAGCGAGCCCCGATATAAGCGTGGCACACGGAAAGCTGCGCTCAGAGCAGCCAGAACGCAGCAGGGGGAGAAAGAACCGGGGTTGGGGTTGAAGTGGGCTGAACCCCCCCCCCCCCCCCCCCCCCCTCCCCTCGCCCTCCCCCGCCTCCGAAGTGCCCGACCCTCCCTACATCCCCTCTAGGCGTTGGGCTGACGGGGGCTGTGTGTTGCAGGGCGGCGGGCGCGCGGCGCGATGCTGGAGGCCATGGAGGTGCCGAGCCACTCGCGGCAGCTGCTGCTGCAGCTGAACACTCAGCGCACGAAGGGTTTCCTGTGCGACGTGATCATCGTGGTGCAGAACGCGCTCTTCCGCGCTCACAAGAACATCCTGGCGGCCAGCAGCGCCTACCTCAAGTCGCTGGTGGTGCACGACAACCTGCTCAACCTGGACCACGAGATGGTGAGCCCCGGCATCTTCCGCCTCATCCTCGATTTCATCTACACCGGGCGTTTGGGTGAATGTGAGCCGGGCGGCGAGCAGAGCTTGGGGGCTGTGCTGGCAGCCGCCAGCTACCTGCAGATCCCCGGTTTGGTGGCACTGTGCAAGAAGAAGCTGAAGCGCAGCGGGAAGTACTGTCACCTGCGTGGGGGGTACGCGCCCTACAAGCTGGGCCGGGGGCTGCGTGCCGCCACGCCGGTCATCCAGGCTTGCTATTCGGGGACGCCGCGACCCGTCGATCTGCAGCCCGTGGAGCCGGCGGCGCCGCTCAACACGCAGTGTGGGGAGCTCTACGCCTCGGCCTCGCAGGGCACCCCGCTGCACCCCCACGGGCTGTGCCCCCCCGAGCGGCACTGCTCGCCGCCGTGCGGCCTCGACCTCTCCAAGAAGAGCCCCACCGGCCCCTCCGCCCAGCTGCTGCCCACCGACCGCCTGCTGCCCGCAGAGCCCCGCGAGCCCTCCTTGCCCCCGCGGCACGACAGCCCCCCGGTGAGCGGGGGGCTCCTGGCCGGCCACCCCGCTGCCTACAAGGACTCGCCACCGGGCGGGGAGCCGGGGGGACACCCCCACGCTACCGACCCGTTCCGCGGCACGCCGCCCTGCACCGAGCCCCCCCTGCCCCGCGGCGATGGGCGCGAGCTGATGTACCGCTGGATGAAGCACGAGCCGCTGGGGCCCTACCTGGACGAAGGGGAGGCGGAGAAGGAGCTGGAGAGGGAGGAAAAAGCCGAATCGCCGCCCGCCGCCCCGCAGCCGCGCTATCCCAGTGTGGAAAGCAACGACCTGGAGCCCGACAACAGCACGAGCGAGGAGACGGGCAGCAGCGAGGGGCCGTCGCCTGGCGATGCGTTGGACCGCTACTGCAACCACCTGGGCTACGAGCCCGAGAGCCTGGGCGACAACCTGTACGTCTGCATCCCCTGTGGGAAGGGCTTCCCCAGCTCCGAGCAGCTCAACGCGCACGTGGAGGCCCACAACGAAGAGGAGCTGTACCACAAAGCGGCGGCCGAGCAGGCCGTGCCCTTCTTGGATAAGGGAGGTGCAGGGCTGGGGGACATCCTGCGGCCGTACCGCTGCTCGTCCTGCGACAAGTCCTACAAGGACCCGGCCACGCTGCGGCAGCACGAGAAGACGCACTGGCTGACGCGGCCCTACCCCTGCACCATCTGCGGGAAGAAGTTCACGCAGCGCGGCACCATGACCCGCCACATGCGCAGCCACCTCGGCCTCAAGCCCTTCGCCTGCGACGCCTGCGGGATGCGCTTCACCCGGCAGTACCGCCTGACCGAGCACATGCGCATCCACTCTGGGGAAAAGCCCTACGAGTGCCAGGTGTGCGGCGGCAAGTTCGCCCAACAGCGCAACCTCATCAGCCACATGAAGATGCACGCGGCCGGCCCCGATGGCAAAGCCAAGCTGGACTTCCCCGACAGCGTCTACGCCATGGCGCGGCTCACCGCCGACCAGCTGGGGCTCAAGCAGGAGAAGGCGGCCGAGCTGCTGTCCCACACCTCGCACTTCCTCAGCGACCCCAAGGCCATGGAGAGCCTCTACCCGTTGGCCAAGTTCACGGCAGAGCACCTGGGGCTGAGCCAGGACAAAGCGGCCGAGGTGTTGGCGCAGGCTCCGCACCTCCACGCCGATGCCGCGCGGACCATAGAGCGCTACTCGCCCCCGTAGCGCCCGCCGGGGGGTGGCCCTGGGGCTCCCCGTGCCTCTCCAGGGCAGGGATGGAGGTGGCAAGGTGCTCGGCCCCGGAGAACTCACTCGGAGCAGGGGGTCCCATGAGAGCTGCCCCGGGCCGGCTGGATGGCGCGTCCTGCCGTGAGCGGTGGGGAGAAGCCGATATTCAGGGACTGACCTCCCGGCTCGCCCCGCTGTGCCGCCAGCCCGAACCCTGAGGCTTCGGAGGACATGAGCCCGCTCCTTACCTCGGGGCTGTCCCCATCTCTGCCCACCCTGCGGTGGGACCCAATGGAGCTCAGCTCTGCTGTGATGGAACCCAGACTGTGCCGCCATCACTGCCGCGGGGCCGTGAGTAGTTCGTCCATCGCGGCCGCAGCGAAGGGCCTCCTCCTCCCCGGGGCTGTGCTGGGAGCTCGGGGACAGACTGATGGAGAGGGCTCACACGGGGTTTTGTTGGGGGTCAGGGATGGTGACCGGGGAAACACGATGCTCCTCAACGTGGAGCAGCACTGAGCTCCCGGCCTCAGCCCTCAGCCGCCAGTGTTTTCGGGAGGTGGGGCAGGGCCTTGTCACAGACTGAGCCCCTGCACCCTGCCCCACAGCGCTCGCCATCAGGGATGCCCGGGGCCCCGTGGGGCAGAGGGACCCCTGGGAGCCGCCGTCCCGTGGGGTGGCTGTGCCCTCGGGCCCACCTCTATTATTGCCAAAGATCCCCGTCCCCAGCACAGCTGGGTCGGGTCGGGTTTGGGGGAACCTCGGGCCGGGAGTTTATGACAAAGACAAAGCGGTTGGGTTTGTCAGCTATGTGGACGTGGGCAGCGGAGGAACGGGGCCGTGGGAAGGGGCCGGGAGCAGCCCTGGGGAGAGCTGAGCCCCCGGCCCGGGCTGCAATGACAGCGGGTCGAGCCCCCAAGGGGCACCCCTGGCACCGCAGCACCCCTCTCGTGACCCCTCCCTAAGTCTGGATCCCCACCCAGGCCCACGACCCCTCTGCCTGGGGCTAATGTGAAGCTTCTCCCCCTCCCCGTGCCCCTTCCTCTCCTTTGCACACGAGGCCCCGGGGCAGTGACTGTCCCCAGCCTCGCAGCCACTGTGCCTTACCTTGTGCTGGCTGCTCTGTGGCGAGGCCTCGTGGCCCCCAAGTGCCTGCTTCCAGCCAGGGATGGGCAGGGGTCACCCAGGTCCCCCCCGGGGCTCACCAGCATCTGGCCAGAGCTGCCACCGGGCATCTGTGCCCATTTTGGGGGCCGAGCACCGGCAGCAGCTGCACCCAAAACACAGCTGGAAACGCCCAGCGGGGTCTGTATCACGTCCGATTTGTACACGGGCTCCTCGCCCTTTTTTCTATAGTCGAAACGGAACAAGCAATAAAGTGACATTAACACACAGAGCCTCGCGTCCTTCTCTGGTGGCCCTGACGTGTGGGGCTGGGATGGGGAGCGGGGACGTACCCTATGGGGCTGCGCTGGGTGGGTGGTGTGGGGCTGCGGGAGAGGAGGGGAGGAGAGGAGCTTTTCTGTTTGCCCAGAGTCCCGTTCATTAACAGGGAAGGTGCAGGACAGCAGGGACACGTCCTGCTACCGTATGTCCCCACCGCCCCAACTGATAGCGATGCGCCCACAGATGGCAAGCGAGACAACGGGCTGCACAGACAAGTGTTTAATACTAAAAATGATTAAAACCATCTTAACAAAATCACCCGAATGCGGCCACCTCCCCAACAAAGGGCTGGCGCAGGTGGCCCCGGCACACTCAGCCCGGTGAGACCCCCTCTGTGCTGCCCAGAGAGCCCTGCGAGGGCTGGGCATCCGGCACAGGTGAGAACACATTTCCAATGCACTCAGCTTTGAGAATTCTGCACGCTGCTTACGCCCAGCGCTGTGCAGCACGAATTGGGTCCTGGGTGCTCGTGTTAAACCGTGGTCACTCCGCGTGTCCTCCTGCAGGTGGCTGCGCTGCTTGGGGACCTCAAATCTGCACCGTGCAGTTCTGCACTTGCGCTGAGCCCTTTGCCAGGACACGTGTATGGTACAGGTGAGCACAACTGCTGCTTGTCCATGTGCTCCGCTCAGGCCCTGAGCCCTGCTTCGGTCCTCACCGTGGCATGGGTGACAGTGAGCTTCCTGCTTGAACGTGCTCTGTTGCAAACACCAGGTCTGAGCCACCCACGCAGGAAAGGAAAACACTGAGCTCGGTCCTCCTGCATCCTCTGCAGCGCGCCGGTGGGAACCAGAGGTGGCCCTGGGGTCAGTCCTGCTCCGTGCTGATGGGACTGAGGCGTGACAGAGCTTCAGGGATGCCAGTTCATGGGCAAACGCTCCCTCGTGGCTTCTGTATCTGCAGTGCCGTGGGGATGAGGGTTTGGCGGTGGGGACAATGTGATGTGGTGTGGGAGACAGCGGTGTGCTGCAGGGCTTGAGGTGACAAAAGGGGACCCTCACTGCTGGGCTCGGCACCAGGCACTGCCCAGGCTTCACCAGCCCTGTCCCCAAACAGCCTGTCCCGGGCTCCTCGGAGGGCTTTGCTGACCTCACCCTGAGCCCTGGGCTGAAAATGTGGCTAAAAGTATCAGTGTGGGAAGCAGGGGTAGGGGAAAGAGAGGTGGGAACAGGTAACGTCTGTTGTGGGAAGGGAGCAGAACAGAAAGCAGTTGTGGGGGGATCAGGGGTGTTCAAAGCCCTCCTCCCCCACAAAGCAGGCAGGGCACACACCTGAAAAAAATCCTATGCTGAAGTCTGAAATGAAACCGAAAAAGCAAACCCTGCAGCGGAGAGGACGAGCATCTCTGCAAGCAGCAGACAGCGTTCCCTTCTGTGGGGTGGTAGCAGGGATGGGATGGGGAACCAACGCAGCCTGGGACATGCAGGAGGAACAGGCTATGGGCAGGGATGATGGAGAGCGTGGGGCACACAGCTGAGGACCCGCCCTTGAAGTCCACAGCATCTCCCAAAGGCTCAGCTCCTGGGGCTGAGCGAGACCAAAGCAATCCCAAAGTCTGCACCGTTGCGTCCCCAATCTCTGCCCTGTACAGCCTACAAACCCGAAGAGACACCGACTCACGACGTGAGCTCTCTGCAACCAAGCAAACCAAGCGAAAGGCCGGCGATCCGGCACGGGGTCAACCAAAGCTTCCCTACACAGCAGGGCTCTCCAGCTCTGCTCCAGCACCGCCCGAAGGCCACGGGGACACTCAACGTCCCAGCCTCCACGTGAACCATCCACGGCAATGACCTTCCCAGCTCGCCTGCACCCCTCGGGGGGGGCCCTTCGCAGCACGGCCATGTGGGGTGGGTTGAAGACGTGGCGTTTATTGTTCATTGTGGGCTGGAAGGCGGTGGCGGTGAGGGCTGCTGCGGAGCCGGTCTCCCACCGCAACACTCTGCGTTACTCACTCAGGGGGCACTGCTCCCTGCTCGGCCCCCTCAGCCCTCCTGGGCCCATTTGAGGAAGGTGGGGATGTCCCTCACAGGCACGTTGCGGGTCAGCGCTTTGACTCGCAGGTTGCGATCGTCCGTCAGCAGAACCACTTCGCGGAGCAAACGGATGGGATCGTCTGCGTGGAAGAACAACAGAGCGGAGTGAATCCCAGAGCTGTGTGTCGTACCATGCTGTCCCCACGCGTGCTCTGCGCCCCAAATCCCCGCAGCCTCCCGGTGCTCCTGGCTCCCTGCTGCCTGCTGAGGTTTCCCGCCGTGGCTCGGAGACAACGCCTCATTTCGGAGGCCTTCTGTTATCTCCTTGCTCTGGTTTGGGGACAATCTGCCCATCCCCTGCAGGCGAAACCCCGCTGCCCAAAGCAGGGAGGTGCTCAGCGCTGGGAACAGGAGGTGCCTTCGCCTGACCCAGGCCAGGAAGACAGCCCGCGACCCTGGCTCCAGCAGGAAGCTGGTGCTATTATTCTGGCGATCTCATTATAAGATCTAAAACGAACCTTTCGTTCGAGCAGCTTTTGGAGTAGCCACTGCCACCGAGGCGTTTCTGGCTGAGGCTCAGACAGAGCTGAAGGCTGAGAAATAACTGAAGGGATCTTGCCCCCAGATGGATGAGCTGCCCCGCACGCAACACGCCAGGCTGGGGATATGGGAGCCACGCTTACGTGTGTGCGGAGCAGGGGAAGCATATGGGGTATGTGTAAGCAGCTGGGTCCTGTGACCAGAGTACTGTTCCTATGAGCACAGGAAACACAGTGCCTCTGAGCCAGGATTGGAATGGAAAAAACAGAGTTTATGGGAGCCCAACATGGGCCCAGATTGGCCGCGCCAGGAGCAGCAAGCCAAGGGGAAGGGGAGGTTAGCGACAAGCTAACGAGCTGGTGGTGTTGGGGCTGAGGATGGTGAGGAGGTGATGGGAGGAAGGGGAGTGCGGGGCAGCCGTGGGGCAGCTGTGGGAGGGCAGGCCTGGGGCCGAGGGCTGATGAAAGCGGGATTGGAAGGTTTTGTGCGGACACTTTAAGAAATGTGTAACAATAAACATCCTCTGCTCCGAGCTGGTGACGCGCCTCCTTGTTACAAACCAGAGGCTGTCAGCTTGTCAGGCCCCATTCGCCATAATCCACATGATTTCAAAATTCAGCATCATTTGCACATAAACATTTGGTGACGGTTTCTCTGTGAATCTGACAAGTTAAGCTGCTAAGAATTCGCGCTGACAAATGTGGGTTGATTTCTTGGGCAGCTGCTGATCTAATTCCCATCCACACTGCCCTGGCAGCACACTGGGGCTGTCTGGTCCCAGCACATGCTGCCATTGCCAGCAGGGCATCAGGAGGAAAAAGGCTCCAACCAGCAGGCACTGGGGCTTTCAGAAGGAGCCCTTGACCTTCTGCTGCAGCCATGGCTGTGGCACGCAGTGGCAGGAGATGTCCCTGTATGGGCAGACAGTTGGATCTGCATCTGCTCTTTCCGCTCTAGGAGGGTGAAGGGAAAGCAAAAGGCCCTGACACGTGGTTTTATGGCCTCGGTGCATACTCTGGGGACAGCAACTACTAACAGTTGTGCTGCCAGCACTACAAAGTGGCTCTGTGTGCGTATGGAGGGGTCTTCTCACAGGCTGGGGAGTCCCAGAAGGTGCACGTAGAGGTGAGCATTTGGAAACACAGCAGGATGGGCCACATCCTGGGGCTGCGTGGGGGCAGGAGGTGACACCTTGGTGTTGAAAGAGGCCAAATGCAGAGGTATGGGCTCCAAGAGCCACAAAAAGAGAAATGAGCAGGGTCTGTGGGCTGCAACAGAGAAGGGACAAAGAGGATGTGAGGATGTTCTACCTTTGTTAGAGGGCATGAAATCCTTGGCCTTGTCGTTGCAATAGTGGAGGCAGCAGGACAGAATCAGGTCGTCATTATTTCCCTGGAAGAAAAGCGCGATGTTACTGTCAGCAGAAAAAAACACAAACCCTGCAGCCCCATCACCATCATTTCTGCACTGCCCTGGAGATGGTGTTGCAGCTCAGTGGACATCAGGGCTGCTCTGAGCCTGCAAAGGGACAGGTCCCTGGGAGGCTTCCAGCCCTATAGCGTGCACTGGCAGCGCTGCCTCAGTGCCTCCATCCTCGCAGGGCTGTGATCCCTACCTGCTGGCCAGTGGTGTCTTCACTGCGGAAGGAGATGGACTCCAGCTCGTTGCCTCGGCTGGTCAGAGCCCTCAGGCAGTTGTCACGGCCCTCGAACCTCTCCTCCAGGAACTCGATGGACTTCCTGGCTCTCTCCTGCACTTGGCGGGCATAGCCTGCAGCCCGGTGCTCCATCTCCGGGCCCTTGGCCAGGCCGTCCAGCTCGTTTATCACTTCAAACAGGAAGAGGAGGTACAGTTACTAAGGGACAAGGTGCTCTCGTGACCCGCTGCTGAAACGCACGTGTTGCCAAAGCCTCAGGGCTGGGACACTGGGAGCTGGCTCAGGAAATCTGGGTTCAGCTGCCGCAGCGTCCCTGTGCTCCTGGACTTGGCTACAGGTCTGGAAAAGCTTTGCTGCCTTCCACCTCTGCGTGTCACCTGGCTCAGCCCTGAGAGCATGGGGACCTCTGCCCTGCAGCACTTGCTGAGGGCACTGTGCCCTGTGAAATGCAGCCGTGAGCCCAACCCGAGCACCTTCACGTGCGATTGGGGGGGGGTCAGAAAGCTGATGGGTCTGGGGATCTGGCTATCATGCCTCCTGATCCGTGCCATGCCTCCCTGCTCTGCTCCTTCTCCCAGCCCCCTGGGCTTGCTTTCAGATGCAGAAAGCTGCGTGTGCAAGTAGGGTCACATGCAGAAGCAGGCAGCTCCCGCTCCACCAAGTCCTGGCCCTGTTTTCACACCTGAAGTCGCTGCCCCAGGCTGCCTGCAGGGGAGACACTCTCTTCAACACCTCACCCATCTGGGGCTGATACAGAGTTTGCACATCTGTCCTGACACATGTTGCTGAAGCCGAGCTCGAGCCTGGGATCAGGCAGATTCCCAGCCCGTTTGGTTTCACTGGAGACTGTCAGGGCTCGGAGCCTCCTGTCCGGCTGCCAAGCAGCAGGCACACAGCCTCAGCAGCCCCCCAGGCTGAGCAGTGCCCAAGGGACGCCAGGAGGAACGCACCCTGCAGTGCACCCAGAGCTGCTCTGCGTGTGCGAGCCAAGCGCGGCCAAGGCAGCTCCCAGCGAGGCTGGGCGCATGACAGTTGTGTCCAGATGTGCACACGAGCATCCTCACATGTGTTCGTGCACAGGGATGCGTGTGCACAAGGCTGGGCTGGTGTGCACGTGTGTGCGAGGGAGCCTCTGTGCGCGCAGTGTGTGTTTTAGCCATGGCTTCATTTCTGAAGATTGTTTCCGAGCTTGGAGCCAAGTCCTGAGTTCAAGTGGGAACTATGCATTCCTTGGGGGTTCGAGGAGAGAGCTCGGGGTCTGAGGCCTCTCCCCAGTGCTGTGAATCACTGCCCAGGGAGCCTGCGTGATCGCTCTGTTCCATGGTGAGACTGGCACTCACTGTCTGGGTATTCAAATTAAAGCTGCATGGAGCTGCTTTGCTCTTCGCTCACTGACTGCTCCTCTTGCTACTGCTTTCAGCGACCTGATGCTGCCATTTCCACACAATGCACGGCTGGGTTAGGGGTGGGGGGAGCCTTGCAAGAACGGAACATCAAACAGGAAAAGCTGGTATTCCCTCCCGAAATCCGCCTTCCTGCTTCCAAACTAAACAGGCTTCAAAGGGGAGGCTTGTTTGTGCTTCTGCACCAGGCCTGGCTTCTCCATGGTGGGGTCAGCCTTAAGGAGCACGGAGCAGGTTAAAGAGCAAGAGAAACAAACGGAACGCGAAGCTGCACGCTTAACCCCTTGCTGCATCTGGGATAAGCAGTGAGGAGTGCCCCGTGCTGGGGACAGAGCACAGCTCACACCTGGAACTGGCAATAGGATGTGGCACCATGGCCACTGGCCCCTGGCTTATCCTGGCCAGCCCAGCCCTCATTATGCAGGTTCAGCGCGGCAGCACCTGGCCCAGGGAAGGAAACAGGGCTTCCCGCTCTCCTGCAGCTCATGCTTGTGAGAGCACAGAGGAGGCAGGGCCATGGCTCTAGGGAAGGCGCCAGCATTCCCAGGTGTGAGCACACTCCACAGACCCCAGGGCTCTGCCAGCTTCCTTCCCTTTGCTTCCACGTAATGCCCTGCCACTGCCGTGCCAAGCTGCAGAGCTCCCTGACAGCCCCTGTCCAGGGGTCCCGTCCCCAGCTCTAAGAGTCCTTCCAGAGCCAGACCCTGCAGGAAGGGCCTGTTGGATGCTGGCTCTCGGGCCGGTGGAGCTAGGAGTCGAAGAGGAAGCCCCACACCTGCTCAGAGGGCAGGCATGAAGCGTGCTGCAGGGCAGGAGATCAGCACCAGCGTACGCCTCGCTGCCTGCAGACTGGAGGTGCCTGTGGGGCTGCAGCTGGGATGAGGGCAGCCTGAGGCATCTGTGAGGCTCAGCCCCACTCCTACCCTGATCTCTTTTACCCTCAAGCTCCACTCCATGCCAGGTTGGCACTGGGGTGCAGCCGGCCCCAGTGCAGCACCGGCCGGAGGAATGCTACTGCGAGCCCAGCGAGTGATCAAACAATCAGAGCAAAGGCATCTCACCAAATCCTCCCGCCACCCTGGGAGACCACCCAGCAGCACAGCCGTTATCTGCCAGGGTGAGTGTTTACCAATAACGGGAACCAGCTTGCTGTTTTACTGCAAGCTTTATAAGGATAAAAAGAAGGGCTGGGCTTGAGCAGCTCTGAGACGCTGGGACACAGGCCGGCCATTTGCTCAGGCTGCCTAAGCCCCAGCTCTGCTGGGATAAGCTATCTGCTCTGATTGTTTAACAATTCCTCCTCCTTGCTCCTTCCAAAATTCCCTTCAAATCCCATTTAACACCCGTGTGCCTCTCCCAGCCCCTGGCACCCCTAAATGCACCATGGGAAGAGGAGCTCACGCTGGGCAGAAAGCTGTCAGGAAGGGAAAAGCATGGCATGGGGTGAAGGAGCAGCTGGGATGAGACATGGCTCCAACAGGTAAAAGCAACAGGGTTGTGTCCAGCACGCACAGCAAGCACTGGGACCACACAAAAGGGCATGTGGGGCACGAGAATGGGACCTGGCTTGGAGGGTCGAGCCTGCACCGAGGGACAGGGAAGCCCATGCCTGGTGCTTGTGCTACTCACCGATCAGGGGCACCACGAGGATGAACTTCCTGCAGTCCAGCAGCGTTATCAAGCTGCTGAGGTGGTCGATGAAGCCGTTGGTGTCTGGGACCAGGAAGACAGGTCTTATCTCCAGCTCCATCTGCCTCATTTGACTCTGGTCTTTCAGCACAGCCTGGAAGAGAAGGACACATGATGAGTAAGAAAGACGTCAACCCTGTGACCTGTGGACATTGGGAGCAAAAGATAAGCCTAGCTGGCACACATGCCTCCTGCAGCAAGGACGGCATGTACAGGAGGCTGTGTCCATCCCACCTGCACACTGCAAGCACCAGCTCTTGTGGGGACACAGTGGGATGGTGAAAAACTCCAGCAGCACCCTCATAGGAAAACACAGCCCTGCCCAAGCCCTGCAGTGGACTGGCTGTACCAGCCTTGAAAGTGCATTTGTTTCAGGTATTGTCCCATTTAATAGGACTGGCAGTTGCCAAGACTATCTGCACCACCCTGATATAAAACAGCAGGGAGGAAAGGGGTGGATGAAAACATCTCAAGATGACAAGATCAGCAATGAAAACGAGCCAGCTTGGGACACGAGCCATGCCAACAACATCCAAACCATGGGACCCCGAGCAGGAGAGGCGTGTGGGGAGGGGACGCTTGGCTGAGCACCATGCTCTCTGTCCCACCAAGTCCTGCACACACCGTGTGTTTTCCAACAACATCCAGCTGGGAAACCAGGTGGGTTCCAGCCCTGCAAAGTCCTGGTGCTGTCCTTGACAGAGCCCCACGCATCCACTGGAGACCAGAGGTGCTCACACACATGGGGAGGGTCTGCTGGGTCCTACTAGAAACCCCCCCTGGCTGTACCTGGACCTTTGCACAACGCTATTTGCCAAAATGGGATCAAAAAGCTCATGTGTTACTTTTGATGCTATCGAAGGACTTGGACTCTTCAGTAAGTCACAGGCGTAAAAAACTCAGGATGCTATTCTAGTGCTTCCTCTGCTTAAAAATAGCTTCCCTTGACTCGCTGATGTTTGTTGCCTCTAATAGGAACCGGTCACCCATGGAGCACAGCAGCACTGTATGGAACACATCCACCACGTGAACTCTTGTGAAACAGGGCTTGCACCCGCACGGAACACCCCAGGGCCAGGAGGGGAGCCCAGCCCTGCCCAGCCCTTTCTGCTGAGTCCAGCCCTGTTCTGCCCAGCATTGTGGGGGTGTATCTGACCCCTCTTTTTGTCATGCCAAAATCTCAGAGGCACCCTGGAACAACGAGCTGCATGGGCCAGCAGTGGCCGTGGAAATAAGTGGTTTTAAATCCATTTGCAAGTGTTGTCATCTGCCTTTAAATCAAGCTGCCTTGATGCCGCCACCTCCCACAAGGCAGCAACCAAAGCCTTCCCCACGTGCCTCCCACACATGGGCTCAGAAGGCCACTGAGGGGCAGCTACGGTGGCACCAGCATCCTGGTACAGGGCCACTATCACAGCCCCGCGCTGGGTGCTGCCTCTGCTCATGCCTTTGCCCAACCCAGGCTGGGGCAACGCTAAGCCAGGGGACAAAATTGATGGCATCAACCATGGAGCTTCAGTGGGGTTTGGTGGGGCTCCTCCCCAGTGTTTAGGAGCGCAGTGGGGAGGTGCACCAGGCCCTGTCATGGATGGAGAAGCGCCCAGTGCAGAACCAGGCTCTGCCACGAGGCGATGGAGAAGAACCCAACGCAGAGACCCAAAGTGACAGAAAGGCAGAGCAAAACCACGCCCCGCAGCAGGCAACGACCATCCCAAAGACCAAAGGAGGCCAGTCCCTCACGCTCCCCATCCGGGCTGACCGCGCAGGTGACACCGGCGCTGGGCCCCTCGTGTGTGGCACCGTCCCCGTCGGCGTTCGCAGGCCGTACCCGGCTGATTCCTGGCAGCTGCGAGCGACGCCTGTGCCGGCCGTCACGTCCCATTCCGCTCCTCGGGCCGCCCGGTGAGAGAAGGACACAGGATGCGCCGGGAGTGAAAGAGCGAGGTCGGCGGGGAGCGTGCCAAGTCCCCTCGCACAGCTCCGGGCCGCTCGGGGAGCCAGAGGGAAACTCGCCTTTGCAGAGTTCAGAGGCCGGCAGCGAGATTTATTTTTGTTTGTGTGAGTAAAAGGCTGCAGAAGCCTCTGGCCAAGGGGCTTGGGGGGGAGGGGAGTGGCCTGTGATTCATGCAGACTACGGCTGGCCCCCAGCCAGAGATGAAAGGGAGCCCATGTGCGGGATGGGACGGGGAGCGAGCGCGGCGTTAACCCTTCTGCTGGTTGGTGGGCACGGCCGCTGCCCCACAGCACGGGGATGGGGCTGAGGGTGCAGGATGTTGTGTTATGGCAGTGATTTGAGCCGCCCATCCTGCTGTGCCTCAGTTTCCTCCATGCTGGGAGAGGATATGGGGCTGTGCGGGTGTGGGAGACCCTTGGTGCAGCCTCACCCCATTTCAAGTGCTGTAGGACAGACAGATTTGGTCCTTATTGGGGTTTGGCTTGCTGCACGTCTCTGTGGCGAAGGGACGCTGCGGGGCTGGCACAGCAAGGCACCCACGGGAGCAGCAGCCCGCTGCTCTTCTCAGCACTACCCAGCTTTCCTTTCTCCTCCCATTGCAGGCACCGAATCACGTCCACCCACAGCCCACAGCCCGGCTGCGGTTCCCTGGGCAGGGACTTCTCCCAGGAGCTCGGCAGGAGCCGGAGGTGGCTCCCCCGGCTGCCCCAGCTGGTGGCAGCACTGAGATCACACACTCCCGCTCGCACAGTCCCAAATTCCCAACTCATCCATCAGCTGGAATCACCTGGGGGATTCCCCGGAAGCCGGCTGCCTGGCCGAGGGATTCAAGTTCGAGAAGGGGACCGCTCCTCACCACGCACAAACCGCGAAGCTGCATTTCCTGCGGTGCCGCAGCGGAGAGACGTCCGCTGGGAACACAGCACGGGCTTTGCACTGGCTGCCAGACAGACCAGGAGCCGCAGCCCCGCAGGGCTGGGTGCGGGATGGGTCACCCGGGCCGACACCACTGTGCCACAGCCGTCACCACTGTGCCACCGCCTCTGCTGCCCGAGCCTCAATCCCGCAGCGGGGCAACCTGGCGCTGCTGCCCGCCGGCTCCCCGTGCGCTCGGAGGGGGACAAGAGGTGAATTTTCCAGGAGCTGAAAACAATGCCTCCTTCGCATCTCGCTCCAAAGGTTTCCTCCTCCCAAGGTTCGTCCGCAGCAGCGTCTTCCTCAGCAGTGAACGTGCCCCGTGCCTGGTAGCAAGCCGGGGCCGCCGCCGTGGCGGAGCCGCCGTGGGTGGGTGTGCGTCTTCCGCAGCCGGCAGGCACCCGATCCCAGGCAGGTGCGTGTCAGCGCGTGTGCACCGCAGCATTGTTCCTGCGCCAGGAGCAGAGCGTGAATGGGATGCGGCTATATTTAGCGGGTTACTCACAGCACCGCCACAAAGGAGCGGCTGCATCTTAAGGGGGCGGCCGTTCCGTGGGCTCAGAAGGGACAGGAGCGGGGCTATTTTGGGAAGACATGTCATAATTGGCCGCCCGGTTAAGCTGCTTCTGTAATGCTCAGCAAAACAATAGCAGCATCCAGAGGAAGAGCCTGTTATGTTTCAGGTGGGATGTTTTCAACCGTTCAGGAAACTCGACCGCTCCCAGCGCACAGCAGAGGCACAAAGGACAGGGGACACCGAGCGGCGCGGACCGAGGGCCATGCCAAGCGTGGGGGTGGATGGAGGCGCAGGACGTGGCCTCGCTCCACCTGCCTGCCCGGCCTCCCTGCAAGCCCCAGCCAGGCAGCAAAGGGCTGCCCGTTGTAAAGAGGGCTGCAAAAGGCTGAGATCTAAAGCCATTCTACCCCATCTCATCTGCTCTGTGTGATGTTCCGGAGCTGAGCTCTCTCTGCTGGCCCCAGGGGTCACCCCTATTTAACTATTCACTCTGCCTGGACCCATACTTCCCCACCAGTCAAGCCAGAGCAGTGAGGGAAGCACAATAAAGCCTCAATCTGCAGCAATGACTACAGTAATGTCTGTGTTTGGAAGGTACAAGAAGGACAAGTAGGGCTGCCTGGCCAGCACAGAGCCTGGGACAAGCAGTGAGTAGATGGCCCACACTGGTGGCACAGGTGGGCAGCAAGAGGAGGTGAGCACAGTGAAGGGAAGAAAGCAGTGCCCAAAAACCCATCAGAGAGAAGGCAGAAAGAAGCACAGCTCTGCAGGGTGCAGATGAGGCCAACACACCATGCTCCCTATGGGCACACCAAACCCTGCCAAGGGATGGCACAGGGATGTCAGTGGGAAACTTCAGAGATATCAAAACACTTAGAAAGAAAACGAGTAGCCAAAAGATGGAGGCTTCTCCCTGAACCCTGCACTGCCAGGCTCTGCAAGAGGCTCTGGGGTGCCTGGGCTCTCTGGGTCGTGCCCCCATCAGTGCACACAGATGTGCACGGAGAGCTGAGGGTCCTGGCTGTGCTAACACAGGAGCTGCATCTGCAGGACTCCAGTGAATACACGGGACTGCAACTCATCCCCAGGATAATGAAAGGGGGAACTGGAGAGCAGCCAGTGCGAGAATCCCACAGAGGAGCAAGAGCTACAGGATGAAACCTAGAAGGCGGCAGGTCCCAGGAAGCACAAATCCCTCAAGAAAACCAGAGACCCGCGGGTCAAGGCAGGGAGATCCGAGGGGTGCGGCGCAGGGTTGGTTTCAGCCTGGCCTCCCCATCCCAGCTCTGGGCCGCACACATGTTCTGCTGCGGGCTGTTCCCAGCCAGCCGCGGCCTGGCTGACTTTAGCAAAGCCCCCAAGGACTTTTCTCCTCCACCCAGGCTCCGACTGCACCTCAGCTCTCAGCTGTGCAGCCCCCGAAGCTGCCCACACCCTCATGTTGACCTCTGTCTGCCTGCGAGAAGAGGCTCGGGAGGAAGGGAGGAGTGGGCCGGGGAGAAAAGCCCCTGACACATCAGGCAGCCCCCACGTTCCCCGCAGAACGGGCAGCGGCCATCCCGGGGGCCCCGGCGCAGCTGGGCCGGGATCTGCATGCACTGCCCTCCCCGAACATGTGCAGTTCCTGTTTGCTGTGTCTGTACAAGGCGGTGGGAAGTGGGGAATTTACTTACACCTCCCGCTTAACAACCCTGGGAGGCTGGAAGGCTTCAGGCCGCTTTAATTTACAGCCCATCTCTCCAATCTCTCACTCATTCGCTGCTGCTTTCTTCCTTATTGTATTAATGTGACCCAGGTACCTGCCAACAGTAATGGACTCGCTTGCGGGGGCGGCACAATTTATACCTTTGCCTTGATACGAATTTCTCGAAATTCAAATGCAAATAAAAAAAAAAAAAAAAAAGGAGAAGAAGATGAAAAAAAAAGGGGGAAAAAAAAAAAAAAAAAAAAAAAAAAAAGGCAAAATCTGCAAAGGTTGGGGTGGGTTTGGAAAAGTGAAGCGCAGTGGTTCTGGGCCCGGCGCCAATAGCCGGAGGGTACACATGTGTGCGCTCTCCCAGTAGGGCCTTCAGCAGCCCTGTTTTACAACCACCTCGGCACACACTGCAGAGTTCACGCATATGGCCAGACAGATGTGTCTGGCTTACGTTCAAGGCTGGAAAATGAAGAATTATGGAAGTGAAGGGCCCTGGGCATTAGAGAGGGCGGAGGTGAGGGGGAGGGGAGCCAGGGAGAATTTTCCTCTGCTGAGAAATCCTCATCTGGGCCACGAGGCTGAAGGAAGAGGGGCTGCGAGCGGCGAGGCGGCCAGCGGCGTGCATGTCAGCTCGCTCTTAAAGCAACAGAAGGCACTGCTGGGCAGCTGCTCCCCAGCTCGCTTCACAGGCTCCCACTGGGAGATGTGCTAAGATTAGGCCAGGGCCAGCACAGCATCACCTGTATCCCGTCTGTTTGTCCCCATAACGATGGCAACGCTTCGCAAGCAGTGCTCTGGCCGCGGCAGCCATCCGCAGGCTGTTTTTCCTGCTGTTGGCTCCCACATGAACTCTGCCGTTCACGTCCCACCCTCTCCCCAGTCTGCCCGTGCCCTGCTGCATGGGAAAGCCGCCTCCTCACTGAGCCCTGGGGCCACCGAGCCGCTGTCCCAGCCCGGGACAGCCAGCTGCCTGGCACCCGCTGCACTGCAGCCACCAGCAGGAGCTCTGTCAGCACTGCAGGGAGCGCCAGCAACTCCATGAGAAGCGCTGTGCAGCTCCTTGAGGGCTCCTGGAGACCCAGCATGCTCAGCCCGGGCGTTGGGAGGGCAGAGCTCACCCTGGGGTGGTTCAGCAATGCAGGTTTGGCTCTGTGCTCTGAAAGTGCAGCTGGGTTTTGCAGTGGGACTAAGGGACGTCCCAAGAAACCTTAAACAAAGCTGTATACATCGAGATAGGCACGGCGAGATAGGATCAGCCCGAGTACAAAAGGAAAGCAGCTCCTCAGCTGGACATGATCCCATCCTACCTGAATCTTGTCCTGCCGACGCTGCTGCTCTGCCACCTTCCTGGCCAATGCTTGTTTCTTGGCTCGGAGTTCCTTGATGTCCATCTCTCCTCCACTGCCTTCAGCCTCTGAGTCATCTTCAAATGCCTCAATCCTCACATCATCTTCCTTCTTCCAGGAAATGTGCAAAGACAAAAACAGGACAGAAGTGATTGTAAGGGATGCTGGCGGCAGGGGCTGCGGTTCTCCTCATCTCAGCACACAAATCCCCACCCAGCACAGTCTGTTCCACATTGATGGGAGGCTATTCCTAAACCTTTAAAAGAAGCAATCAAACACAAATACATGGCATACATGCAGGAAAATGAGACACAATGGAATAGGGCAGAGATGCCAGACACAAGGCAGGGCAGGGGCAGCCCTGTTAAAGCTCTGTTCTATAAGCAAACTGCATGGTGTTGGAAAACTCTTCCCACGGCCCTGTGTGAGTCACTGATGCTTTACAGGCTTCAGTTCTGCAAGGTAGGAAGCACAGTACTTAGGGAAATAGCACTTTGCCTGGCTCATCCCTGTGAGAGGAGGCTGTTGGTCCCCACCTGCCTGCCCTGCAGCCATGACGCTGCTGCCTTGCTTGAGGGCAGACACACGTGGAGCACCTCAACAGATCTTGTTTGAGATGATCCCGAAAAAGAACAAGAGAGCACTGCTACCCAGAGCAGGCTGCCACGTGTGGGCAAGGACCTGCAGTCTTCGTTTCAGCAATCCCAGCACCGCTCCGTTGCATGCTCAGTCCTTCCACCCAGAGCCATGCACATGCTGGCCACAGAACCAAGTGCTCCACTCTGCTTGTGACTTCTGAGCCCTGGGAAGGAGGAAGAGGGAGCCCTCGGGCTCACTTCCCTCTCTGGGACAGCCTGGACCACAGAGGATGGGGGATGCTGTGAGGCACGTCGGGTGCAGATCCGCTGTGGTTTTTCGGGTCGGGCTCTGCTTGCCCGGGCTCAGGGCTGGTCACACTGGCAAGCTGGGAGCTGCCTTGTGCTCAGACCCCAAGGAGGAAGCTCCAGGGTTGTACAAGGAAAGCGTGGAGAGGTTCCCACAGCCACGTGGAGGCTGAGGTTATGGAGCAGAAACAGGAGCACGTAGCCCTACAACAGAGAGCAGTGCCCCTGTCACCTTGGTGGGACCTAAAGACCCCAGATATTACATGGGCTGCAGTATCAGCATGAAAACCTCCTGAGCAGCCTCCAGAGTAGGACAGGGGTCTGGGACTTAAGGTTCCCTTTTACTTGAGAAAACATCTAAAATTCATGCCCTGCTCAGCCCCAGCCATTCACTGGGAGTGACTAGGAGGGTCCCCGTGGCTGTCAGCCCCATGGGGCACAGGGGACACACATCACAGGCCACCCAGTGCTGGCAGAGGGGAGGCACCGGGCGATTCCCTCTGCACTGGGAGGAGACTGGGAGTTGGGTGGCTCTGCCCCACACCACTGTTTCCTCAGCCTTTCAAATTGCAAGATGAAACACAAGAAAAGAGTCAACCTGCAGAGCGGCTGGCAGGGCCCTTAAACACACACATGGAGCCTGGAGCGAAGCAAGGCCTACAGGAACAAGCAAGGGCAGAAAAACAAGAGCTGAATTCCTTAATCACATCAGGATGTGAGAGGCAGGGGAGGGACGGGGCGCCAATGTCAGCTCTTCCTGTACGTGTGCTGGAGGCTGGAGCCCGGGCCTCTGCTGCAAGCAGCTCCACGGCTCTCAACTCGATCCTGAGGCTGAACCCTGACGCTCCCTCGCCCACCTCCCCTCCTGGGAGGGGCGTTCAGGCCAGGCCCCCCCTGCACGCAGTACCAAGCAGCATCTGGAACTCATAGCAGCACGGAAGACAGAGGCTCAGGGCCCGGGCTGGCAGCAAAGGGCACGAGTAAAGCACGCTCGAGGGCCCTGCGCTATTTGCCCCCCCCCCCCGATTCTCCCCATAAAATGCACATGCAGCTATAAATAGTGGGAGCTGTGGGGCAGGCAGAGGCTGGGCCCCACTGGGGTGATTCTTCCTTCACTGAGGCGCGTTCTTCCCGCACGGTACCTGATCTTCCAGTTGTTTTCCCTCTTGGCTTCCCATTTCCTTTCCCATGGCGTCTGGGACGGGTGCCACTGACACATATTTTCCACCCTTGAATGCCAGCAAAGGCTCTTCTTGTCCACAAAGGGCTTCCAGGAAATACTTCAGAACTGTGACCCTCTTGCAGTCGGCTGCAATAACCTGTGGGGTGAGGGCGAGGGGGTTGGGGAGAGGGAAAGGAAAACAAAGTCAGCGCAAAGGGGAGGCAACGGGCAGAGAAGAGCATGGGGGCAGAGAGCCCTGCAGCACATGGAGGGCACTGCGTGGTTTGGGGTCCCCTTTGCCTTGTAGATGGGGATGAAAGGGATTTACCCAGCGTCCCCAGGGAGGGATGAATGATGCAGTCAGTCCTTACCGTTCTGTTTTTGCTCAAATGCCAGCACCCCCCTAGCTGAAAGCAGGAGGGAGGGATGCAGGTGTGGGGCAGGCGGGCAGGGGCATGAACACCAGCTCCATCCCGACCCCATCCTGCAGGCCGGCCCCACAGGCCGTTAGGCGAGCCCTTGTCAGGGAGGCTGGGATGGATCTGGCCAGAAGGAAACTCAATAGCTCAGGTAATTATCCATTTATGAGGCTCTCAAATGGAGTTTCCAGAGCACGGGAGCACGGTGCCTCCGTGGCCTTTGCCTGTGCCTCCACCATGACCCTCCTCATCCCCCATCGCCGTGGGGCTCCACACCTGCAGTCTGCTCCTCCGGTGCTTCCTGCTGCCTGCAGTCAGCCATGGGGAAGCAAACGGAGCCTGGAAGTGTCACCCACTCTGCAAAATTCACATTCATGCCTGAGAACCTTGTGCTGCAGCTCCCACCCAGGGCAAAGCAGGCTCCAGACCCCATCCCCAGCATCCCCACTGACTCCTAGGTGGAGCAGACCCCATCCTTGGGTAACGTAGCAGAGCACTGCCAACGCCGGGTCACCCCACGCTGGGTGGGGACGGGGACAGGGATGGGGGCAGGCAGGGGCTGGCAGTGTCCTGCAGCGCAGCACCATGCTGCCGTGAGAGGAAACTTCTGCTCTTCCACAATGCTGCCAGTTTCCTCTCCACAAGCTAATTTTAACCACCGCGTCGCTGCCGTGCGTGTCAAAGACCTGACCCTGCTCTGACCTACAACCTCCCACCCCGGTTACTGCCCACACAAGGCACCTTTGGGGCAGGCAGCAGAGTGCTTGGAGCTGCCCCATGCCTGCCCCTAAAAAGGGTGCCCTACAGGGCAGAGCAGAGGACAAGGTGAGGTGGGAATGGGACTGTCCCCTCTGTGCTGCGTCCAGCCTGGAGTGAGCCCAGCAAGTGTCACAAAAGGAACTTTTCCATCCTCCTGGCACTCCTGTAGGAATGGTTTTGCCACAGGGAAAATCCAGAGGGAAGAAAAAAGAATGGTTTGTCACGGGAAACACCCCCTGTGAAAGCTGCTGGCTGCAGTGGCCCCAGGGGAAGTGGTGGAAACCTCGGGGCCAGGTTCACCCTCAGCCCTACGGTAACTGCACTGCGCACAGGGAGCGGCCTGACTCAGCCAGGGCAGCTCCAGCCTGGGGTTTTCCAGCCCTGGTGACTGCAGTTCCCTCATGCCAAAGGTGCTGGGATCATCCCTGCCCACATAGGTATGGCCACAGGGACCCACCTGTGAGCATTTGTGCACCGTGGGGTGTACAGCAGCAGCAGCAGCAGGGAAAGGGATGCAGGAGACACTGATTGCTCCCGAAATAAAAGTAATTGCATTTAGCTTATGACCCACGAGGTTTTCACGTAAGCTCCCGATGTCCTGCCAAGCCGGTGCAGCCCGATGCTCCAATTCAGATCATCTGCTAAGGGAGCAAAGAGCCCAACCGAAGGCCCATGACATAATGCCACAGCAACTTGTCTCATGAACACATTTTTCCAGCCCACATGAACGAAAAACAGGCACCGAGCGAACGCTCCACACATCCCCATCACGTGTGTGCCGGGACCGTGCCAGAGCCTTGAGGCTGCCTGCCTGGAGCCAGGCTGGGGTGCTGGGAAAGGAGTGACCCACCAGTGGCAGCCAATGGCAGAGCACGACACGCCACCAACTTCCCGTTTCGGTGTAGAAATGTGAGTGCCACGTTCCCAGAACCACGGGGACGGTCATGGGGTGCACGGCGTTAGCGCCACGCTATAGCTTCAGGGAGAGCTCAGCAGAGCCACCAGGAGCTGCGCGCGCTCTCCCAAAGCTGAATCTGAAATGGAACGGCGCTGATGCATTTGGTGATGCTGCTGTGACACCCCGGCCCCACGCACCCTTCCCCCTGCGAGCGTGCAGCCAGCCAGCAGGAACCGAAAGCCTGGCTCCGCGTCGCCGCCGGGTATTAAAATAGGGCTGACACGCACACAGCAGCTCTCAAAGGAAAACCGAAACCGAGAACTGCTGAAGTGGGCCGGTGCCCTCCGACGTGACCCGGGTCGGTTCCTCTGCGGTGCCTCTCGGGGCCGCGTGGGACCTGGGGCTGCGGTGGTGCTGGGTGCCAGCGCTGCGTCACCCGGCTGTGCCCGGAGGTGCGAGGTTTCTAATCTGACCCCAGATCAGACACGCTAACCGCAGGCTGGTGGCACGCCGAGACGGCTCGTTAGTGCTGCCAGCTCCTGGCTCACCCATTAACGTCCCCGATCGCTGGGCAGGACGCACATTAACACGCTAACTGCCCG
Organism: Tetrao urogallus; assembly: GCF_951394365.1. Taxonomy (NCBI): domain Eukaryota; kingdom Metazoa; phylum Chordata; class Aves; order Galliformes; family Phasianidae; genus Tetrao; species Tetrao urogallus. The sequence continues at coordinate 5,789,868 of NC_136833.1, forward strand.
TACAGATACGCCAGGCTGCTGTGTTTGAGTCCTCTCAGGACCCTGTGGTGCCTCCAGGCGAAGCTGAGATCGGGGTCTCCTGGAGGACTGGGTCCGGGGAACGCGTGCACCTGGGGTGCCACAGAGCAGCCCTGCTCCCGCTGGGGGTCAGAGGCTCAGCATCTCCCTGCAGCCAGGCGAATCGCTGCCTTCAATTGGCTTTTACAACTTGTTAATTTTACGCAGCGTCCTAAAGAGCAAATAACTGTGAGGCAGGAATGCAGCTCCTTCAGCTGCATTTAGCCTGAGGAGCTGTGGCAGCTGGGCCAGCTGCTTGGGGACCGCAAGGATTCGGACCGTGGAGGGCTGCTCCCACCGTGTGCTCACTGTGGGGTGCAGAGCTTTGCTTGGTGAAAGCCTGGACTCGGCATGCACAGGAAGCAGTGGTGCTGCAGAAGGGTTTGCTCAGAGCTGCTGCTGCCATTCAGCATTCCTGTGTACAAAGGGGAGAAGGGGAGACACCAGTAGTTCCCAGCAGCAGGAGTCAGAAGGAGAAAAGGACAGAAGGCTGAGTCATAGCATGGAGAGGTCCTGGACTCAGAGACAGGGATGGGACCAAGAGGACAGAGGCAAACCTGTGATCCAGCATGGGGATAATGCTGAATTTTGACACACTGACTTAAGCACAGCTTAGTTAGAGTGAAGCGGATGATCTTTGTCCAAACCAAGTGAGCCCCAAACAACCCAAACCATGCAATGTATAACAAACCAGGTGAAACATCCACACAAACCCCCCAAGCATCACAGGGCTGAATGCCTCCTGGTACCCCATAGCACCAGCTTGGAGCATGCAGGCAGCACAGCGAGCAGCAGGAAAGCAAAGAGAAACGGTGGCTTTGCACCACCTCCTATGGGTTTGCACAAAAGCTGGGCTGGGTGTAACCTCGCCGTACCCCAGCTCTGCCTCTGCTGCCAGGATGTGGCCCCACGCTCAAGTCACAGGGGTTTGGCCACCTGGGTAGGACTGAAGCACCCTCACAGCCGGGAGCAGCGCTCACAGCTGGGTTGCACCCTGGTTTCTGCAGCTGAGGGCTTTCAGCCACAGCTGCTCTTGGCTGATTTCAGCTGACCCTGCAAGCAGGCTGGGAACACACGTGCTCCCAACAGCCCCTCTGCAAAGGTCAGGAACACGAGGCATGTCCACCAGGAGCATCCAGAGCTGCCAGGGCCAGTTCTCTCTCCCTGGCTGGCACCTAGTGGCTGTGGGGCAGGAATACAGATGGAGTTTTCCCTCATCTAGGCTGGGAGAAAATTAAAACTCCAAATGCAGAACCCACACCACCGCAGGTCTTCTGCAACCTCAAACCCTCTGTGCCGTGGCACAGCCTGGCAGTGCCCTACAAAACATCTCACGGCTCCTGCAGACCCCAAACACAGCCAGCTCCTTGCCCTCCGAGGTCAAACCTTGCGATGGGGTTGGAGAAAGGTTTGCATCCCAAAATGCACCCAAGGGTATCGCAGAATCCCTTGTGACCAAAGCAATTCCTGCTGGAAAGCCAGAGCTCCATAGCCACGGAGAAGTAAGTTTCTGATGGGTTCAAAGCTTTCGGCTTTCGCTGATGTTTGGAAGATGCCCAGATGTGCTCACTTGTAAGCATGAGGCCTCTGGGAAAAGCCTGCAGGGATTTCCATGGGGGAAAACGCTCACATCCCCTCCTATAGCCAAGTGCTCCAGTGCCACAAGCCTCACACAGCTCAGCATAGTGCTGGGAACTCCCACGGCCGGGGGGGAGCACCTGGGGCATTCCTGCTCTTTGGGGTCTTTGAGCACAGGAGTACTGCAGAATCACAGCTTTCCACCAGGCAGCTGAAAACACCAAGTAGGGAGAACACCAAGCCCCGTGCATCTGCCCCCAGACCACGATCCCACACTATGGGAGGAGGAAGGCACGATCCCTATCACGCTGAAGCCAATGTGGCACCAACTCGGGCCACGGACTGAACTCCCTGCTGCAAGCTTCCAGTCTTTTCCTTTTCAGGGACAGGGGGAATTTATTTCCTCTGCCATTTCGGAGGATGCCTGCCTTGCCAGAGATTGTTTTGCAGAGTTAAGAGAGATAAGAAAGTGGTTAGCAGGCGCTTCGGTGGAGGAAGGGAGGATTGCTTAGTAAGGGAAAGGGGACTGCTCCGAGCTGCTGGTGGCCATACCCATGCATGGGCTGCAGGAAGGGAGCTGCCAAGAGCTCCCTGCTCCAGAAAGCTCCAAGGATGCTGCCCTGCAGCCCTCATCCAGCACCTGGGCAGCACCCAGCGTGCACCATGCGAAACCAATACCTGCCCTCAGCGGCAAGGAGAGAGGAGAGGGAAGGGTGGAAGGTTCTGCCTCACCCTGGCAGAGCGACGGCGAAGCCCTTTCTGGGAGTTTGCACAGCTTATACATTCTCCATGCAGTTCCTGGACGCCTTCCATCGCAGATGAGAGTTTTATGTCGAATTTTAAGTTTGACCACAAATATTTAAACTTCCTTGGACCACAAATGCTGTATCTTCTTTGTGGTTGAGTTGGCACTGACAGAGTATTTACAGATCCCTGGATGTCTGTCTGTCATTTAAATATCTCACAGAGGTGCCAAAGGCTGCAGAAGCGGAGGGGGCTCTCAGGCAGCCCCCCAGATCTGTTCTCCCCCGGCCCCCAGGCTCAGCAGAGCTGTACAGGGCACAGCCTGAGCCGTCCCATACTCGCACTCCATTAAGCTTGCATTTCAGAGAATGTCATCTGAGATCCCTCTGCAGCTTCCCCAGCTCCTCACCCTGCTTGATATTTGAACTGGGATGAAAGCCTTTGGAATTTTCTCCTCTTCTTTTAGGAAACTCGGGATTTCTGAGGCTGCAGGAGGATTGTTTGAATGAGAACCACTAAAACCCCCCCAGGCTGCCCCGCTCCCACCTGGTTGCTGGGGTTTCACTTCCTCCAACACGAGTGGTTCTCAGAGGGTCACAGTCCAGAGCTGCTGAACTGGGATTCCACTGTAGGGAAACTGGCCGGGGTGGGCAGTCTCAGTGGTAGGAACACAGGAGAAACACAACAAAAGGAACACCACAAAGGTTCCTCCTAAGCACCCCGAGCCAAAGAGCTCAGAGCAGCTGCCCTTTTGCTGTGCTGGATGAGGAGCTGAGGATGCCTAAGCACACATCTTGAAATCTGCATTAACGTGAACATGCCTGGACCCAAGCTCCACGTTGTTCTACTCCGCCAGGTTGTGTGTATTTCACTCCTTCAGCCCTTTTAAGCCTAGGACACAATCTGGATGCTCAGCCCACTGATTTTAGAACTTCTGAACATGAGATATGTGCTCCTGCAACGTTGCCTCCATCGCCATTGCCATCCTCAGGAACCCAGGGCAGAAGTTCCAGCAGTGCTGCTCACATCACAGGGTGCAGCACTCCAGCTGCCCCGCATGAGAAGCGACTTCAGGAATGGAAGAAAAAGCAGCTCTGCTTTGAAATAACAAGCAGGCAAAAGCCACGTGAGCAGGGAGCAGCCCCTCTGAGTGTCAGCTGCCACGAAATTCCCTTGAAAACAGAGGGGTGGGGACATGGACGCAATGCAATGACACCAGAGGAATGCCACCACAGCTCGGAGGTATTGCGGTGCTGGGGCACAGAGGGCAGCAGCTCACACCACAGCCACAGCAGGGAGGGGCTGAAGCTGCACGTTGCTTCCCAGCCACCGAGGGGGACTCCCAGTGATGTTGGAAGGAGCCGTGTGCCTCAGTGTCCTCCTCACCGCGGGGCTGCTCTGAGCACGCCGTGCTCCGGAGAAGTCACCTTGCACTGAGCCAAGCTCCAGCAGGGCTCAGCTCCTCGTACCCAGTGCTCTCCTCTTTTGGCACGTGGCTCAAACCTCTGAGCTGCTCACACACGTCGGGAAAGGAGCGATGGATCAGAACCGCAGCTTGGCAGTGAGAGGAAAACTATGCAGCTCTTCGCTGCGTCTTTGTTTTCTCCAAAGCTCCTCCTCCCAGGAGCGGGATGCTGAGCACAGAGCAGGGCCCCAGCCCTGAAACGGGGGAGCTGAACCAGAACAATAGGGTGGGGACTCTGGATGGGCCCCGACGAGTGGGGTGGGCTGGAGCGGGGGCACCGATCCATTCTTTTGACTTCATTCACACTTACAGCTGCGCTAGAGACATTTCCTGAAAGCACAGTAGGAAGAGAGGGGTATTCGCTCACTCCACCCTCCATCTAACGTTGTCCTTGCGATCCAGCCATGCACGGAGAGCCAATTCTGGCCTTTGGCAGAGCTGCAGGCCAGACATTACAAGCGCTGGTGTGAACAGAGCAGGTCCCCACCCGATGAGCAGCGCACAGACTTGGAGCGGAGCGGCCAGAAGAAAAGAATGCAGGGAAACGCAGAGCGCTCGAGCGTGTCCTGAACTCCACGAGGAGGTGTCAACAGCAGCAGCGCAGCGTTTGGCTTCAGGACAGTGAGAGGTGCAGCCACCAGGAATGGGAATTTGGAAGCATTGGGCACAGGGCAGTGTCTGTGCCACCGCATTGCCCGATGGCACCCCAAACACCACGGCCACCAGCCCACGGCACGGCACAGAGTGGAGAACTGTGCGGCCCACGCTACCTGGTGTGTTGTGATCCTACACGTGGAGCCTTGAAAAAGCAACTTTTTTTTGGTTTGTTTTCTTTGCTAGAAAACAAAAAAGCAGCCACTCTCCTTCTGTCAAATCCGGAGCTGCTCAGCCTGACTCACACTGGGCTGTCCTGGTCCCAGTGGGCTCTGCTGGTGGCACTGCGCACCTGGGGCTGCGACGCTTCACCGCGTGCCTTAATGCAGCCCAGGAATTACTGTCCATTCAGCCTCCAAACCTCGGCCATTTTTGGTGAATCCTCCAATAAAATAAAATAAAAAAAAAAAAAAAAAGGAAACTACAATTATGATTATTATTTTTTCAAATGGGAAAAGTATTTCTTTCATTCTCCCATAACACAAACCCAGCAAACACGAAAAACATGAATCCAAACCAAAGCTCAGACATCACATCTGGGGAGAGACCAAGCATGGAAAATTTTAATCCAAAGGTTAATGTTTGGGAAGTTCCGAGTGTGTGAAAAGAGGGGTTAGATGGGTGCTGCTCTGTGGCTCGAGCAGTTGTTGCCGCCAAGTGGCGGCTTTCAAACGGTGCCTGCCTGCCCCAGCCCAGGCTCTGGGAGTCACGGGCTAAAACAGAAAACAACTGAAATCATTGCAAGCAAACAAACAGTCAGATCAGATGCTGGAAAAGCCAAGTGGGGCGGGAGCCAGCAGCACGGAACGCAGCTCTGTGCTGTATACTGTGACTGCACACAGCTTCCTGGCTCGTGCTGGTACATGACACCATGGCAGTGGGGTCCCCTGAGCCCTCCTGCACCACGTCCAGCTCCGAGGTGGCCCTGCAGCCCCGTGCCTTCCTGTCCCATTTGTCACCTCCATTTCTGCTGCTGTCCTGGGGCTCTGCCACCCATCCGCAGTGCCGGGTGCCCTGCAATGTGCCCTCTGCTTTCATCACTTCCTGCCTCCCAAATGCCTTTGTCTTCGTCTTTGGCATGAGATGATGCCCTTTCCAGGCTGCTCTTTCCAACACTAGAAATCCTAGCTGCCTTTGTTAGGGCCAGGGCCATACTTGTGCAACGCCACGTCTGCTTGCGGGGCCGTATCAGCAAACACAATAGCCAAAAGGCTCTGGGAGTTCAAGCATCGCATCCTCCCACACTTAACTAAACACAAAGAGAAGGGACCACATGGCTGCAAGCACCAGGTGGGTTGGAGCCTGCTCCCCGGGGGTGGGAAGGACAGCACAGCACCATGGGCGTGAGAGCATCCGGCACACTGCTGGATTTATGGCACCCGGAGGGAGGCTTCCTGGGATCGGGGCAGCAGCAAACACAGCCCTCCTGCCCACGGGATCTTCTCTCAAGCACGTGTTTGCCAAGGGAAGAGCTGCGCCGTGCCACACATCACGTGCCTATGCTGCCTGCTGCACTCCCTGCATCCGTCCACTCTGGGTAAGCTGGCTGTGTCTCGGATGCGCGGAGCTCAGCTCCATCCCAAGCTCCATTGGAGTGAGGCACAGCAGTGCACCAGGAGAGCTCTGATCCTACCACCGTACCAGAGCACTGCCACCAGCACCTCCTGGGGGTCCCCAGAGCTGCTCAGCAGCCCCATGCCTTCACACCAGGCTACCTGCAGCTGAACTGATGGGGTTTGGCGGCAATGATCATAGAATTATAGAAACACTGCGGTTGGAAAAGGCCACCAAGATCATCAACTCATCACCACCATGGCCACTCATCGAATCATAGAACCATAGAATCATCAAGCTTGGAAAAGTCTGCCAAGATCAAGCTTAACCATCAATCCATGCCTACTCACAGAACCATTCAGGTTGGAAAAGACCTCTCACATCCCCAGGTCCAACTCCATCCCACTGTCACAGTGCCCACTGACCATCACCCTCGGTGCCACATCTCCGCGATTCCCAGCACCTCCAGGGATGGTGAATGATGCTGAATCAGAGAAAGCACAAAGCTGTTGGAGGTGTCAGACACAACTGGGGCTGGTGGGGAACGCTGGCCAGAGGAAGGCAGAGGGAGAGCAGTGCAGTGTTAGCAGATAAGCCAGGGCTCAGCCCGGGGTCATGCTCACCCATGCGTGTGCCAGCACGCTCCGAGTCCCAGCGTGGGACGCTCAGGCTCCTCCAGCTGCCCATGAAGCAACGCTCCTGTGCTGCAGCCCTCCAGCCAAGGGGGAAAATGTAATCAGAGCAATTTCTATTAGCAAGGATGTAAAGAGTTGGAACCTCTGGGCTGTCTTTTGACAACTAATTAATTACCAGGTAGCATCCCCTTGAAGCTGCCAACGCAGCGCGCACAAGTTGCAGCACGATTTGGGGAGAGAGATGAACTTTACAACAAACTGTAGAATTTTACTTCATCTTCCGCCACCATCTGAGATCCTGAGGGAACAGGAAAGGGTGGCAAGAGGCAAACTCCAAAGCCATCTGGGATCATCATTAACTCATTCACTCGCGGCCTCTGAAACAAAATGCCGATCACGCCGAGCTGCAGCGCGGAGCCAGATGGGGGCTGCTCTCATTCTCAGCTTCTTGAATGCTCTGATGCCAATTCCTGCACACGGCTGCCCACCTCCTTGCAGCCCATCCCCTCGGGCCCCTCATTCTGGCAGTCAGGGCAGTCAGCCTTTGGAACTATTAGCAGCAGGGAGTGCAATTCAAATGGCTTTAGGTGATGCTTTCTTCAATAAAGGCAACAAAAAGGAGTTAAGTGAAGAAGTATGCGAACAAAGCAGAGAAAAGCAGAGGGATGGAGAGGCTGCTGCTGAGAATAACTGTATGGGAAATCAAAGAAAAACCCCACAGTGGAAAAGGGGCAACACGCCCTGGGGCTGAGCTCCCTGCACCAAACATCGCTGCCCTAAAACCCCTCCCTGAGCTCGGGACTAAGGGAGCCAAACCTCAAACTAGCCCCGGGTTGTTCCCAGAGCGAGGATGCAGCAGGGCAAAGGCTATCCAGGCTGCAGAGGTCACAGCAGCGGATGCCTCTGAGCGCTGCCATGTGCCAAGCTCCAGACATCTCATCCAAAAAAAGATGCAGTCCAAGCAGCGGGCAGCTCGGGATCAGGATGTGTGACCTGCGGGAGCGCTGACGCCGGGCAGGCGGAGATAACACGAGAGTCCTACGGCAGAAGCCTGGGGCCTGAACTAGGGGACAAGGCTCAGCAGGCAGGGACAGCTGGGGACAGTCACCCCAGAGGCTGCACCGTGGGGTGATGGAAGCCACCAGCGGCTGGGCTGCCTTCAGGAGACACTTTTCCAACTCCAGTTCTGCCTCACGACCCCAATCCGTGGGCAGTTCCTAGGAGCAGAACCCTCCACTGCTTCCCCCCCCAGCCACCGGGAAGGACGGCCACAGGTCATCTCACTCAGGTGCAAATGTTTCAGGCTAAGCCAAAGCATTTCTTTCTCTTTTTCAGACTTACTTGATGTAAGTCCAAAAACTGCAGTGACATCAAAGAGCCCATTGAGTAGATCCCCTCCAGAAACACACAGGGACTTCACCTCCTCAGTACAAACACAGTTCCCCTGCAGACTTCCTGGGAACAGCTGAAGCAGCAGTGCACTTCAAAAACCAGCCTGCACATCACAGGGCTGGGGAGGAGCTCGCTCCTGGCCCTGGGTTGTCGACAGCCATTTGTGAGCCCACGCAGGATCTCACACCAAAGTGGTGTTAGAGCTGCGGGGAATGAGCTGAGCTTAGTCCCCGTAGGGGTGAAAAGCAGAGGAGGGCAGGAGCTGTCCCATGAAGCCTGGAGGGAAGGATGGAGGAAGGTTCAGCTGATGGAGCACTTTGCCCCTCCTGGAACTGATTACTTGAGCAATGCCCCGGAGTCACAAAGAGGGTTCCAAGCAGCAGTGGAAGAGTGCCTTCTGCTGACACATGGCAACTGCTGTCCCCGCTGCAGCAACCAGCTTGAGTTTGCTGCCCGTTGTGGTGTGAGGTCACCCCCACAGGGATGGAGGGACCCATCCCGCATGGAGCAGCCATGCAGGAGATGCACTGCATCCTGCCCCGAGTGGGACTGATGTGCAAATAACGAGAGAAAGATGCGGGGCGAGGGCGGGTTAAGGAGATTAGTCTGGGGCACACTCTGGGAGATACACAATGTTAAGTATGAGGGCAAAGGAAATGAAAGCTGGAAACTCAAACAGAGTGAAGAATCCAACCCCTGCCTGGGCAGGAAGTTTACACTCTGCTTCTAAATATACATGTTTTTAAATCAACAAGCTTTCTTGTTCCTCAGCACTGCTGTACCACTATCAGAAAGGAACACCCAAAAGCAGTGCCAGGCTGAGCCCAGCAAGCTGCCCATCTCCAGAACGAGGTGGGAGCATGGAAACCCCATCAGGTGTGGATCAGGGTGCCCGGTGCCCAGCTCAGCTCCACGAGAAGGAATGGGAGCACCAACCTGTGAGCAGGACACACTGCCTCTTCCCTTCCTGCTCTCTGGCCACCACATCCAGGCTCGGCAGTCGGATAGTCACATATTTTTTTAATTTGATATAATTATCTCCTAGAAATTACTGTACACAGCCTCTTGGGATCTAAAGCAATTAAGTGAAGATAAATTTCTTTCATGGAGCAAGCTGTCAAAGGATGAAGCAATTTCATTCCCCATTTGAAGTGGAAGCTTTGGGTCATGCATGGTTTATTTGAAACAATGCCATCACCTAAAGCTGCTGATCTTATCTGTCTCTCTCTGTCTCTCCATTTCAAACTGCTGAAGATGTGCAGCGTGGCACTGCCTGAAGTGATGACATCTGGCAGCAGGCCAGCTGCAGAAACACGCTGCTCCTCCCCGAGCCCGAGTGCAAGAGGCCAAGCATTCCTATTAAAAAGGGGGAAACCGAGGTGAAAGCTGGGAAGAGCTGAAAAGCGGGAATCCTGCCTGAGGGAACGTGAGCCCAGTGAGCTACAGAAGGGGAGAGAGGTGCCTGTGGGGAGGGAGGCTCTGCCCCAGGGATGTGGGAGCACATGGAGCATCCCCTGGGGTGACACTGTGCCAGGGGTCCCCTCCTGCTGTGGTCACCCAGAGCAGCAGTGGGGATTCCTCCACTATGAGAGTCAGGCTCTGTGTCCACGCATTGCCAGGACATATGTTCTAAGTCTAGCCAAAGTTCCAGCAAATTCTCTCCTCGCATTTCACCAGCCCAACATGTTTCATTTTAGCAAAAAAAAACAACAAAAACCCAACACACAACCCAACACATAAAATAACTCATTTAAATAAATCATCCTCCCAACTGGTGGCTTTTATCCTGGAAATGGAAAAGGGAAGGATGTGGAGCAAAGAGCAGCTTCGCCATCTCCATGCACCCGGCGCTGAAGGTACTCAGATCCCACCATTAAGATGCTCAGATCCCAACTCCAAACCTCATGGGACACAAGGATCCACCAAGCCAAACTCTGTATCTTTACACAGCCTAAAGGTGCCACCCTGACAGCTGAATAATGACCTTCTACCAGGGAGAAAAGGGCTGAAGGCATCGAAAGGAACAACAGTGAATGCATCTCAATGTCCTCCCTCACATTTCTGCAAAATCATGCATGGAATAAGCTCTGTGTCCACCAGCAAACTCCACCTTCTTCCATTCACACACACAAATCTCAATCCCTTCAGCAATAATGAGCTCTATCATACGTACTGCATCATTTACACTTGAGACAAACAGAGATCCAAACTGTAAATCCATTCTGGTGCCCAGGAACAACAGGCCACGTGGTCAGACCTCAGTGCACACCTTCACCTGTCTGTATGTGCACCCATCTATCCCCAGCACGGTTTGGAGAATGTTCTTCAGAAAGCCAACCAAACAGACAGAAATGGATGTTATTATTGTCTCTCTTTGTGATACAGATGCTCCTCAGTGCTATACAGTAAGAAAAATGCTTCACGTAAAACGCTCATGTGCAAAACCTTAGGGTAAATCTTGTTAATTCTGAAAAACGATGTCTCTTAACCTATTCTTAAGTAAATATATGCAAATATATTACAGGGGGCGGGGGGGGAAATGAAATGATCTGAATTAAACACGCAGCATTTTTACTTCCCTTGCCTATGGTTACTCGCCTATGGGTGGGAAGAACCCAAAGGCTCTGTGTGACCCTTCCCTTCGTTCTCCCTCATCCTAAGGGACAAGGGTGGCCTGGGGTTGAGGCACTGGCCCCAAGTGCTGGGTATCAGGGGCCTGTTCTCATCCTGAAGCTGAGGCTTCCTGTGGGACCCAGGCCGGTCCCTCAGCCTCGTGTACCTCTGCTGCCAATCCTGAACGAGGAAATTGCTTTTCCTTATGCTGCAACGTGTTGTGGAGATACGTTCATTAATGCCTGGGAAGTGCTTAGGCTTCAATGACAGCAAGAAACGACACAGTAAATAAGACTACAGTCGTACCTTGTCCTGATTTGGGATGGGACAGCAGGACAGGACACGGACACAGCCCACCAAGGGCGCTGGGTTCTCCATCCTCACCCAGGCACAGCCCCAAACAACGCAGTGCAATGGTGGCAGGCAGCCCCTGAGCTCAATGACAGAGGTCACCTTCCGTCTCCCTTAGAGACAGAGTAGATCCCCATCTGTTATTTGGGCTGACCACTCCCTGAATTCCACTCAGTCTACTGCTCTGGCAAGCTTCCCAGGATGCAGATCTTTCTTATTCAGGATAACAATGAGGAGTTAGTAATTGGGGCTTTTTTCAGGTTTCCTGAGGTCCCTCCAATAGCTGCGTTGGTGGATACCACAGCCACTACCTTCTACAGCAGGGAAGTTTTAAGCATTCTGCATGGACAAAAACAAAACAGAGACACTGCCACGAAGTTACAATGGGTTGAGGGCTGAACTGGGTGACTGAGAGCCGAGCAGCAGCACACGGAATCATAGAAGGGTTGGGTTGGAAGGTACCTTAGAGATGACCCAGTTCCAACCCCTGCTGTGGGATGACGGCCACACAGCTCGGCCTGCTCAGGGCACCTCCAGGGATGGGGCACCCCAGACTTTTCCAGTGCCCATCCACCAGGCAAAGCACAAGGCAGAGGCAGCCGGAGAGCCAGGCTCTCCTGCAAGAGCAGCAGCACAATGTTAAGTCTTGCAGCACCACAAAAGAGTGCCTGAGCTGCAGCCACGCTCCATGCCCAAGGAACGGCTTGGCCAGCCAGAGCAGCCTCTCCATTTCCTCCAGCTTTCTCTGGGCAGCAATAAGAGATGGCTCATTGGGAGGAGATCCAGCATTAATGGCACTTTAATGAGGCCTTTCAATACACTCACAGACTAATCGGCAAATTCCAAGAGGTTTGAACTCCAATATGTCATTCTGAATACACTGCAGCCACGGTGAATACCTTTCTCATGGCTGGGGCCGTGCACTGCTGGGCCTGATGCCCTTTCCAGCCGTGGTTTTGTGCCACGTGGGTGCCCGTGTGGCAGAAGCAAGGCTGTTACCTGCTAAAGGACCCAAAGCAAACACAACCCTTCCCATTCTCACTCATCCCTAAGGTTGCTGCACCGATGCTGGCTTTGGGAGCACATGCTCTGCCGGTTTCATGAACGGGACGTTTCCCGTGTCCCAGGAGCCCACACCAAACCTCCGGAGGCAGCTCTGAGAACAAAGGGCCAAACACAAGTTTTCCATCTCATTACATAAACCTGGCCTGGGGACGACAAAAGCCAAGGATGTTCAACAACGAGCGTCATCTGATCCGCCCAGAAAGCTCCAGCACAGACTGAAGGCAGGCATGGGACAAGGCTGATTTATTCTGTCAGTCTGCGCCTTGAGCTGAAGATCACATCACACTTCCAGAAAACACTTGAAAAAAGCCTTCTGCTGACACCACAGCCAAAGGGAGCAGCGCTGCACACATGCTGGTACGCGTGCACGGCTCACACCCAACAGCATGACTCCCTCTGAGGTGACACGATGGCCAAAGTGCCCCATCCTCAAGCAGCAGGGCTGGCAGCGTCTGCCCTTGGCCCTGGATCACAGCTCGGGGTCCCAGCAAGCTGCTCGCTGGTCCCAGCACTGCATACGAATGGGACAGGAGGAGGAGAGAAGCCCCCGAGATCACGGCGCACAGGGATACGGCGTGGATTCGTATCTGGTCAACAGAGGTCTTAAAACGACAGGGCGAACAGCAGGGCAGTGCTGGCGGGGAAGCTTGCTTGGGCTTAACAATAGGCTCAGTGACCTGGACAAAGAAAACCTTCACTGATCAAACCCGCAGCTCAGACACTGGCTCCTGCTCTCCTCCATCTGCCACCGGACAGAAAGCTCAGACGGCGTGCGCTCAGACTGTGCCACTCTCAGCCTCTGGAAAGAGGCTCGGCGCTGTCAGCACGTCATCCCACAGGAGCAGTCACACGAGATGGATGCGCCACCTCCGTGCCACCTCCCGGCAGCCCCTGGGGGCTCCCCCTCTGCACCCCTACTGCCAGATCCGACGCATACACCCCGTGCTCCTCTTTAAGCAGGAGCTTCGGACCCCCTCGTCCCTCCCAGCAGCTCAGGGTGTTCAAAGCAGCTTGCTGACAGACAGGCAGGTGTGCGGGTGACAGCGGCCACCTCCCCGCTCGCCCTCCCCAGCGCAGCCCCAGGCACAGCACGGGGGAGTACTGCGAGCCCAGCTGTGACATTTCCTTTCACCTATACCTGTACAGCTGTTTCCTACAGGGCTGCAGCCTCGAGTGAGATGTGTGAGGCTTCTGTAGGTGCTTGGGAACAAGATGGAACAGAAACGCTTCACACCTGGCCCCAAAATTACAGCACGCTGGAACGGGGCCAACGTAAACTGGCAGAGTACCAGTTGCAATGGACATCAATTAAGAAGGCTGTCATCCTCAGACTGCAGGGTTTGCTTTTTGCGATCTGCATCGCTCCTTAAGCCTTCAGCAGCACCAGCGCTGGAGTTTTCCAGATGGGATCATTTCCCTCAGATTCCACTCACTAGATTTATTGCAGCTTTTTTTTTTTTTTTTTTTTTTTTTCTTTAAAAAAAAAAAAACCTCACCCCCCCCTCCCTCCTTTAAGAGACTGAACTATTATTCCACATTGCAGATTTCTCCAGGGCTGTATTCAGTGTCCTCGCGCTGTACGAGTGCTTGTTTGCAATGAGTTCCCTTTACCTTCAGCTGGAGAAAACAGTTTTAAAGACATGCTCAAACCTTTATCTGCCTTAATAGTGACTGCCAGCCAAACCCAAAGGCTGAGTGACCACAATGTGCCCTGCACAGCCCCAGGAGAGCAGCAGCAGTCCCTGGGACAGCACGCAGCAGGGAAGATGGAGGTTGGGATGGATCCCATCTCCAACCCCAGCAGCTCCTGCCCAGTGCCCACTGTTGGTGGCAGGGATGCTTGTTTGGAAAGGCAAACAGGGATGGAAGGAGTTTTTCAAGGATGACTCCTCCTTGGACTCTCCCGCTTGGGGCTCCGGTCTCTGCTCACAGTTTCCCTTTTCCTCCCTGGACCAAGCTCTGAGCTGGAAGCTCTCACTCTCATGGGCTGAGAGCATTCTCCTGCCAGCTGGAGGGGAGAAGCTCGAAGGTTATAGAATGGGAATACGGAAAGGATGCTGAGAAAACAGTTACATTCCCTCACCGGGGTTTTCTCTGTGCTTATGAAGAGTCTGTGCTCTCTGACTCCTGATCTCACTCGCTTTCCTCTTGCCTTGCAAGAAGTCCTCCCCAAATCACTGTAAGGCCACCACTCTGATATGGCATCCAGCCTTGGAAAGGACAGAATGTTGGCATGGCAAAGCCCAGCCACTCCGATTGCTGTTCCTTCTGGACCTTCAAACCTGGGGCTCCCTATCCAAGAAGCATCACACACACTACTACACACTGACAAGAGATATCTTAAAAGCCTTAAGAAGATGAAATACTGTAAATACGTTGAGTAACAAGAAAGGACTGATTTTAGCCCAAGCCTACAATTAAAGGATCCAAAATAGCTCACCCACAACACAGCAGGTCACCAAACCTAGAGCTTAATGGGGAAACTAGAGAGAAGGTAGAATGTGAACCATCCGTTAGGTGGAGAGTGCAGAGCAAAGAGATTTGTGTGCTGCGAAGAGGCGCTCTGCACGGACAGGTGAGTGGTGCAAACAGCAGGAAGCAAGAACTTGTGAAACAAGAACCACACCGAGCGTGCAAAGCTCAGAGGAGCTGTGCAGGACCTGATTTCCAGGGCTGGCACAGCACAATACGGAATGCTGCTCATAATTTCTCAGAGCCTCCCAGCTCAGGGCTTTAGATTGCTTGGAGAGATGAGGCAGGGCTCAGATGAGCTGAGTGGTGAGTATCTGAGACAGTCCACTGCACACATGAGCATGCACATGAGGGGAAAAAAAAGTGCCTCGCTGTTTCAGAGGAGGGAACCACAGTGACTAGCCCTATAAGCATACGTATTAATCATGCACCGTCTGGTTTTAATCCACACACTGCTGATCCTGCGTCTCACTGTATTGTTATCAGGGGAAGGAGTATTTCTCCTCAATCTTATTCACCAGCCAAAAGCCTGAAAATGCAAAAAACACATTTGTGAAGTGCCTTCCCAAGGACCCTGGGCCCCGGACCTGGTGAGCTGGGGCTGCTGCCTTTTTATTGGCGTTTAAAAACCTTTTATTAACGTGTGTCAGGGCTGGGGGAGGAGGGAGAGGCTCGGATTTCAGGACCCCCCATGCAGGGAGGTTTATTGTGGGAAGGGACATTAACGCTTTCTCCTCCACGTCTCCCTGCCTGGGAAATGGGGCAGAGCTGCCTCTGGGCAGGGCAGCTTTCAGAGGGGGATGCTGAGCACAGGAGGAACTTGCAGGGATGCAAACGATGAACGATTCCACCGAGGACCTCCCTACTGCACAGCCTTCCTGCAGCCCTGCCACCAGCACTACAGGGACACTGCACAGCAGGATGCTCCCCAGACACCAGGATGACAGCTGAGGAATCCAGGATGTGCCCCACATTCCCAGGAATGTACCCAGAGCAGACCCACTCACAGCTCACACACACCACTGCCTGGCAAAGCCACAGCCATCACTTCCTCTCTCGCTGCAGCCCAGCTCAGCCACGCTGCTGCTCCATGCTCCCGCAGGGCACGACGCTGGGTGAGTTTGAGGCCCTTTACCATGGGCTCCCATTACTGGCAGCGTTTCTTTCGGCTGCGAACGCTGCAGACGCAGTCTGACAGCCCAGGCACCAGGCTGCATAGTTTGCTGTTGACTGGTACATTCGGTGGTGTTCCATCACACAAGCTGCAGTGGATATCTGCCCAACATACGCCCAGGAAAACATCACCAAGTTATGTTCACCCCGGAGACAGCTTTTGTTGGTTACAGCCTCAATGACAGTGCAGGAGACGACGGGAAGCTCTAAGTATCACACTGGCTCCAGCAGGAATCCTAACGCACAGCTTCATGGCAACGAACGGAGTCAGAACATTTTCACTCAAAATAAGAGCCAGGCCAAATGCTCAAAAACTTGCTGAGAAACTCTGGCTGAATTGTGAACTCCATCTGCTAAATGGGTCACGGAAAACAAAAAGAAGTGGGAAGCACAGTGTTTTGTCCTTTACAGCTTACAAAACAGCCATCCTCTTGGTGGAGCCAATAACCTCACACCATTTTAAGCCCAATACTCTCCACTCTCGCTTTTGAGCAGATTCCCTTCCCCTGAGTTTTTCCAAATTCATTGAGAAACTGCAGTGCAAGTCAGTATCAGTAAGCAAGGTGAGACTGGTGCAAAGAGGGAACAGACTCTTCCTAGCCATGCAGGCAATAGGAGAGGTAGCACATCAGCTTCCCAGAGCCTCTCTGGTGCACCAGAATTCTCCTCCCAGCTTCCAGCACATTGACAGGGTGCAACACAAAGAGCAGAACATTGTCTGCTTCTCTGGCAAAGACCTGTTGTGAACATAGCTTGGAAACTGGGCCAAGCCTGAGAACACGAAAGCAACCAGGTGCAGAAAAATAACTCTTGCTAACCAGCAATGTAAAATCAGCACTGAAAAGAGAGTTCTTGCTGCAAAGAAATACCATTTCTCACCTGCTTGCAGCTCGGTCAATCAGGAACAGACAAAAGCACACAAACAGGAAACTTCCTGCAACACAACTGGACTGCTGCAGAGCGAGATTTGCCTGGGTTGTGCACACTGAGAGGGCAGGGAGCAGAGCAGGAGACTGAGGACTGCACTCATGGATCCTCTTGTTAAGTTGAACCAGGGTCCTGAACTGCAGGAAAGTGCAACACGGCCGTCACAGCGCTGCCATTACACAACTGCTGCCACTCCAGTGCCTTTCTGCAGCATTACCAAATCACATGCAATGGGGTAGGAAGGTTCACAGAGGTTACTTTGCTTCCAAGGCAGCTCACCTCCACCCAAGCTGTACGAGAAGAGCCACCCACCCTGCTTTTACAAGTCTCTTAATGCTGAAGAGATTCTACACCATCGCACAGGAGCCTACTTTCAAGTGCTTAACAACCCTAAGGAATGAAGCTTTTCCTCAAACCTCATCTTCATCTATTTTGCTGCAATTTATGCCCATTCCTTCCTGCGCTGCTCAGCACGGAGCTGGAGGACAGCCTGTTCTCCTCCTTCCCACAACAGCCTTTTCTCCAACTGAAAGCCGCATTTTCCCTAAATTTTCTCTAGACTGAAACGCCCCAGTTCTTTCAGCTCCTTCCTGGAAGTCAGGCTGATGGGTTTTCTGCTCCGCCTCACCTGTCCCCCCACCCATATTCAAAGGGAATACACACACCTGCTGCTTCACATTGGATCAAGAAGAGCCCCTGCAGCACCTGATGCTTTTGCTCAGCGTGGGCAGCGTTAGCACTGCTGGGTGGAAGGAACCCACCTGGGTGTGATGTGCCTGGTGCTAGGCAGAGGGACCAGCAGGCAGCACAACACAAGGAGCACTCCACAGGGGCTCCCAGACTTGCACCAATTCCAGCCAACACCCCAACGTGCTGGGTGGGATCGCTGTTCTAACGTCAGTTACTTTCAAACCAAACCAAACCCACTGAGGAGGCAAAAAAAGAAACCCCCCCCCCCATAAAAAAAAACCTAATGTGGTAGACAGGCCAGGACATCCAAGCCTGGCTCCTTCTCTCCAGGATGTGCAATCTTCCCAGGTAACTGATTCAGTCCCATCGCACGCTGCATGGCTGGGTGCCTGCTGCTGCGCTGGGATGGACACCAGCTCCACTGGTTGCACAGTTTCTTGATGGGGTGTTGGAATCAAAGGGACTCAAGACGGTGACAAATGTCAGCTCTGCAGCTCAGGTGCAGCAGGAGCACAGAGATGCTTCTCCTTTTTCACGCACGTTGAGCGCAAGTGCTTGGCAGGGCAGGTAGATGGCACTCTGAATGAACTGCTGCGTGCTTACAGCAGTGAGACCCTGGGGAATAACAGCTCCCTCCCACATGTCATGGGGCACAGCCCAGACCCAGTGCCTGGAGGAAGGAGCCCATGCATAGGGAGAGGGGTAATGGGACTGTCCCCAGCAGGACAACGCCACACACAGTGCAGCTGTGCTACCTTAGAGCAGAGATGTGCTCGCTATTTGACCTCCCCGAACACAAAACTTGAAAATCCTTTTTGCCAGCGACTTCCTAAACTAAAATGCTTCCCCAAAACTGGAAGGCTTTCAGTTTTAGTGGGGCTGCGGGCAGCGCTGTGAGCACGGGCAGGGCAGACAGAGAAGTGAAAGAGAAATTTGCACCTCCTGGGTCCCCCCTGTGACAAAGGTCCTCAATTTCTCACGGTCACTTCAGGAAAATGTCAAGACGTGGCACATGGGAGCACGCACTGCCACTGTTACCAGCAGGCTCCCACCAGCCCTGCACCCCACTTCTCCTCCTACAGCACCGACTGCCCAGCGAAGAAGCAGCACAGCAACACTGCTGCTGCTGCAGTTCTGCCTGCGAGCAGGAAACTGTTGAGAGCCACTCTCATCCTGCCGTGCCTCCGAGGGCGTGCAAAACAAATGCCATTGTGCCTCCTTCGTCCCCCCCACCTCCCAGGTTCAGGCACGGTATCAGCCCCCAGGTCCCTCCTGGCCAGGTGGTGGCAGAGAGCAGACCCCAAACCCCACATCAACAAGGGAACTGATTTCATTATTCTAAAAACAAACAGCCGAAGGAAAGTTCAGGCTAGAATGGGCTCCTAGAGCAAAGAAAGGAAAATAGAGAGCGGGCAGTGGGGAATGCTTCATATTCCTAAAAGCCTTTTGTACGTTAACACATGGTGTCTGCTTCTCTCTAGTCACCTATTTATCACTCTCCTCTTTAGAGAAGGAAAAAAGTCCTGGCTGCTTTCCTAAGGCAGAGTTTTGTGGCTGGGGGGAGGGGGAGGGTGCTTTAAGCATGATGCAAACCATTTGGAGTGCACTGAGAGCACTGCCAACACAAGCTGCACTATTTAAACAAGTGAGGAAATGATCGTATATACAACATGCCAGCGAGCACACACACACCAGAGGAAGTCGAGAGGGGTTTTCATGACACAGAGCTGGATGTCAGCGGCTGAAAGGTCGATATTTTCCCTTAACACCCTTCTCAATGACTTAATCGTGTTCCGTTTGCACAGAAAACTTCCCAAGAATAAAAGTCTGGAGGAATCGAGGGGGGATGTTTGGCCTACTGCTGACCTTGTCCGAGGTCCTCTCCACGTAGCAGGGCTCCTGGGGGGCGACCAGCAGGGGAACGAAGCCCGAGAGCAGCCGATCCTCTTCCAGGCTAAGCAGGGCAAGGTCGTCATCTGGGTCCTTGTACAAGGGCACCTCCGACTGATTCACTGCGGTCAGTATGTTACAGAAGTCAGCCAGCGTCGCCCACACATCTACTGAGACCCTGGGAGAACGAGGAGAGACGTGAGCAATTCGGGGCTGGAATGCATTGGGAGTTGCCTTGCGACGCTGCGGCGAATACCAGAGAGGTGAGACGAGGCAACGCACGCCGCCCCGCACCGCGCTGCTGCAGCCGTGCCCACGGGGAGGGCTCTGCACACAGCTGCACTGGCACCGACCCCACGAGGGCTCTCAGCCCTCCAACCGACCCTTCCTGCCCCCTGCATGGGAACGGCTCGGCCCTTCCCGCTGCTCTGCCCCACGCTGCACGCGGGAAGCGGTTCCCCAGCAGCCCCAGGGAGCCCAGCCCGTTCCAGCTGGGAGAAATGCCTCTCGCTGCTCTATTTCCAAGCCTGCTGGGAAGACAAACTCATCTTGCTGCGGGGGCAAAGGCAGCACTGGGGGCTGGTATTTGCTGCCAGCACGCGCTGCAGCCACGCTCTAAAGCTGAGAAAGTTTGCAGCTCAACCTCAGCCTCGTGGCGTTAACTCGTGCTCTGCTTTTGGCCATGGTTTCAACGCCTGAGAGCGACCTGCAGAGCTGTCCCTGCACTGTCTCACCTTCCTCGGTAGCACTGAGGCCGTGGGCAGCCCATGGGAGTGCATCCCCATCACACACCCCCACGGCTTGGGCCATGCCAACTGCACTGCCATACAGCACTGCTCGCCCCAGTTCTAGAAGCGCTTCTGGAGGGTTCTTTCAGCCTATGAGCTGGGAAGAACAGAGGAAGGTGGGGCAGCACCGAGAAGCACAGAGCAGCCAGCATCACCCAGGGTGCAGCAGTGACCAAGGGCTGGAGGGAGGCCCCCCCCCCTGCTCTTTGAACTGCTCCAGGTGGACAGAGTCTGCACTCGGTTATTTACGGGAATCAATGTACCAGGAAAGCGCACTGAAATGAAACATCTTGTTTTCAAGAGCGTCCTGGGAGCCAGGCAGAATGAGCAGCCATTAATCAAAGCCCGGCACGTAATCAGCACACATGTAACGCAGAGTCGCCCACGTCCCCGAGCCAGCCCCAGCCAGCACGCTGCAGAGGAGAAGAGGTCCTTCAAAGCCCTCTGCACACAGACACCAGGAGCTGGGTTCATTCACAAAGCTCCATCGCTTGGCTCGGCCAGGTCTGGCTGTCAGAAATGTTTAAATATGGAAAAAAATAAACAGTTGCAACACGTTTTTTCGGAGGGATCTGTCCGAGGCCCTTTGTGATGTAATGGGAAACGTTGCGTTTGTGCTACCAGCTGGAAAATAAACAGAGCTGCGAGGGTTAAAAGGAACTGAACTTTCCACGACCCCTATCTGCAAAAGAAGAAAATAATAAGAGGAATGATCCACTGCCCCACAGCCCTGATAGTTTATCCTCCGGCCCGGGCTGCAGAGACAAGCACCGGATGTGATAGGGCTGCTCTGGGCCACCTCCAAGGCGAGCTCTGCCCATGGGAGATGCGCAGGGCTTGGGAGGCTCAGCCCTCCCCCAGTGCCCTGCTGGCAGCCAGGCTGGGCTGCATGCACCCAGTCACATCGCAGGGCTGGGGCACTGAGCAGGGGCTGCAGCGATGCACAGGCTGCAGCGATGCACAGGCTGCTCCCAGGTGCGTGGGGCAAGGATGGAGAAGAAAGGAATGCATCGCGCGGGGGCCGTCTCCCTCCTCAAGGTTCACTGCTTGTCCTGTGAGCTGACGCTGTCAGCATCCTGCAGTCCCCCAGCCCCTGGACCCTGTACAAGCATTCCCCGTCACTTTATCCCCTTCATCTTCAGCTCCCCACGGCTTCACGGGGCCTGGCCACATCTGTCATTTGTGCTGGACGTGTTAGGTTTCCACCCTGGGTTTCCTTCAATGCAACCACAGTTCTGCTGTGGCGGGCAGTGAGCTCCCGCTACAACACAACCCCGAGCAGCCCTGCAGCAGCCAGCACACACCACATTTCTGCACCTCTGACCGTTTGCTGCCTCTCCCTTTGGTTCGCTTCCCCCTCCGCAGGGCAGCACCACCCCCTGAGGAGGGGTCCCAGCGGTTCCCCTGCTCTCGTTGGCCAAAGCCCTTTTCCTGCTGCCCCTTCCCAACACGCTGAGGCCACGGCTGAATGCTTTCTGACTCCAAGCCCAGCCCTGCAGATCCCAAAGCTTTTAAGCGAGGAAGCGAGGAGGGGTTGAGCGCGAGGTCTTCCTTCAGAACGGGGGGTTCATTCACTTCCCCACAGACGCGTTTCCATTTGCTTATTCC
Organism: Tetrao urogallus; assembly: GCF_951394365.1. Lineage (NCBI taxonomy): Eukaryota > Metazoa > Chordata > Aves > Galliformes > Phasianidae > Tetrao > Tetrao urogallus. The sequence goes on from NC_136833.1 coordinate 5,811,524, forward strand.
ACCAGGATGAGGGGGGGGAAAAAAAAAAGGAAAAAGGAAAAAAAAAAAAAAAGAAAAAAAAAAAAAAGAGTTAATTTCTTTTTTATTGCCTCAGGATTCCAGGTTTAATGTAGCTGTCAGTGCGAGCGCAGCCCAGCTGCACGCCGACGGGACGCGGCCCGGCCATGCACAAGTGCAGGCTGAGATGCGTGGCCAGGGCTCCAATGAGGACAGCCCCCACTTAGGATGATGCCCGTAGGGCCGTGGGGGGCACGTGGAGATGCACACCGAGGCCCAGAGCCCAAAGTGGGGCCCTCACACCCACCACCATCTTGGCCGGGGGAGCGGGTTGCCTGGTGATTAATATCAAGTACAATGACCCCATGTTACAAGCCTGCGGGGGCCTGTGGAGGTGGCCATTTCCTGTGTAATACCAGCTTGTTTAAACACTAACAGTCAAACTCCACAGCTGCAGAACAAACCCGGAAAGAGAGGAGCAAAAGAAGCCCTGCATTGTGTTCCCGAGGCCCGCGCTGCCGTGCAGATGGCAAACGGTGTGGGCTGGGGGATGAGGGGCCGTGCGCCCGCTGCCAGGAGCCTCCCAGCACCACACACAGCCCACGTCCTGTTCCCAGCTTCCCTCCTTCCCACCCTGCCTCGCCGGGCTCAAGGCAAGGAACAAAAAGGGAGGTGAGATGGGAGCTCTGCCCCAGGCTCGCCCTGCTCAGCGGAGACGACCGTGGGGTCAGAGCGGGACACTCTTTCAATCGCTCTGCCCTTGGCATCACTGGTTTTTCCCTGCTCTGCCCTACACGTGGTCCCTCTGGTCACCCAAGTGCCACCATACTCCTCCCTGAGGTGTGTGGCTGCTCCCAGCCCCTGCACTGACACACAGCCTGTCTCTTTGGCTTCTGCTCCACCCAGCTCTACCCTCACTCTCAGCCAGCTTTACGCTAACGAGACTCCTCCGAATCCTCGCTTTGATGTCTCGATAGGGAAATTCTGGTGGACAGCATTACTATCAAGGCTGAAATCTGCAAAAGGGATTTTCCGTTTAGTCTCCAGTAAACTCTTGACACCCCTGCCCAAGACAGTGTCCATCCCTCCCAGTGGGGGCTGCCATCTCAGTGACGCTTCTCTGCAAGTCCAACGTGATGAGAGAGATCTGGCAGATCTCTCTGGGAAGGTAAGCTCCAGAATGTGCTCAGAGCTTTTGGATTCAATTTAATACTTGGTTTAAATTAACCATTTTTAAATGCTTGCAGACAGCCTCTGCAAACTGAGAGGCCCTTCACTGCAGCATGGAAGGAGAGCAGATTCTCCAGGGTCAGCCCAGTGGCAAACAAGTCTGTGCAGCCATTGGCTTCCCTATCAATTCTTGCATTGCTTTAAGCAATGGATTCACTGCAGCAATAAAACAAGAGCACAGAGAAGTTTCTTTGCCTAACTCAGCTCTTCAGCCATACACCCCAAAAGGAGACACGTTCACCCCAACAGCAGCAGCTCCCTGCAGGCTCACCTTCCACTCACATCTGCCTTAGGAAATGTCTTGCTCCCCTAGACTTTGTCATCACCCCATCTCTGCAAGGCTCTCCTGAGGACAGCCTGTCTGAGAGATGCTACCAGCCGAGGGCTATGGCACACACTGCTCCAACACCTCCTGTTCCAACCTCAGCGCAATGTTTGCCATGAGTCACATGCGTTTTAAGACACTGAAGTGAGAGCTGTGAGCAGCTAGAAGACTTGGAAACATCTCCAGTCATGTAGTCTGGTCCGGAGCAACCATCCCTGAGGCAGAGATGTCCACAGCTGGGTTCAGCTCTCATCCTGGAAAACCCAAAGGAAAGAAGAGCCATGCAAAACTTGCTGAGTCCCTCGCCTCCCAGAGAGGTAGAGGGAAAGAACAGCCCTGTCTCTCAAATAAACTCAAGATCTCAATTTTGGTCTTTTAAAAACAACTCTCAACACATCCTTTGAGTCACACCTGGGTGTGATCACTTGGGTTCACGTGACAGAGCAAGGAGAGCTTTTGGGGAAAGATTTTCCCTCTTGGCTGCCGGTGCCCAGCTTGGGAGGAGATGCCTGCCCAGAGCCAGCTCCATCCCCACATCCCTGCCAGGACACAGACCCACAGATGGAGCCTTCCAAAACTCCCTTCCTGCCCTGCGAAGCCCACGTGGCTCTACGCTGCACGCAGCGCTCACCCCTCGCACCTTTCCCTTCGTCTGTCCAACAGGGAAAGCAGAGAGCAAAGGAATTTCGTGTTTTTTTTTTATTGTATGGACTCAAATCCAGCAGTGTGATAAATGCATCCGAGCTACAATTAGGAAGATATATAGCATCAGAATGCGAAGGTCTGGGCAGCGTGGTGAAACGCGGGCTCTCCAGAGCCCCAGCTATGTTTCCCATTATGTAACCCTGGTCATGGGCAGACAGCCAGACTCCAAATGAAAAAGAGACTCTGGCTTGGCACCGTTTCTATTTTCCTATCCTCATTCGGGGTCAGCGCAGTGTCATACAGCTGCAGAGAAAGCTCCGGGGATTAAACCTGGGAAAGACTCCAAGACCAGGACCTGGGTTCAAGTACCAGCTGAAAGCAATAAACCAACTGCCACAGCTGGGCTGAGTTTAGACGTTCTCAAAGTCCCCCAGCTCTCTCACTTACTAAGAACCAGCAATCACGAACATGGCGAACACAGCACGAGTGGAGGCCTTGGGATGTAGAGCCCCAGCAGCCCAGGCCCTCGGCTCTGGTGGAGGCTTGACAAGCTGCCCTGCTGGCCCTGAGCCCAGGCCATCATTCTGGCAGCAGTGCTGGCCCCGGATGAGCTGCACTTTGATGCAAGTTCTGAGCCAGGCCTTTTGCTCCTGGTGGGCTGCCAGGTGGGTATGGGGCCTGTTTTTTTCCAGAAACGTTTGCACATTCGTGGCATCCTTGCAGGGTGCTGCTGTGCTTTAGGGGGTTTTTTGTTGTCCCCTTCCTGAGTCACGGCATCAGGGTGCTGGGAGGCGGTCTCAGTACGTCCCCAAAGCTTCTCCGTTGGCACTGCTGAAGGACAGAGCCTGCTAAGGGGACCTGGTGGCACGTCCCTCTGCCGGAAGGCACAGAGCACACATGCAACAGCCCAGCAGGCCCCTGCTCAGAGTTCTGCAACTTGGCATCTGTGCGTGCTCCTTTCATGCTCTCCCTGCTTCTGAGCTCACCCTGCCCACAAACCTTGGCTTCCTCCAGCGCGCCTGCTGCTCTGACCCATGTTTTACTTCTGAGCTCCTTTGAAGCCGTTCCTATCCAAACCCCCAGACTTGGTGACTCTACCTGGTTACTGAGCAGCCCCAGGCGAGGCAGCGTGCTTCTGTCAATAGAGAGCTGAAACTCTAAACGAGTGCTTCCCTCTTCCTTTCCTACCTCTGGGGAAAACGTTGCAAGTCCCAGGTCATGCCCAAGAGCAGAGCTGGTTCCCTGCAGCTCCGGGGGTGCTCAGCTTCTCCCGGACCACCAACACTTGGGTACACAAAGCTCTGGGCTGAGAAAGCAGCTAATACCCTTGCCACGGGCAGGGCTGGGGGACCAAAGAGGAGGAGGGAGCCCTCAGGAAGGCTGCCCATACCCTAATGGAGACTCAGAGACGGGACGAGGAGGGTAGCTCAGCCACCTCCATGCCAGATGGGCAAGCAGCACGACAAAGACCCTCTCTCCGTTGGGCAAGCCAAGACCTGATGGAGCAGAGCCCATCGCCTTGCTGGGCAACCGGGAGCCTGCACCTGCTCCAGTACCCCAGGGGGATGCAGCAGACCTGCACCCACACCACAGCCCTCACCCACAGCAGGGGAGGCAGCTCATCCCTGGAAGGCGCCAAGCGCCGGCTGCGCGAGCCCGATCAGAAATTCCATCTCGAGGCTGCCCGTCGCCAAGGGCTCGGCGGCTCTCTGCGCAGTGGAAGGGGGGATTGGTGCAAACAGGCGCACGTGACAGATCCCAGTTTGAGTTCCTGCCCAAAGATGGGCAGCGGTTCACATGAGCAGGCAACGGTCCCACACCGAGCAGCCGACAAACAGAAAACAGACTCCATCTCCACAAAATGAGGCCCAGAACTTCCTGTGTGAGATTTCCATTTCCTCAGCCAAATGAAAAAGAACTGGAGTAGAGGCAATAAACTAGGAGAGCAGGACTGGACCTGACGCACGGAGCGGGGACCCATTAATGGTTAAGCCACTTTGCTGGATTACTCTTAATGCGCCTTCCCATCACCCTGGGTTCTGGCTCCTTTGGATTAACAATAAGACGTGATTTCAGGCTCTGGATCCGGAGTACCGGAGGCAGATGGAAAATCCTGCGGGAAAGCAGCTACGGAGCATGCTCAGACACTGCTTCGCATACTCCATACTTGGCCCTTTTACTTGATTTTCTGTCCAAAAATATGCAAATTGCCTAGTCCGCATTATGGACTAATGGGCTGGAATCGGCCAGTTTAGAAAATTAACCCTTTTTTGTGATGTGGGGGTAGAGGCAAGCTGTGTTTGAAGCTGAAGGGAGGCGACTTCTGGAGCTCCGGGAACAGGCAAGCGGCTCCAGGCCAGCCCAGCCTGACCAAGGTTTGCCTGTTTCAGATAAAAACAGGCAGTAAAATGCTCATGCTGCAAATGGACTTACCTCCTTCCAGAGAAGAAGGCTCTGTCTTTGAGCTGGTTGGGCTTGAAGGAGGTGTATCCCAATAAAGCAGACACAAACCCTAAGCACAAGGTAAAAATCCAGCTCATGGCTCATCTCCTAACAGCCAGAAGCAAAGAGGCACATGCCAGAACCTTCAGAACCCCTTCACACCCCCAGTGTCCAAAGCTGGACACCTGTCACTGTGACACTGAAGGTGATGAGTCCCCACCGAGTGTCCCCTGCACGCAGAGTGCCACATCCAGGAACAAGTGTGAGCAAGGGGGAAAGGTGGCACGAGGAGCCTGAGTAGGGAGGAGGAACTACAAGACAGAGCAGAGGATGCACGTACTGTTTGGGGAGCTCGAGAGAAGTTGGTGGCGGATTCCAGGTGTCTGGGTGGCCAAGCATCCAGTCTGACCAGACCTTCACACTGGGGAGCAGCTCCTTCAGGTCCTGGGGCAAGGCAGAGACCTTGATGTCATCCTCCTCATCCTCCTGTTCCTCCTCTTGTGGCTGAACTACAAAGACAAGAGGAGCTCATTGAGCCAGGCTCATGCAGCCCCTCCGTCTCAGGCAGGGACGAGGAATGCACAACATAGACCCCAACATCCCAGCTTTGAAGGTGCAAGATCAAAGGCAGAGCTCTTTTTCCTACATGGAGTGGCTCACGGAGTAAGCCAGGATGGGTCCAATCCATCTATGAGGACAACAACTGCCAGCATCACAGAGGCAGGGTCCTGAGGTCTCTGGGATTTGGGATTTCCCAATATCTGGCAGAAAGCATGCTCTGCATCCACCCATTTCTTCCAAATATTTTTAGCAGTTTTATAGTACACCTCATGCCAAGTGATGCAGAGCCTGGGATGCTGGAGAAGAAACCCAGGACCCCAGCAGAGAGGAAGGGGTGCACAAAAAAGCAAAGAATGAGGTCTCAGCTTCCCCCTCCATGCTGCCCCAGGGGTGGGAGCACAGAGTCCTGCTGGTGAGCCCTTACCTTGCATGCATTCTCTCAGCAGATTGGTGCATCTCCTCACCAGGAGTGCAAACATGGACAGCCCCAGGGCCGTGGCCTGTTCCTGGATGACAGAGCGGCAGTCCTCAGAGATGCACTCTATGAGAAAGAAAGAGATTTTAGTGGGGAGCAGCCAGATGATCCCTCTTTACTTCACCTACACAGCCTCCTTCTGTGCATCCCACGTAGCAGGGAATAGGCGACTCCTCACACCTGCCTTGGGCCCACTTGCTGCACATATGGGGAGAAGCAGGTGGCTATGGGAGCAGGGTGAGGCTGCAGCCACGCTGTCCTCATCACACCCAAAAATACCCCTCGTGCTGAGCCAGTGCTCAGGGCTTTCAGCACGGAAGCTGCTGCTTGGAGCTGATGCCTTCCCCTGAAGGAGGAGGGCATGTTTAAGTGCTAAAAGGGTAATTAGCTGCATGTTTGATCTCTGTCCCTGCTGGAGTTTTAACCTCAGCAGCTGAGGAGGGGGCTCCTCCCATTTAGTTCAGCCGTCACACAACAGCTTGTCAAGAGAGCTTAATTGAAGCTGTTACTCAAGTAGATGCCACACGACCACAGCTCTTCCAAACAGAGCCGGCTCCGAGTGACAGCAAATCCCCTCGGCACATCTACACCCAGCCAGAAACCACTTCTGAGGCTGCAGTGAGCAGCGGGACGCTGGCTGCAGGGAGCTGCCTGGAGCCGGGCGTGGGTTGCATTTAGCACAGCCTGCGGCACCGTGGGCATGGCACCACGGGCATGGCGGGCTGCCCATGCTGGGGCAAAAGAAGATGCTGAGCCTCACAGGCAGCCCCTGGCCCCAAATCCCTTCTGCCCCTGTTCCCCTCCATTGGCCTCTTGTTGCCCAACGAGGGTGCTCTGCTCCTCGTGCTGGTACCGCCGAGCGATGGTAGGAAGCGCCTGCCTGCAGGGTTGTCAGCTTTGGGAGGAAACATAAAACTAAAGATGTGACCACTCCGGGACAGTAAATCTCTTTCATGAAGCCTTTCCCACAATTAAGAGTGTTAGTCCCAGCGCTCTGGCCACAGTCCAGTTCAAGAAATTACAGTCGTCTTCACCACGCTCCCTCCTCCCGTCACTCTGTTTCAACGCTGGACTCCTTGCTTCCCATCCTACACAGGCACAGACTGAGGCCACCCCACTGCCACCTGAGCGCTGCTGTGTCCCCAGGGCACAGTATGCTGAGTGGTAGCACCCCAGGACTGTGCAGGCACCCCAAACTGCTTTCCCTATGGTTCCAGCTCATCCCATTATCAAATAAAACAAAACCCTGCAGCCCGTACTCAGGGGACCCGTGCCAAACTGCCTTCAGGTGCTGCTGCTGACACCTGATCAGCTGCAGGTGTCACCCCGCGTCCTCCCCTAAAGCTGCTAGCCTCACCACTGCACTGTGGGCACCAGCAGCCCTCAGACCCCATTTTCCACTTGACTTGAACCACTGGATCTGCAGTTTCCATACCTCTCTCAGCCCAAATTCTTCTGGAATATTTTAGCCAAAACTGCTGGGCTACTTGTGAGAATGAGGCTAGGAAATAAGGCAGTGGCTTACCCTTTTTAGAAAAAAAAAAACCCTTACAACCTTTTCCTAGAGCTAATCTAGCAACTGCAAATCCTGGAAAGGGGATCTGAGGTTTTGCTGCAGAATAACCTTTTTAGCAGAGAGTTTTCCTGACCTACTAGAAATCTGTCCATGCGTGGCCAAGCTATAAACATCTCAAATACAGCAGTTTTTCCATATTCAATAGGAATTCATTTCAGCAGCTAAAACCTTCTAAGATTTCAGCTCCCTGAGCATGCTCCATCTTCCACCCTGACACCTAACCTGCATTACACTCAGCAGACCAAACTGTTTCGATCCAATGCATGGGGACCTCCAAAGCCACGTCCTTGTCCTGCCCACTGCTGCTGGTTGTGAGGGCGGACCCTGCTGAGAGCCCGAGAGCACAAGGAGGGAGATGGGATGGGGTAGGATGGGATGGGATGGGAAAAAATAGGAGCTGATGAGCATCAAACTGCAAACACAGACTGCAACAAGGAAGCACAGCCGGGCTGGTGGTTCTGAAGATCACAAAAGCACTCTGAGCTGCAGAGCTGCAGAAGAGCCCTCCTGTTCCTCCGCATGTAGGACAGAGGTTTCTTTCTCCAGCACGAAGAGCAGGGGCAGTTTCCTTTGCAGCTCCATCTGCAAGCACCTACCTGGCTCCCGGATGCAACCCGTGCATGAGCTGCCAGCTTTGTTCTGACTCAGGATCCGACTCAGGCTTTCTGCAGTCATAAATCTACCTGCTCTGCAGGGGAAGGGTGCGGGGAGAGCAAGGAGAGAGACGGAGAGCGCGGGGACTTTTGTAAAGGGGAGAAATCTGTGTTTCTCTGAGAACATTATATTCATGGAAAACATAAACCAACTGTCGTCAAAGTCGTCTGAGCTCAGGAAATGGAGCGGCCGGGAGAAGGCTGCCATGTGGCCGGATGTTATGTATTTCTAATTAGTGCTATACATCTTTCAGCAGCGAGTGTCCTTTTGCTGGGAAACACAACGCGCTGCCCTTGTTATTGTAACTGTCAGAGAGTGCTTAAACAGATAATCTCCAGGAAAAGTGATAAACACATCCCCTCTCCCACTAGGGTGTGCAAAACAGCAATGCCAAAGCTCTCTTAGGGCAACAAGACCAGGCACAGGAAATGGGAATGGGAAAAGAGCGGTGGTGTAGGGGATGGCCGTGGCTGGGGAAGGGGAGCTGCTGGAGGAAGCTGCTCACAGCCGCTCCAGTGCCATGTGCAGGAGGAAATCCTGCAAGAGCCACGTGGCCTCAGCTGCTGGAAGCGAGGGGCAAGGAGCTGCAGCAGCTCCCAGGCAGCACACAGCGTGTCTGTGCTCCTGCCTCCATCCCAGCTAGCACACAGCATGAGGAGTGGTGAACCCTGCATGGCTAAAACACACGCTGCCACCAGGCGTTAGCAGAGGCTCAAAGGAGAGCAGGTCACTTTGATTCAAGGAATTGGACTGCTCCTGCCAAGGGTCAGAAGGGCTCTAGCAAGATGCTTTCCATGTTGGCCTCCCCATCCTTATTACCCTGAGCTTTGCTCTGGGCTGGGAAGCCTGGAGTGGTGCCGGCACAGGGACGGGGCTTTGCTCCGCGGGAGCAATAGCTGAACCCATCTTCCATGGTGATGCTCTAAAGAACCGTAAGCAAAGGCAATTGAGCAAACAGCTCCCCAGGCACAGCCCTGAAGATGATACAGGCTGTGGGTGAGCCCTGCCTAAGGCTCGCTGGTGGATGTGTCAGCAGCTCAGCACAGACAGCTGACTCACCAGCCAGCTGCTGCCCTGCGGGGAAGGAGAGAGCCTGGTGACCACCGTGCTGACACCACCTGAAGGCGATCTGGTTGCTCTCTTATCACTCGGCCCCAGGCCCCACGAGTGTGAGTGTTTTCCCCATGAATCACTCTGCCAGACACACTGCTGGCAGCCCACCGGGATGGGGCCGGCTGCAGGAAGTGGGCAAGGACAGCAGCACTGCCGGGAATGGGACACGACGCAGCAGAGCGGGGATGCTCAGGGCTGCGGGGCATTTCCCTGCCACCCCCTCGAAGAGGAGCAGTGAGTCATGGGCACTCCCAGATCTGGCTGGGAACAGCGAGTCACACACGCACTCATCTGCCCTCAAAGGAGCCTGGGAACCCACTCACACACCCATGGCTGATGCCCTGCAAAGAGCACCGGGCAGCTTTCCTGGAAGGATGCTCCCTGACCCCACATTTACAGGCAGCAGTGAGGACACGCAGCCCCGCAGCCAAGCAGACACCACCACCTGCACGCAGAGGGCTGAAGCCCTCCCAGAGCCACTTCACAGCAGCCCATCTCCCTGCAGCAAGCTGTCCTATGGAGAGGCAGAAAGCCACACAAGGGTCTCAGCCACAGGACCCAGACCTGCTGCACGCACTCCCAGAGCTGCCCAGGAGCCCACAGCTCCTTCTGCTCTGCACTGAAACCCCATCTTGTCCGAGGGAGGGAGGTGAGGAATGCTGGGGGCCTGGGGAGGATGGAGCAGCTCTCCCTGTGGAAGCCATTAGATATTCAACACTTCATTTGTTTCCAGCCATTCTGGACTGCAGCGCTGGGCTCGAGGACGGGAGGCTCTTCTCTGACGTAACCAGGAAGCAGCTGCAAAATTAAGGAATCCCTCATGACATCATAAAAAGGGTCGATGGTTTACAGGGGAAGGTATAAAAATTAATGACATATTCCCACCCCAAGCAACAAGCCTGCCCGAGAGCCACAGAGGAAGCCACGCTCTCCCAGCACCCCGGGGCTGCTGCTTGCTGCCAGCCCACTCCGATCTATAGGGATGGCTGATGAATGCACTGAGTGTGCCCCCCAGGTCCCCCAGTTCTGCAGCCCTACAAACCGACCTGTCCTGCAAGAGGAGCCCAGGGAGCAGCACATTGTTCCACAGCTGCACGACTCAGGCTAGGGCACAAAGAATGACACTAGCCTGGGACAAGCTCAGAGCCATTTCCACTTGAAAAGGGAAAAGGATAGTGGTTTAAAATTAACTGCAGCCTTTTCCAGGAAATATCAGTGGAAAGAAGCAGCCATTTTTAGAAATGTTATTCTCAGAAATTTCCTGAAAAGACCCATCAGTCAAAACACAGATTGAAGCCATTTCCACTTGCACTGAGCAGCACTTCAGAGCTCAATGTGCTTGGGGTGCTGACCCGAGCGGCGGGGCCAGGACCTTGGGTTGCACCCTGCAGCCCGGTGAGGCTGCAGAGTCACTTCTGGATATGCACCATCCTGTGCAGGGTCAGAAACAGCCCAAATGTGCACGGCTCCTGAACAGCTCCTAAGAAAGTGTGTTAATCCAGGTTGGCATGGCAGTACGTCTCCAGCCCGGCACCAGCTGCATATTGTGCTTCAGGATGCATGAGCACAATAGGGCTGAAGTGGTTCGAAGGGCAACAGGGTGCAAGACACGAGTAGGGCTGTGCACAGAGTACATCTGAACGAACGGGGGCACACTGTGAGGGCTACACCAAAAGGAGAACAAACATGGACATCAGAAGCATAAAAAGGAACGAGGCGCACTGCAGTGAGGCAGGATACAGACACATACAACAGGACGATGCAGCCTGGTAGACAAAACCCCTTAGTCTGCACAATCTTTCATCCTTCCTGACCAAACACAGATAGAGCCACAGCCTCACCCGCATGGGCAGCAAGGGCAGCGTGCATCCTCGTGCTCATAGAGTAGGCAGCCAGGCAGCACCACAAAGCATTGCACGCATCCCAGCCGGGCTGTCACTGTGTCAGATGTTATTTACAGTGGGAGGAGGTGTGAACAGGGCTTCCTGAGAGGTTTACTCCAGGCCGGAGTGAAGTTGTAGCAGGACAATTGCTGTGCTGGAGCAGGCAGCCTGCAACGTGCCTCTGCTGGTGCGAGCGTTCTGTGCCTGGAGGGAAAGTTAATGAGAGAAAGAGCCTGCAGACAGGAGCGCTGGGAGAGAGCTGCCTTTGATGGGGCAGGAACAGCAAAGTGAGGAGCTTCCGTTTCAACACATTCACTCATTTGCTGCTGCTCTTCTTTTTACAGCTTCCTGAGGGACCCAAGCTCCGCTGGGTCAGTTTGCAAAGCAAACGCCAGAACGCAAAGCCAAGTCTGTGGCCCCTGCTTTCCTCTACCAGGCAGCAAAGCCCAGACCCAAAATGCCTCCTCACCCCCTGCAGCATCCCCTCCGGGTGGTGCCAGCCCCATGCTGTACCCTCCCAGCACTCAGACACTCCTGTGACAAGGGCACAGCCCAGACACAGTGCCTACACTGAGGCTTACCTAACACTTTCCATTATAAGCCCCTGGTTTTAGTTCCTAACAACTTTGCCAAACTTTAACCATTTAGGCTGCGATCCCTCACGCCAAAAGCTTTCTTCGAGCTAAATTTATTGGGAAAATTTCATCGAAAAAACTTCAGCCATTTGCCAGAATGAGGTTAGGGAAAATATATTGTTCTTCTCAAGTTCAAAATTCTTCGACCATTGCAGTGAAATCCCCAGCACCTTCACACTTTGGAGCAGGACCCACCAGCTTGGCAGGGGCTGGCCGAGGGGTCTGGGAGAGCTTCTGCCACCCCAACCCATCCCTACAGAAAATAAATGTCCAGCAGACACAACGTTGAGCATTCAGAGGTCAGCAATACCAGATTTAGAGCAGACATGCAAGTTCAAGCCAAGCTCATCACGTTTGGACACTGCATGGTTGCCCTACTGGCATATCACCTTATCCGCCCTCGCGCTGGCTTTTCCAGTTGACACAGAAATGAATGGTTGCCAGAGACCCTCCTGAAGAACCCTTCTCAGGTGCTGAAACATGAACACGGTGAGGCTGAGGACTGCAGAAAAGCACTGTGTTTGGGGGATGGAGATGGCTCAGTGCTATACAGGAGAACCCGGTTCTGTCTCTGCCTTGGTCACACACTCCCCAGTGCACCCAGAAGTCATTGGCCCACACTCCCATCACATCACATCAGTATTTGCACATCCCTAACAGCTCAGAAGAGACACAGAGGGGATCAGATTTGCAGATGTTGGGCAACTGCAGCTACAACCACGGCTAATGAGAGTCCTGCACTGAAGGCGAATGAAACCCGTGGAAGACAACGCATTCAGGACACCTCCATCTCCTGTATTTCAAGGTGAGCACTCAAAATCTAGAAAACTCATTATTTGTTATCGGTGTATATATCTCTACACTAGAGGTACCATGCAGAAGGCATGAACCAAGACAGAAGCAAGTTTTTGCCATCCCATTGTTTGGACCTGAGGACGGCGAAAGCAACCAACGAGTTCTCTGCAGAAATGCCACGGGAAGGGAGAGGAGTTTTACACAAGTGATGGCACAACAGCAAAACAGAGCCCAGGGTCTTCTGGCCACGTCATCATCTGCACTGCCAGAGAGCCCCTGTCTGCATCACAGCACACCTCTGGCGAGTGAGGAGCTGCAGAGCACTCTGAGGTTTGCAGTGCTACGCACACGGACACGGCCAGCTTCACCCATCCAAGCAGCGGCGGTGAATGGGGGCTGTGTGCTCCTCCTGTGGAAATTTGGAACAAGCTCAGTGCCACGCATAGGAAGGTTCTCAGGTGTCGGGTGAGCAATTCCCTGCTGGCAGGGCTGAAACCGCAGGCACAAACCCACAGCACACAGGGAACCGATTCCAGGAAGTCTAACATCCGAGCCCCGATATTAGAAAATATGATCTCAGTGCTCCAACGGCTCACACGGAGCCGGACCTCGGGTCCCAAACACCACAGCCCCCCGAACACCTGGATTAACCACCACCATTAACCTCCTCACCACCAACAAGCACGAGGCACGCACTGCCTCCGGGCCAGAATCCTCTTTTCTCCTGCGATCTGAGCCAGGGTTGGCACGACTCATGGATGCCGTGGTTACACCACTCCCATGTGCAGGGAGAAGAGCCCCGACCCGCCGTGCTCAGCTCACGACAGCCCTTCAGCATCCCAGCTCCAGCACTGCGACGTTCCCTGCACAGATTCAAAAACCTGCTGCAGTTCCAAAGCGGGCTTTGGTTTCACTGTGACCAGCAGCTCAGAGACTCACAGTTACTATACAGTCGAATAAAATATTTTTTCATAAATTTAACGCCAGCATGTCTGTGTTTGGAAACTTTGAAAATCCATGTTGTATGGTTTACTGCACTGGAAAAGGTGCCAACAGAGTTTCAAAGGAAGGGAAGTGTATAACTGTTTCCTTTCAAATGCATTTTCCAATGGGATCCATTGAGGGAAAAGGCTGGAACTAACTAAAACATTATTAAAAACTGTTATGAAAAGAGACAGAGAGATGGAAAAAGATAGACAAAAAGTCCAATACACAGCCGAGAGGGAGGGAAGGAGACAGGCAGCAAGAAAGGGGATACGGGCAGCAAGACACTTTGGGTGGGGAAAAAGGGGCGAGACGGGGAGTTTTATCTGGCAGCCCCGCTCGTGGTTTCATATTGTTGCAGATCGATTGATCGGGATTTCAAGTGCTGCTGGCCCGGTGGCACGAGGAGAACCACAGAGCTGGCTGCGAGCGCGGCGCCTGCGAACTGCTGACCTTCAGTTTTCAAACCAAAAATATTCTTTGGGAAACGGTTCCACCGGGTTCCAGCCCAGGCTGCCAAGCGCAAACAAGCACTACTAACCTGAAGCAACACCCAGGACTAGTAACCTGAAGCAGCTCCCGGGTGTGATTCACACGGCGTTAACCCGGCGTGACAGCCGTGTGTGCAGGGCTCAGCTCAGCCACATGCACTGAGTGGAGAAGGCACTGATCGCTCGCATTGCTGCTGCAGTGGACGCACGGGTGCTCCTCTGCTGGCTGCATTCCGACCGCTCTAACAAAGCCTGCAAACAGCGAGATGCTCGGGGCCATGCAGCACAGCCACAGCTCGACTCCTGCTTCTGCTGCCCTGCGAGTGAAGGGGCTGGAAAAGCACTTTTTGTAGCGTTACCTCCGTGCCCCCTGACTTTGGGAAGGGTCCAGGGCCCCGCTGCTCTGCTGGGCTTCAAAGAGCCAGGCCGGGGTGGGCAGCGCCTGCCGAGCCGCGGGGCTGCGGTTCTTCGGGGTGTAGCAACCGTGGGCTGTAGCACACATGTGGAGGGATGAGGGGAAAAAAATAAACAGACAGACAAAAGAATGAGGATGCTCTGCCAATTCCAATTGTGCAGCTTTTATTTTAAATACTTATCAAGCTGAGAAAGAGCAGAGTTCTTGGAAAATAAGGTTTCCTTTCTTCCAATGCCAGTGTCAAACACCCTCCAGGACGGGTACGGCACAGGCGCAGCCGCCATCCGTCCCACCCGCCCTGGCAGGGATCGGGGCTAACAGCCCTGCTGCTTCTGGTAAAGAGATTGCTCCTATTTTTTTATTAATCTCCAATCTGGCTGGGTTCAAATTATGGCCAATTACCCACCAACACTTCTCGCTAATAAAATAAAATTTTACGGGCCCTAATTACTGCTTTCGCTCAACTGCTCGACGGGAAGCGGCGCGCTGCAGACGTGCGGGGCGGTGAGGGAATGCTCAGCCCTGTGTGCCAGCAGATGGCACGAGAGGTTCCCAGTGCCAGGTGTCCCCAGGCTCACTGACACGTATCCCCAAAGCAGGATGCCTGCTGCCTGCAGTGCCGAGCCAACCCTAAGGCCACCACTATCAGAGCGGCGAATACATTCCACTTTAGAAACGATATCTGAAAGCCCCGTGCGGTTGCTTGCCTTCACAGCAGGGTCCTCCCACCCAGGGGACAGAAGGAAGGCAGCCCCCCAAGCCCCGCTCCCACCTCACCTCTCCGTCACCCATACACTTCATTGAAAGAGACGGGTGCACAAGCCAAAATGTATAAATTCCTGCGAAAATATCCCAGCTCCCAGCCCTGAGCGTTTCCATCCTGGTGCTACAGCACAAACAGGAGCCCCACAGGTGCCTGCAGCCCTCGCACATCACGCTGGACCGTCTCCGCAGCGCCGGGCTGACGGAGAGCCTCAAAGCAGCGCTGCCACGCAGGTATCCCGGCTCAGCTGGGGGAACGCGGCTCTGCCGCAGTGATTAATTTCTCTTTCTTAAGCAGGATTACTTTAATTTTCAAGGCCTAATGGAGTCCAGCTGCGACAGGGAGGGAACGCTGCAGCGGTACAAAGACGGACCCTTCCACGCTGGTGCAAACTCAACGCGCACACACACACAAAGACCTATAAAAAGGATGCACTGCGGCGGGATATTTTTAGTCTTGACAATACGGCACTAAAAATACGACTTTGCTAATACATCACTACAGAAATATTCCCAGTGTCCATTCAGGAACGGTTTAAAACATTTATTTTTGTTTCCTTTCGCGATGGTCAGAGAGGAGGGAGAAAATAGAAACTCATTGATAAGAGGAAACGAGAGAGACATGAAAAATTGAAAACTACCTAAAAGCTCATGGAGAGGTTTATTTTATTAGTTCTTAATAAATATCTTGCAGATTTCCTCAGGAAATACACCAGATCACATGTAAAATAGTTTGGTACTGATGTCAACTGTGTCAGCATATGAAATCTATTAGGGTGAAGCCACAGCAGGGTGATCAGCGTGCTGAAAAACTGCACGGCACCGAGGCGGGGGGGCGGGGGGAATCTCACGGCCCTTCCAAATTCTTCGAGAGGTAAAAAAGTCAGCCAAGACGCAGAGAGAGAGAGAGAGAGAGCGCGAGCAAAAAGAAAGAGAAAAAAAAAAAAAAAGAAAGAAAAAAAGATCCCACATCCTGCTTTGCTCTGCCAGCAATGTGAAGTGCCCAGAGATTAATTCTATGTCTGGCCTGGAAATGTGACTTTAAAGCATGGAGGGAGGAGGAGGAGGAGGAGGAGGAGGAGAGAAGGCCAAGCAACGGGGCCTGGCACTGTGCCACCGACCCCCCTCCCCAACGCCGCGTTTCAACGTAGACAGCAGCAAACCCCAGCAGACGGCAGCTCCAAGCGCTGCCAGGGCCTCGCACCAGCTGCAGCGCGTCTCAGCCCCGCGCAGATGGGCCTGAGAGCATCACTTCCTCCTCTTCTGCCTGCCTGCCTGCCTGCTGGCCTCGCGAGGCACAGCACATGTGGCCGAGCCGCTCCCCAAGGCGGGCTGGGGGCCCCGCTGGCTGTACTGTGCAGGGCCGGGTCAGAGCTTGGCTCCCCGGGCTCTGTCAGGATGGGTTTGTGCTGTTCCCAAAGTGAGCTTGGCAGCTGGAGCCTCTCCTCTCTGGGATGCTATCTGGAGAGCAGGCGATGCTTGCGCAAGCTGCCCTTCTCTGAGCATCGGGAGCTCAGGGGTTGGAGATGAGGAGGGGAATGGGAGAAGGGAGCCTGCGGGCAGGGCTGCCCCTACGGGTACCTGGTATGGTAGGGGATAATGGGGTTGCCAAATGGGTCTATGGGGCACGTGGGCTGGCTTGTGACTGCTGCCCACGTGGGATGCAATGATGCGTGTCAAATCCGTTCCATCCGTGGGATGGTCACTGTGCCCCCTGCATGCTGCCCATGGTCACGCTAAGCACAGCCACTGCAAGGCACAGCAACCAGTGCCTTCAGCTCACTGGAACGCAAATCTTCCATGCTGGGGTTCAACGGCCCTACTGTGTCCTGGCTGCAATACCAGGCACTTCCACAGAAAGGTGAGTGCTGAAAGTCAAATGGAACCAGTTCTCATTTTTCCACTGCAAAGCCCATCGGATAACAGGGGCAGAGCCTAATGTGCGGGTCCATACAGCCAAGGGCACACACTAACCATGGAAAACCAAAGGTCTCCACAGATAAACCTGCACGGGGGACACCTCCTACCCTCAGACACACATATAACTAAAAACGCACCCCCAGTCATGCTGCTGTTATGGATTGAGCATTGGGAAAGGACGAGTTCCCTCACGCCCCCAAGGGCTGCTCACTCCCTGCAGAAGCTTGTCCAGTGCTGGACACTTGCATTGTGCCATGAGCAGAGGGAAGCAGGGCCAGCCCTGGCCCTGAAAGAAGGGAGCTCGGCAGTGGGCAGCCCTGGGGCAGGAGCCGAAGCTCGGCGAGTTGGCACAGTGCAGCTGAGCCCACACGGGGAGCGGGCACGGGGCGGGCAGCCCGCCTTGCTGCACCTGGCACGCTTTAAAACAACCCCGCAAGCTCAATCAAGAGTTTTACAACTTCACAAAGCACCATAATTAGCCTAATTATACAACGTTCTCTCGGAGAATTAAATAGAAAGGCAGTAATTGACTCGGTGTTGCTTAGAAGCGCGAGGAAATCAAAGGCGCAACTCACATTAAAGAGTCAGAAACATCTCTTTAAAAGTGAGAGGATTTCCTGTCACAGTACAAACATCTGAAGCCTCACCCAACCGCTGCACCTGGCAAGACCCCACTCCCCAGCACCCCTCTGTGCCGAGGCACGGCCGCAGCGGGCACCTCCTTCCTCACCACGCAGCAGGAGAGCTGGGGACACCATGTGCCAACGCTCTGCTTCCTGCCCTCTCTTTGCACTCAGCAGAGCTGCTCATCGCAGCGAGCAGCAGCACATGTGTTCCAGCCCATGGCCTGGTGGCACAGCCACGTGCACGCAGCTTGGCGCGTCCCCGGCCCTGCTCCGACTTGCTGCTCGGGAGGCAGAAGCTTGGCTGCAAAGCAGACTCGAGCTTGGGGATTACAAATCATTTCCCTCTCGTTGTTACCCTGAAATGAGATCTCGGTATCGTTTGGTGGAACGGCTTCAAGGGCAGCAGTAAGGATGTGCTCATGTGACAGGCAGAGCGGGCAGGAGCCCCGCTGAGCTCATCCAGCACTGCTCAACAGGGACTTTTGCTGCACTCAGGCTGGAGAGTTTGACACACACACACACACACACAGAGCAGTGAGCGCTCTGTCTCACTGGAAACCTTCCCCTTCCCTGCCACAAAGCCCCGCTCCATCTGCTGCCACTGAAGCTGACAGCTACATTTCAGAAACCTGAACTGCAAGTGGAAATTCCCTGCAGCGCGGTGCTTATTGCATCTCCTGCTGGCACATGGGGCAACGGGAAAAAAAGTCACATGGCTTTCTGGACACACATCTCACTGAGGAGTCTTGCATCAGAGGGCAGAAGCCAGCAGCCAGGAAAATAACTCCAATTACGGTAAATAAATCCCCAAATATGTGACAATCTGCCTTTTAAACAGGAAACAGAGGGGAATAAGCAAAGGAAGACTTTGGTCTAAACATTGCTGCCACCAGCCTCAAGAGCCCAGGAGCGAGGCTCTAAGGCACGTCTGGGCCAAATGCATGCTACCTGAACTTTGCTGATGCAAAGTCTCAACTCCGAGACAGCTTCCTTCCCCCGAAGGAAAGGCGCCTGCAGTTCCCGTGCCAGCCTCTCCAGGCACTCAGAGAAGCCCAGGAGGGGCAGCTGCCACCTCCGGACACGTGCATGGTCCCCACGGTGCTGTGTGAGCACAGGAAGCAGCAGGCTGACAAGAGCAGCGTAGGTGTCACGCACGCCTGTGCCATGTCAGCCTTGTCCTGCAAACCTGGACGTGGCCACCAGCAGCCGGCGACCTTACTGTACCCAGCAGCTTTGGAGAGCCTCCACAGGAGCACCGCAATGCAGAGGGAGATGGATCCTCTCCTGCTTCAAACTCAAACCTGAAGCAAAGAAGAGCAGCAACGTGAAAGGAGGAGAAGGATGAATTTAAGGATGGCTTCCTTCCATTGAAGTCCTTGGGAAGCATTAAGGCCTGCCAACACCTCGCTAACGCTGCAGTTCTGCAGCAATGGCATGCTGTCACTGCCAGCTGCACGCTGGTGACCCCAGTGCAGACACTGCAGTGCACACTTGCTGTGATTGCAAGCCAAGTCCCACTGCCACTCAGCTCCATCCTCCCTGCAGAGAGGGTTTGCATTACAAATACAAGGTCCCAGGGGGAAGTGGAGGGACCTCAAGCTCCAGGGCCGCTGCTGCCAATGGGACAAGAGCTCATACAATGGGAGAAGCCCTAGGAAAGCCTTCATCTCCCATCTGCCACGTCCTAAGCTGGCACAGATGGCAGACCTGCCCAGACACTGGGGAAACACACATTTAACCATGCAAGTAGGGAAACGATGAGAAAATGACTCTGCTCTGCTCCCCAGACAGGGGAAGATCAAGTTGCTGCTTCTGCTATCTACAGCCTGAGGTTTATTAAGCTTTGCTTTGTGCCTAATTTTAAAACACCACCAAACCGAAGCAGCCATCCACAGCACTGCTTTATTTTTAAACTCACTCACATGCACTGGACTGCCTTGCAATCAGAACCCAGTTCGCTCCAACACGCGAGAGGTGGTCAGAATCTCAGGAGAAGCCATTGAGATGTGAGTGCAGCAGCACAGTGCTGCATGCTCCCTCCAACACTTGTTCTGATGCTGCACTCCGCTCTGAGCAAAACTGGGGTCCAACCTTCGGAAACCAAACCAGCGCTGCGGAGATGGTCAGAGACAGAGCCCAGTTCTGCCACCACCACCCCCTGCAGCATCTCCGGGGATATTTTAAGGGTTCATGCTTTAGCTTATGAGGCTGAGCAGCTGCGGTCAGCAAAGCGAAACGCGCTGCAGGCAGAGCAGGGCCGTGCGACGGCAGGACGGCAGCAGAGCAGCTGCTCATGGTCTGAATCCTGGGGGTCCAGTGCCTCTCTGCAGCCAGGCTGGGGCTGAGCATCCACAGCAGGAGGAGGCAGGACAGTCCTGCGCCTGCAAGGAGCTGCAGCTGATCTCCACCAACGTGCGGATCCCCCCTACCAGGGAGATTTGGGCAAGAAGCTGGTGTAGGTCTTCAAGCATCAAGCAGGACCGCGCAACATCTGAAAACCTTTGCAAAAACTATAATTAGTGAGCACTCAGGCACAGAAGAATAGTTCTGCACGAACCTGAGCGCTTCTGCAGCAATGGGCTGTGCAGTCCTGACCGATCTCGCAGCACGGCAGTGCAGAGGGACACGCTGCTCTGACCTTGCAGCAGGAGCAGCTTGTGAATCCTCCCGCCTTGCTTCACCAGCATTCAACTCATTCTCTAGCACCAAAAGCCAGACCTCGCTCTGCTCCCAGAGGGAAGCCTGACCCCAGCTGCTTTCACAAATGCTCCCTGCGACCTGCTGTCCAAGCGACAGGTTTCCCTCCCCGCTCACCAGCACGGCCACCCTGCTCTGCCCAAAGCCCCCTCTGGCAGCAGTGCTCAGCCACAGCCTCCCTGCATGCCTCTGCTCCTTCAGCCCCAGGGGATGCAACTTCCCCCCCCCAACGGCATGTGCTGAGGATGCACATATGGCAGCCCCCCCTCCTTCCACCTAAGCCCGACCTCCTAACAAACTCCACACAGCACAATGCGACAGGCCTGGGAGTGCCAGAAGGCATCCAGGTGCTGCAGCCTGATGCTTCACACCCACAGCCAGGCAAATTTGCTGGGATTTCCGGGAAGTGTCTCTAGGGTGCCCCGTGCTGCACCCCCACTTTGGTGTGCGCTTGTTTGGAATGCGGGCCTGTCGGGGGGAGAGGGGAAGTTATTCTGGTGGTGGCCTATGAATAACATCCAGTGATTTATAGGAAGTATAATCCAATAATACAGTAAAATAAAACAGTGTGTCTGAGATGGGTTTGATTCCAGGAATTATAAAACAAATTATTAAAGAGAGAGAGAAAGAAAAAAGCCTCAGAGAGGCCAGATCGGAGTAAATTGGGCACAGATGGGCTGGGAGGGGGTTTCTCTCTCTCCCCTCACCGAGATGCCCCTGCCGCAAGCACGGCTTCAATTAGTCTTTGCAGAAACCAGAGTTTTATTTCCCCAAATTACAGAATTAAAAAAAAATTAAAATGCTTGGAGTGTTTGTGGTTGGGATAAAGGGATCCAAACTTCTCTGTTAGCTGATGGTGCAGATGGCTACCAAACTGTTAAAAGGGCCACCCCGGGAAGAGGCTGGAGCCCAGGAGAGCCCAAACCCTTGGTAACCACCAACACCCTGCGATGCATTGGTGACAGTGTGGGGCTGCTCCAGCAATGGCACATCCCAGCCACACAGAGCACCATCTCTCTGCTTCTGCCCCATGGCTACACAGCATCTCCATCAGGCTGCCAGCACCTTCGTTCCACCTTTGCCCTGCCATAAGGCAGCCAGGGGGTCAGAGGACCAGCCAG
Source organism: Tetrao urogallus (assembly GCF_951394365.1). Taxonomy (NCBI): domain Eukaryota; kingdom Metazoa; phylum Chordata; class Aves; order Galliformes; family Phasianidae; genus Tetrao; species Tetrao urogallus. The sequence goes on from NC_136833.1 coordinate 5,832,871, forward strand.
CAGTACGTCCCCATCACCAACAGGGAGGTTGGGCTCCCAGGGAGCAGTGTGCTGCCTGGTGCTGAATAGCAGGGGAATGCTTCATGTGGGAATTCTTTGGCTTCCTCTGGCAGAGAAAACAACAGCCCCAATCCATTTCCTGGGGTCTTCCCAGCGTTGCAAGGGCAGCTGCAACTGGCTCCTGCTCCAGGCATAGGGCTGTACTCAGCTCTACCTCCCCAAAATGGTCAGATGGGCACAGGGCCATCTTTGCAAAGACAGATTTCAGAAAGCAGTAGTTGCAGGAGGAAACATTATTGCAAACACTGCGATGCAGGGGCAAAGGAAAATGAGTGAAAAGCAAAGAGCAGCAGATAGAAACCACTCTGCACGAGCCACCAGCCTGCCATGCTGTTGAAGGACTTGAGACAAACTGAGCACAACCTGCAGTGAAACTGGAGGAAGAGAGAGTAAGGAAATGGCAGGGTGAGTGTCTGGCATCAGTCTGAGGAAGAAAGAGAAGAGGTATTTACTGAAGTGAGTTTGATTAGTAATTCTTCCGTATTTTCTCAATACCCAAGTCAGAGATTAGAAATTTGTGTTAACTGGCAATGAATTAAAGTATGCAAAATTCTCCACGTCAAGACTGCCTGCAACACCACCCCACAACTGCTAGTAGAACCCCCCCCAATCCTAGCACCAGGGGCAAGCATAGGCAATGAGGACAAGCAAGTAAGCCCTCAAGTTTCTTAGGAGCAACTGCGGCCCCACAGAATGGAAATACATGGGAGGGAGGGAGGGAGCACCTGCCCCGAGAGGTATCTGCCCCCGGACAGTGAGGAGAGGAGGCTCTCAGACAGACCTCCCTCACTGCCCCCAGACACACACATCTCCTGCTGACAGTCGGACAGAGCCGTGCCACGGCAAGGACACAGCAGCTCCGATCCCGGATTTGCAGGAGGACTGCAGTAGGAGGGGATCTCTAGAGGTCACTCGTCCAACGGCAGGCTTAGATGCAGCCCCATGGAGCTCACCCTGCCAAGCCCTGCCTCCCGCAAGCGCTGCTCCCAGCAGGGCTTCCTGGCAGTCGGGATGCACGCAAGGCAGAACTGCTCCCTGCATCCCCTCTGCACCCAACTGCTGCCTATGCAGCTGCAGCCCGGCGAGGTGACTCATGTGCTGGGAAATGGAAACCCGCACCTTCCCAACAGCCCTTTGCCACATGCTCCAGTCTGCCCTCTGCCCACAGCATCCCACACAGCGGGGAAGGAGCCAACACCCTCACTGCTCCGTGCTGGGCAATTGGTAATAACTCAGCCAGCTTTCTTGCTTGCCTTTTAAGCTCCAGGTTCTTTGCTTGCTTTTTTTTCCCCCCCTTCCCCTTCTGCACCCAACTCCCAGCACTTCTCAGTATCACCGCGTCGGCACTGAGCCCAACACGGGCTCTGCCAGCACTCAGCACACGAGCGCTCAGAGACCACCGGAGCATTTGTGCTGACAACAGAATTTGCTTTGCCAACAATATTCTTTGCAAACGTTTTAGGGTCACCAGAGCAAGGAGCCCTCGGGGGCACAAAGCATCAGATGGCAGCCACAGTGCCATTCAACCCACAGCACTTCTCCAGCACTGCCACCTGCTCCCTGTACGGTCCACAGGTCCCCAGCAGGAGCAGGTTTGCTTTCTCCAGAGATAAGAGAGCTGGGAGCAGCTGGCAACTACTCGCATGGGAGACAGGAAACTCCAAGAAGACATATTTTGCACAGGAGATAAGAAGTGCTCCCTTTCTGTCACTCACTCACTCACATCCACAGCTCGGCTGCGGATGGAGGAGCACAGTCCAGTGGTCTGAGAGCTGGGATTGCTTCCAGCCTTGCCACGGGGGCTTCTACACAGCCCAGACAGATTTCTTCCTCTTTACCACCCGCTCCTGTCTGAGAGCACAGACAAAGCTATTAATATACCTACTGGGGGGCCGCACACAGGCATTGCTCATCATCAGAAAGTACTTTGCAGCTCAGACGTAAACACACTGGTGCTGGTTGGCACCTAGCAGGAAGGAGGGCACGTCCTCGCTAGCAGGGCTGACAGCTCGCAGGGCTTCCCCAAGGGGAGGGATGGTGCCTGTGCAGCACACAGCACGGGGAGCCACGTGGCCCAGCCCACTTGGCCACCAAGCACCACAACTGACTCACAAGGGAGAAATCACCCAGCAGCAGCACAATGGGGCTCGGCCCTCCTGCTCACATGGTGACTTTGATTGAGGTCCATCTGTTTTTGGAAGCTAAATTTCAAGTCATCGGTGTGCCACGTGCTGCTTCCCCCAAGCAGGGAATGTGGCCCCTTTCCCGGTTCCAAAAATGTAGCCCAGGCTGACCCAGCTGCTGTTCCCACTGGGGCTCCTTGGAAGCACAATTTCAAACCCAGAGGCAAGGATTTTGCTTTGGTAGCACCCCTGCTAAGTAACCCAGCAACGACAGTGCCCTCATCTTGGGCAGATGGAGAAGGATGAGTGACATGAGATCCTCCAGGTGCCTTAGCACAGCGTGTAGCCTCCAGCAGCATCTCCCATAGCAAAGCTCAGCCACCCACACAGACACAGACAACAACGTTCTGCCCTCAGCCAGGCCCTCCCAGCCCTCACAGTGCCAATGTGGGCGCTGAGCAGGACCCGAGTGAAGCGCCGGGAGGGCAGAGCTGTAGAACACAGCCTTCTGTCCGTGCCTGATGACTCAGGCTCCAGGGGGATGTGATGCCTCCTCACTCCACATCATTAAACACCTTGCTGAGGCCTTCCAGAACAAGCCACAGCACTTCTGCCATCCTTACACACACCGACACCTCCAGGCATCCAACCCTGCTGGACTTCAGCTGGGTACGTGCCCTCCACCCTTCTCCATCCACAGCTCAAAGAAAGACGAGCGATCCCCAGCCCATTTCCCTTAAAGCAGCACATGGTACCTTTGGGCTGGGAGTTGTACACTGCAAACATGTTGATTGCCACGAGCTGGAGCATGCGGGTGCTTCCGATGGGAGGGGGGCTGTGCTGCAGCAGGACCTGGAACTCCCTCAGGACCTCCTCGGCCACCGCAGGGAACGTCTCCATCCTGCAGACAGAGAGAGATGCTGTAGAGCAGAACGCAGACTGTGCCCTGGGAAGGGTGGCACAGCTCCTTCCGTGTCACCTTGCCCAGGGAACAGGGACCCCCCACAAGGTGCTGAGGGGCTGCTGCCCATCCCAGAGCCACAGGGAATCGCTGCCTCTGGAGTGAAGGTGCAGGCGGTGCGAGGGAGACAGCCGAAGCCTTCCTCAGCGAGGGATTGCTCTGTAACCAACAGGCAGCATTCCTTTGGCAGGAAAACACGGCCTTTATGAGTCATTTCTGACCAACCATTTTTTTCTACTGACTTCTACCAAGCTGGGAGGGGTGCCAAGAGGCCAGCAGCTCGCTTGGACCAGGAGCAGCCCATGGGACTCCCAAGAAACACGGGCTGCAGCAAACGGCACACACTGGTGCCACATTGCGGATGTGGCAATTCCAAGAGTGTTGAACACTGGCCAAGAACACGCTGCCTCCAGAGAACAGTCTCTGTCCCAAGCTCCTGTGCTGGTGCTGCCCACTCCCAGCACAGTGAGAAAGCTGTCAGCTCTCACTATTTGGAGCCCTGCCTCGCCCAGGGGACAGGAACCTGCAGTCCTCTGGTCCCGCTAGCTGCTATTGCTCATCAGACACAGCTGCAGTGCCACGCCGGGGACGAGGTGTGCTTTCAACACTGCTCACAAGCACCCGTGGAAAGCTGACACGTTTATCCTGCTCTTCATCCGGCGTCACTAGGGGAATTAGCCGAGGTTGCTTATAGAGCTGATGGATCCTCAGCAATTCCCCAGCTGAAGTATGGTCAGCAATGGAACCGACTGCAAAGCGTGCAGTCAGTTCACAGAAACAGCGGTGACGTGGCTCCCCACAGCAGCCCTCCCAGGAGCCCTCACCTGGTATCCCCTGAAGGCATCTTGATATCAAGACGCTGCCAAAAAATTTGCAAACCGGTGGGGAAAATGAAAAATAGTTCTCCTATCCCGCTGCCTCCTCTGCTGAGTTTGCTCTGTTCCCTTCTTGGTCCTGCACTAGAAAAAGTCACAGCTGGACCCAGCAAGAATGAGCAATGGTCTGCAGCAAGTGCCAGCTCCGTATCAGTGACAGTGTAACTCATGTGCCCACAATGGCCAGGAGGGAGCCAGAATGTGCAGTGGGTACAGCGCCGGGAGCCAGGGCAGGCAACCTCAAGGGCCTCCAGAGCAATTTCCTCTATCTTCCCCCTGAGAGATTCAGATCTTGTGATATCAGCATGCTACAGACTGGATTAGCAAGCCGCTTCTGGTAACCCACATGGGCAATTCTGCTGGGCTTCCCCAACAGACTTTCAGGACAGCAGTGGGGTCTATTTTTAAAGACAGAATTGCTTTCTGCCTAACCATATTTCACAGATGCCTTTCAACAACTGGTTCTACCTAGCTGCAGGGCTACCCTCTGCCTTGGCACCGTTTGCTGGGGCGATGCAAAGCCTCCGTTACCTTCCCACAGATGTGGGCTGTAACAAACAGGCCCCTTGTACTCGGTAGCCCTGCAGAACGGAGCAGCTCCGCCAGCACAAAAGCATTGCTCCCTCTCAAAGAAGCAACTTTCCTGGAGCTGGGGCACAGCCAGGGACTGAGAGCAAAATGATTGCTTCTAAAGACTTCCTAATTTTGAGCAATCTCAGACCACATCCAACATATCCAGCAACATCCTCCTAGGGCAGACGGGCCGCTGGGGATGGAGGAGCCCTTCGTGGGATGGGTCATTAGCGAGGAGATGGGGATTATTGCCATGGAATAACAACAAGGAAGAGTGAGGGCTTCCTCAGCCCCGCCAGCTGTGCCTGGATACCGCAGCACATCTGGAATGGCATGCAGTAACCCCACGGAGTTCAGAACCAGCAAGTCAAGAACTGAGCAGAAATTTTTAACAATATACTTACCTGTGGTTTTAGGAGCAAGATGGCTCAAAATTAGCTTTACACCATCTTTTCCTTACTTTTCACTGATAAATTACTACAGATTCTGCCCAGAGAGAACTCAGCCATTCCTCACCTTTTACCTATTTTAAGCACGGAAGCTGTTTAGCAGGGCTGGACGCATTTCTCTTCCTGTGTCATGTTATTACTTTCTAGTTCCCTTCTAAGTACTTCAGGGGATCTTCTGCCATTAAACATACTTGGGTTTTCTAAATGACTGTCCTGGGAAGCAGCCGCCTCTAACACTACATCTTAATTTCACAAAAGCGTCGGGAACCAAATGTGCAAGCAATCAGTGCAACATCCCCATTAATCCCCCTGCTGGCACGCGCTCAGCCCAGAGCTCCCTGGACATTCTGCCCTGCAGCACAGACACGATGCCATCACCAAACCTCACGTGGGGACTCTGCTTCTGCTTCCCATTGCTCTATGAATGGTGCAAGGTCAAGCACGTGCCACCCCAGAGAATGCACTGCACGGAGCAAGAGCCGTGGCTTCTGGCTGCATCACAGCATCAGTGCTGCTGTGCTGCATTCTTTTGCTTCCAAAGGAAGGGAAGGTGACAGGCTCAGGGAACAGGCTGCCACTGGACAGCAGCTCCCTGCCACCGTGCTGTGTTGCTCCTGGGCTTTGTGCCCCACTGAGTGCTCCCAGAGCCACCACTGTGTTGGCTGGGAGTTGGGGAGATGGGAGAGGAGGGGACAACACTGTTCTTTAAGAAGAAAGTAAAGTACTTTTTCAAAGTTCTTTACGAGGAGAGTGGTTAGGCCCTGGAACGGGCTGCCCAGGGAGGTTGTGGATGCCCCGTCCTTGGACGTGTTCAAGGCCAGGTTGGACGGGGTCCTGGGCAACCTGATCTAAATGTGTATGTTTGGTGGCCCTGCTAGGCAGGGGGGTTGGAACTACATGATCCTTGAGGTCCCTTCCAACCTGGGTGATTCTGTGATTCTGTGATTCTGTGAACACCAGAGATTAAAGTGGAGGGAGCACGGTTTGAAGGCAAGAAAGGGAGAAAAGAGCCTCTGCTCCCTACTGGGTGCACATCAGCTGGCTGAGCCCAGCCTGTGCCAGAGGGTCCCGGTGCACGAGGCCTTGAGATGGAGGAAGAAAACCCCAACACTAATCATCATGGACTGCAGGGCGGGTAGGGAGAATAGGAACCAGGAGGCTAGGCCTGCAAGAATTCACACCCTGTGCCCTCAGCTCCAAACACAGCTTAGTTGCTAACAATATTAAATTCCAAAAAGACTTGTAATGTAGGAAAATAAAATAAACATCCTGCACACTTACCCAATCCTGGTAAACAGCTTCCCATGGGCATGGAGAAAACTGAGGATGAACCTTTTGTTCAGCTGCATGGGAAAAAAAAAAAAAAAAAAAGAGAGAGAGAGAGAGGAGAAAACAATTAAACTCTCCCCGATTTCCTGTGAATTAAGAATGTCCCCAGTGACAGAAGAACCTGGCCTGGATGCTGGGGGTGGCACTGGATATGGGAACCAAATGGACATGCCCAAACTCTTACAAACATCATGCACACAGACGAGGGCAAGTGCCAAACAGCTGGATGCGAGCGGGGAGAGGGCGGTGGAGGCACAGCACCCTCTGCTGGGGTCGGGCTGATCGCTGCAGCCCCGGGCATCGCTCCGCTCCCCGAGCGGGACCCAGCGGAACGCAGCGCTTCCCACTGATGGGAAAAAGAAAAAGGAAAAACAGAAGCGATTTGGTTCAGCGCTCAGCGGTTGCCGCAGAGGCTGGAAGCAGCCTTTGGTCAAGGCGGGGAGGGAAATCCTCCTTAACGCTTTGCTGCAACGAGCTCAGCTGCAAAGTTTGGAGCTCGCTTGTGCCGTGCTGGTGCCGCTTTCATAAGCATAAGGGTTTGGGGGTGATGAGTTACCCTTTCATTTAAACCCAGCCTTAAGCAACTGCAAAGAGGGTTTCTCAGGAAAGCCCCTGCGAGGCTGCAGCAGAGATGCTAGGCAGGGCTTGGCATTTCTTTGCAGCTCCTAGCACAACGCGCAGCAGAGTGGATGCACAGCAAGCTGTCTATAGATCTGTGTGATGGCAGCTTCCTGCCCCGCTGAGGTCCAACAACTCCAAACTCCAACCCCATTCATTCCTTACTGCTGCTCCAGGCCACCTTTGCTAGCTCAGCAGCAAGCTGGGCTTTCCCCATCCTTATCTGAATAGCTCTGAAGAAGGCTGTGGGTGGCAGAGAGTCACTCTGTGTGACCTTGGAGGTGGCTGTGTCACCCAGGAGCAGCCCGGCCTCTCTCATACCTTCTCCCCAACAGGCAGCTTTCATCCAGCGCCTGCACAGCCTCACCACGATGAGAAAAGCCAGACCCTGAGCACAGCACGGGGAGACGCCGGTCCAGCACCGCCGCTCCGCTCCCATTCACACATCAATTTTACACCCTGAATCCCTCTGCAAAGCTCAGCAGCATCCTTTCCATTTCCAAGGGGGTCAGAGAGACAGAGAGAGCTGGCAGGCAGGGCAATGCCCAACCAAGTGGCACCGGGTAGAACACAAGGCAGCTGCCTTCTGCCTGCATCTGCTCAACTCCCCAGCTCCCATCGTTCTGTATGCAAGCAGCTCGGCGAGGTGCGACGGCTCGGTGAGGTGTAATTAACCCAGGCTGCACTCCCAGAGGACCCATGCAGGAGAATGATGCCCTGCTGCAGAGTCGCTCCTGGGCCATGTGCAAGTTTCAACATAAAACCTGTCTCATAAAACAAGCCAGACCAATTAAACTGGCCCCCGCAGCAAGGGGTTCTTGCTTACTCACTATTTTACTGCTGCCCTAAAGAGCCCTTTTCCACTGGAACCTGACTTTATTTGCCACCATTTTATTAACTCTGCAGATGAAACCCAAAGAGAGTGGGGAATACTGGGACAGCTGAGCTAAGCCCTTATTCACTTTGCCAGCAATGTTAGGAGGGCTGTATTTCTACCATCCTCTTTAAGACACCAAGGCAGCTCGGAGCTCCAAAGGCGGTACACGTATGGAAAATAAGAAATGAGGACACCAGTCCTTCCCCTAGGCCCCAATACAGCCCACAGCCTTGGGAACAGTTGCTCTGCAATGTCTGCAGCGCTTTACCATCAGCGGAGGAGAATCCAAACTCCCCACCTTGAATGGGAAGCGCCCTGCACCCAGCGGGGACACGCACAGAGCGTTCACCCAGGGACAGAGCTGCAGCGGGACCAGAGGACCTGTGCTGAATCCATTGGACGCTTCCAGCTCAGTCTTTTCATCACCAATCCCAAGGACAACGCAGGAATCAGGGGTGGATTGGGACACGCATATGTGCATACATAAATACAAGTTTCTTCTAAAGGAAGCAGGATGCACGCCTCTAGGAAAGAGGCGCATTTTATCCCTCTTGCCAACTTCAGCAAGCAGCAGCAAGCCCAGGCTGAGACCTGTGTGCCCCAGTGCTGTGGCACCTCATGCATGCACCTCTCGTGCTTGTTTCATCACTTTTTCTCTCACAGCCTCAAGGTTTTGATGAGCTCATCACTTAACTTTGGACCTTTCATCTCCGAGTTCACGCCAGGGCCACGGGCTGCTTTGACTGGGCTTTTCTCCGAATGACTCTTTCCCTGGTGACTCACCTGCCCCTCAGTCTGCAGGAGCCCTCTCTGCTCCTCCTGTCAAATGCTGCTTCTCACGGCTGGAGGGAAACAGCAACTTCCACCGAGCAGCCCGCAGCAGGCAGGAGGAGGAGGAAGTCCCATCACCCGCTGTTCTGCATTTGCACGGCGGAGAGGAACACTTCCCCAAAGCCCCACTCGCTGCCCCGAAGCTGTGAGCAGGAGACCTGCAACAATTCCATTGGTTTCATCCAACTCGCTGTGCAATTCAAGAGCGGGTCCCCTCCAAGGGATCCCTCAGAATGGTCCTGGTGCCCATGCTGGGATGCAGGGCTCCCTACACACATCACTGCTCTGCTCCTCGGGGCAGGTCCCAGTCGGTCGCACGGGAAGAGCCCACCAAGTAATGTTGATGCATCAGTAAAGTTATGTCAAAAAAAAAAGAGACTTTGTCCCTTCCAGCTGAACAGCGGGCATCTCCGATATGGAAGTTACGAGCATATAGTGAAGGCATTAGTTATAAAAACAAACCAGCTGTCAAGGAGAAAAAGGGGTCCCTGCACACAGTAGTGCCTGAAGCTGAAAACAGCTGTTTCGGCTGTCATGAGTCAGCATGTGCAGACAGACTAAATCCACCTGGGAAGAAGCAACCTCACCAGAGGAAGCAATCCACTGCTGCTCGGGGAGCATTCACACACCGCACCTTCAACCAAAGTGGATTTGTTGCCATGGAAGACATCAACACTGACTAACAACTCCACTCCAAGCACCTCAGTGCAGAGACAGCAACGGCCCTGAACAGCCAGCTCAAATCACAGCAGCCATGACAAGGATGTCCTGACAGCACGCAGAACAGAGGCGATCAGACAGCTGAAAGGAAGGTCTGGCATGGTTTGAGCCAGAAACGAAGAAAGCAAGACCCAACCTCAAGAGACCGTGCCATGATTATCAAGGGTTGGAAATGCCTCCCACCCTCGTGCAGAAACACAGGAAATGCCACCAGGGTGCACAGGAAAAGGAGTGCCACGAGGCGGGCCGAGAAGCAGAGCCACGGACCCATTTGGCTAGCGGCAGGGAGTGCACAGAGTTTGGCACCTGAGCATCAGCCCCAGCTGTGAAGGAGGCACCAAATAAGGGAAGGATTCTGGAGCAGCGACTCCTGGGGAAAAAAGCGTTTCAAGTTAAAAATTGTTACTTCAGGTTTGGAAGTAAATTTCAGGATCTGGTCTTTATCAAGCGAAGCAAACTTTCTTCAACATCAGCAAAGCATCTGTGGAGCAGAAAGCAGTGTCAGAGTCAAAATAGGCTGCAAGAGACAAGTCCATTAATCAAGAGACCAGATGCAAAACTGCCTGCAACGAACACGCTGCCTCCACCAGAGTGGAAGGGGCTGCAGCACTGCGGGATGCTCCCTGAAGTCTGGGGTATCCTCAGTGAGGAGGGGTTGGGACACAGACCGCAGAGCCACGCAGTTCAGCTCCAAAACACGTACCACACTCATCCCAAATATTTGCAGGGTTTCTTGGGCAGCCAGGATTTTCCAGGCACAGCTGCTTTGCTGGGAATCCAGGCACCTCAAGCATGCTGTACCTCCCTCCCAGCTCCAGGGCTGGATATCCCACATTGATTGTTATTGCTCCCTTACATATCCTTCAGCTAAATGCCAACTCGGCTCTCAGCCCACGCTGTCCCTACCCTGCAAGGTCCAGCCCTGGATGCTGCTCCCCAAGGCAGAATCTCAGTGCAGCAGCACCGAGCACAGATTGCTTCTTGAAACCAAGGCTGCTGCGTAATTCCCCTTCATATACCACCTGCGAGTGGATATGGATACAGAGCCTCACTTTGCTTCTCCTGGCCACACATTCAAGTGCAGGTATCTGTTCAGGAGCGCAATGTCCTGCCCTGAATTGGATTCATTTTTGTAGCAATAAAAGCAACTCCAATGAGAGTCCCAATACTTAAACATGAGAGACCGCATGAATGAAAATCCAATTTGCTACGACGTGGAAAAAAGAGGGAACCCTGATGTATCGCGGCCTTGAGGCACAGAAAACTCATTTGCAGGTTAAGAAGATCTGATACGCTCCTGCAGCTTCCTGATCTTTTGGGCTGCAGCAGCTGTGGCTCCAAGACGCATCTCTTGGCTTTACGAGTTACAAGGCGGCATCCCAGCAAGAGAAACAGAGGCAGCAAGGAAGCCCTTCAGCACAGCCGATGAACTTTTGATTTATTCCTCTTCATCACTGCAGGAAGCAGGTGAGATGAGAAACATAAGCAAGAAAATGGGGCGTGTTAGCAACGCAGAATTGAGCGGCGGCCACTTTGCTGTCTCTGAAACAAATACCTGGTCTATAAGGACGTTTGATATGATTTAATCACGAAGCAGTAGCACATGAGTAGCACATTCCATTTACAGAAAACAGCTAGAGCGTTTATATGCACGTGATTTCATTTTCAACCAGACCTGGACCTAAGCTGCACGTAGAGCGTTCAAATCAGCAACGTGCAACATTCTCAAATAAAAACAGTACATGGTGATTAAATAAGTTAAAACCTGATTGAATGAACATCTTCCAAAGTAGCAGCCTTCAGGTAACCCTCACTAAAGTGGATGGGAATAGGTCAGCAGAGGCTTTCTACCGGTGTTGCTATCAATGAACTGAAAGTAAATCCAGTTGCCCCTGCCTGTGGTACAAAGGGAACAATAAGCACCGATGGTTACAGTGCATTCACATCAGGTTATTATAACTGTTTCATAATCCAGGTTTTTCCAACACTAAGTGCCACATCATACATTTCAGCTGGTGGAAAATCAGCCTCCTGGAGGCTGCGGTCAGGGCAGCTCCTGCAGAAAGGCTTCAGAGATTCCCAGAGCAACGTCCAGCAGAAGGGTTAACGCATCCCTCGCACAGGGCAGGCACTGGACAGCATGTTTACATCTTTATACAGCACTGATGAGACTGACACTGAAATACCACATCCAGTTCTGGTGCCCCTGTTTTCAAAGAGATGCTGAAAAACTGGAAAAGGTCCAATAGCCATAAAAGCAATTCAAACACTAGAAATAATGTCTTGCAGTGAAAAAACTTAAACAGCTCAATCTGTTTAGTGTATCAGGAAAGCCTGGGAGGTGATTCGGTTGCAGCATGCAAAGTACCTCCGTGGCATTTAAGGGCCCTTTACACTAGCAGAACTGCAAAGCATGAGAACAAATGAGAAACGTTCACTCTGGAAATAAGGCACAAATGTTTCAGAACCGGTGCAGTTATCACTGGAACAAACTCCCCAGGAAGAGGGTGGACTCTCAAGGCTGGATGTCTTTCTGGAAGTTTTGCTTTAGCCAAATTCAAGTTACTTGGCTTCACACAGGAGTAGCTGGGTGAAATTTAAGGACCTGTGATATACAGGAGATCACACCAGATGATCTAATGGTCCCTGCTGGCCATAAACTCCATGAATCTATGCAAACATGCCAGAGAGGGTCCTCAGCTGAGATATCAAGTTAACTTTCAGCACAAAACTTTTCACGAGTTGGCTCTGGTGCTGCAGGTCATTTAGGATACAAGCTCAGCTCTTCCAGACTGCATCTGGTTAAGCACTGAGAGATGACCCAGGCAGCACTGCTCTCTGTCCAGCAGGTAAGGCAGGCTGCATGCTGTGCGCTGAAGCGGCTCCAAGCAGCAAAAGCAGCTCATACTCAAATACATACTGTGTGCCAGGAGTGAACAGCATCCTCTTCCTGCGATAGAAAACTGACACTGAGAAACGTGCGATGAGTTCAGGCCATAAGAAATCCCCTGTTCACGTAGCTGAGGATGTTGTCAACCTTCTTCGCTACTCCAGAGCAGATTATTTGTGGGGTTCAAGCACAAAGTGGGAAGACAATGAGAGAGATTAAGAATGGTGAGGACAGAAAAGACACGACTAACGGGAGTCAGGCCAACAGAGCAGACATTCGGACAAGGGGCTGAGCAGAGGCACGGCCTTCCAGAAGGATGACAGCGTTATCATCAGCAGCTCGCCATACTCCTGCTCTCCCAGCTGTGCTCAGCAATGAGGGACAGGGCGGTGGCAGCCAGGCTGAGCTCAGCACAGCTCCCACAGGACTGAGCTGGATCCACGTGTGAGCATCACGCAGCTGTCCTGCTGCATTCGGATACATCCGGAGCCTTTGCTCCTACCTGGACAGTGCAGTGCAGGGCACTCAGGCATCTCCCTCTTCACTCTGAATCGCACAGCAATGAAATCTGCTGGGGAGGAAGAGTAGAGCCAAGGACAGAGGAAATGACACAGATTCCAGCAGGTTCCACTCCCTGATCCTCCGGAAGGAAGTTTCTTTCCGAATATCCACCTCCACAGTGGATACGGAATCTGGCTGGAAGTGCCTCATTCGACACTGGAAAGAAATAAATATTCCCCATGGCAGAAATAAGGGTTTGGCTGTGGAATATGAGATGCCAACCCAGCAAGTATACAGCAGAAAAAGTCAAACTGGGCCAACATCAGACAGAGATCAAGGTTAGACTAACAAGAGAGGCTCAAGAGCAATCACTGCCTAACAGCCCTCACCCTGCTCTGGGAAATTTCCCAGTCCTGCTATTAGACGTTTTACTTCCTTTACCAGTGCTGCCAATTCCTGCAGCATTCTTGTCTGAAGTGCAAACCCTCCCTTCCCAGCACCGCTCCGCAGTGCCTGGATCATCCAACCCGCCGTACGAGAAAGGGCTCATGTGCAGCAGCAGGAGGGGGTTTGGTTACACACAAATCCCTGGCTGATCAGCACCAGCAGGAGAGGAAATGAGGAAAGAGTGACTGACAGGGAACGGCGGTTTCTGGCTGATTGTGCTTGGTTTTAGGGTATGAGAAGCCTGTTGGAACTTGAAGCTTTGCCCCCCTACTCCGCACAGCCTCTCTGAGCACTGGGATACAGCAGAGCCCCTCACCCAGGGGTAAGTCATTGATGTCTTTTCGTAGGGCTCCCACCTCTGATCCACCGCCCTCCTTCCACATTAGCACCAGATGCTTGCTATGGGAAGGAGAACACGTCGATGTTGCTCCCCTTCAAGTAACATCAGACCCTGCCTTGTTCTTCACAGTCAGATAAAACCACCAATGTGGTCTAAAAATAAGTAAAAAAAAATATATATAATAAGAATCAACACCAACTTCTGGAAACTCTTACCATAGCTTAGCCTTCACTATCTGTTTAGTGGCAAAAGGTCAGGTTGTGCTGGAAAGCAACACATGGGTTCTACATGACATGCACACACACGTTCTATGGGTAACCAGGCTCTATGAGCAGTCCTGAGCTCTGGGAGCTCTAGCAGAGCGGTGCCGAGCATCAATGGGAGATCTGTAGGGTCTTGTTCTGTCTCGTGCTTTTTTGGTTGGATTGCTAACGCATAAACCACAGCTGAGGAGGTTTTAGAAGTTAAAAAAGATCAGAGTTCTAAAGAAGCTATAAATGCAAGCAGAGAGGGGTGCACAACTGGTCGGCAAAAATGTCAGTGCTAGCTGCATGGCTGAATGTCACGTCTCAAGCCCAGAGAGGCTACGAGTGTGGTTTTAGTGTTTAACCAGTTTCAACTGCAGCCTGGCACTCTTTTACTTCCTCTGCACTGAAGGCTCCTCACTGCTGGGGGAAGAAACCAATCTCACCGCATGACACCAAACGGCTCGAGTAAAAATAAAGCCCCGAGGTGGTTTGGTGACCTGAGGTCGTATTAGGAGGTGGAGGGGTTGCAGGCTGGGGAAAGCACTCAGAAATACTCGTGCTGCCAACCAAGAAAGAGAATGCAGGAAAGGAGGCAAGGCAGAGAATTAACATGAGTCCAGCAGTAAAGAGGCTGAGAAGTCTCTTTCACACGCTACCAGCTCCCCCGTGCTCAAAACAGTTTGTAAACCGTTTCCTAAACACAAAGGGGAAAAAAAAAAACCCAGACCTAGTCCTGACCTCCACGAATGAGTAACCAAACCCAACTGCTTCCTGCCAGCTTGTGGGGGTGAGAGAAGGAGGCTGCTGGGCAGGGCAGATGGAACTCCAGGTTTCTCCCTCTCAAGTACTGCTTTGGGCATAAAAATTAGGGATTCGGCATCTCCCGCTGCCTTTTCATGTGGGTGGTGGGTAAAGGACAGGAATAAGGAGGGGCAGCTCTCTGTTGACTGCTAGCATTCAACGTTCCCACCCCGCAGGTTCTCTCTGTGCCATAGGGGAGGCTCAGAGGAGCACTGCAGCACAGCCAAGCTTCTAGTCAAATACAAGGCAACAGAGCAGCAAGCAGCAGGCTGGAGGGGAAGCACTGCCCTCCCCTGACAGCAAGGACCATTCTGCACCAGACCATAGACAGCATCACTAAGCGTAGACGAACTTCCTGAGCTAAGAGCAGCTGCCTTCCTGCAAAAAAGGTGCTGATGGCAGCCTGACCCACCGCCCCAATGTGAGACCTTGGGTATACCCTGCAGTGAGAGAAACCCACCTCCTGTGTCCCCTCCCTTTGGGGACACACCTATGTCACCGCCCTGGTGCGGCTCCAACATGTAACAGGCGTGAGAAAAGGCTTCAGCAGAGAGCACTGCTGGTCCCGTGGTTTCTATTCCCTCCACTCTCCGCACATGTGTGCAATGCTGGGTGTAAATAACACATACAAAAGTTAGCCTGTGAGCTTTAAGAGAGCCATGCAAGCCTGCAGGGTTACCCTTTGCATCCCAGCAGTGAGTGGAAGGCAGGCAGTGAATGCAGAGCCTGCTGTACTGCATGCCTGTGCTTTCACACTGCCAGAAGTGCTGCCCAGCCATGCTGGACCCATCAGCCAGGCAGCAGAATGGGGGGGCAGATGCCTCAGATTAACAAGTCTCCCAAATGGCTTCTTGTCTACCTGTATGGAAGAGCAGCCATCATGACAGCAATACCTCATTTCCACTTCAGTCTGTCACTAACTTCTAGTTGTGTGTAATGAAAAAGCTGAGAGCAAAAGGAGCTGCTCTCAAACAGGGAGAGCAGATAGCTGCTATCTGCTATCTGTGGGGTATCTGCACAAGGTAAGCTGGGCCACGCTCGCAGATGCTCAGTTCACATCAGAGCAGCCTCTTAACAAACCAGACACTCCTAGGGACTGCAGGCAGTGACAGTAGGGCCACCCCAGCACTGAGCACAGGTCACTACTGTTACTCAATGTGACTGGCCCCAGCAGAGGACATGCTGATGGAACACAGTGGCCAGAATCCACCCACCAAAACTTGTAACGGATAAACAGAAGGTCTGATCCCGCTGCTGCCCTAGCAGCACTCCTCTCCAGATGTAAAACCCCAGAGGAAAAGCTGCACTGCCTGAAACCAGCTGTGAGAAGGAGCCAGCGCAGAGCAACTGCTGCCCAAGAGGAACAAGGACGCAGAGGACAAACAACAAACACGGCCACGGAAAAACGGATGTGAAAAGTGCAGGAGCTGACTGGGACAGCTCTTTTCCCAGCTAATGACACGTGCCCTCCGCCAAGACAGTGCCTTAGACAGCCCCCAGGAGCACAGTTGTTCCCTAACTGCCTTTCTCCTGCCTTGGACCATGAATAGGCTGCAGAGGGGTAAGTGAACGTAGCATTCATTGTGTACAGACAAATGGTGGCACGTAAAGCTAAGCAGAGGAGAAGAACTAAGAAAGAAAGTGAGAATCCTTGCAAACGTCTTATCTCAGGATGTAAGAAAAGAATCAAAGCCAAAGCTATCATAAAGATAACTCCAAGCAGGCACTGTCATATAAGTTCTCAATTGTCTAAATCCAGACCTAGAGGAAAAAAAAGAACAAGTCTCACAATCTCCCCTGCTTTATGAAGACAGTGACCTCATCCTTCTCCCAGAAGGTTTCAGGTAGTGGACCATCTCCCTGCATGCTTAACACTCATCTCATATGCTAGGACTTAGTAGATGGAAGCAGCCGAGAAAAACAGCACCATTCACCTGAAAGAAAACACAAACACTCAAAGATACACGCTGCTTACAGCCTCAACACATTTTTGGGTGGTCCTGTGTGGAGTTGGACATGATGATTGCTATGGCTCCCTTGCAGCTTGGGATATTCTATGATCCTATGAAAAAGGGTTGTTGCTCCAAGAGCACCCAGCACCAGGCACAAGCAACACCTCTGTTCCTAACCAGCAGGCTGAGCAGAAACAGGAAGGTTCCTGCACCAGTGCACAGAGCTGGGACAACAGATGTCAACTCTGGCCTTAACTTCCCTAGGAGCATTTTTGGTGGTTCTACCAACCTTCTGATGGCTCTGCAAGATTGACCTCTCATACAGAGCCCGGAAGGCTTCATTCTTTAGTGATTCCAAAGCATTCAGACATCTGGAGAGAACTATTATTCAATTACTGTTATGCCAAGGGAAAACCTCTCTTCCATAATCCCTGCTGCAGCTATGCAGTAATCTTTATGAGTGCACTCATGCTACGTGATAACATTAGGAAGTATCTACTGCAGAGCACGGGCAGCAGGCAACTGCAACTGTGGGAACCGTAACTCAGCGTTTCCTGACAGGGGTGATTAAAATCTCAAACTTAGTGTAATATTAACACTTTCTCAAGAGACTGACAGCACATATGCCCTGTTTACTTTACCAACTCACAGCCCGTGCAGTGAGCTGCAGACAGTACTATCACGTTTAAGATCAATATAGGCCCAAGGCAAACGAAACTAGTGGCACAGAACAAGTAGGACTGAGCTCTCCAGTCTCCAGCTCTACAGCTATATGGCTGCCCAATATAGTTGCCCACTGATTCAGTCTCCTTTTTTTTGCTCTTCTTAGTGAATTCCTACACAAAGTCAAGTAAGCAGGGCAACGGTTCAGTCTGACCTCTCAAATCACTGCACACCTAGAAGCACACAACGTATGAAAGACCACAGAAAACAGCCAAAAGAAAAACAGAATGAAACTCCAAAAGGCTGCAGACGTAACGGACAAACCCCAACCACAAAAAGGGAGGCTGCAACCCAAACACTTCTCCTGCTTGCTTTGTCCCATGTCCTCCATGCCAGCACTGCCAAATGGTTACTGCGAAGATGCACAGCCCTTGGTGTAGATAGGCAGCACATGCTTTCAGTTCTCCATCTACCTACAATTACATCACATAGCAAACAGTGGAAGCAGCAGCTACGCCAATCCTCTACCTGAACCAAGTGCCAAGGCAAACTGCCAGCCCTGCACACCGCCAGCCTTCGTCACAGTGATAGCTGCAGCACGAACCGCCCTTCTGCAGCCTTGCGGTCACACCTTATTTACTCCTTTCAGTTCACTTCTAACCCTGAAATAAAGTTGTGATGCTTCTGTTTTTACACAGGGCTACAGAGGAAAAAAAAAAAAAACCAAAAAAGAAAAGCACCACAGCACCATACAAGTATACATGGAGCAGACTCTGACAGGTACAGTGTGCAGATGTGCAGGTTCCAGGAGGGATGCATTCAGCATCTCCCTGCCCAGCCTCTCCCCACACCTCTGCCTGAATGCAGTCAGGTCTGTTGGATTCTATGATTACCTTGTACCTGCTCCTGAAAGCTGAACACTTACCCACTTTATCCTATACAATTCCATTCTTTGGCTCAGCAACAGCTGATGCCTGAGGAGCCACCTGCAGGTCTCAACTGTCAGAATAGATGAAAGAACACAGCTTCAGCCTTTTCAAGGGCTAAAACCACCAAGGAAGGTACCAGGAGGCAAGGACACAGTTTAGACTCATTTCCCTATGATGACATGCAAACACTGGCACACTTCCCCTGGGAGAAGAGCAGTTCCCTTCTGCCCCAGCCCGCATGGGGAACGCATCTGCTGGAGGCAGAGGCGCTGCCAGGTCCGAGGCTGCTGCCTCCTCTGGCCCACGCAGGGCCTTCCGAGGCCAAACAGTGCCACACAGTGGCAACAAGCAGGTTCCTCAGCTTCTCTCCAGCCCCCTGAAAGCACGGAAAAGACTCCTAAATTGCTGCAGCTTTTTATCCGGCTCCCAGCTTCAGCACACGGGAACTTCAGCGACCTGGTGTAGGGAACCTGCTTTGGCAGGGCGGTTGGACTCGATGATCTCTGGAGGTCCCTTCCAACCCCTACAATTCTGTGATTCTGTGAACTTCGGGAGTGATGCAGATGTAAGATTTCTTCCTCACCTGGTTATTTTTAATCCAGGTCAGTTTGGTGACACACTCACAGTTCAGCTCCACAAACAGTTGCACCACCAACATGAGTGGAACGGTGCACTGCAGCCCGAGTAGAAAAATCTTGGCTGCAAAGAACACAGCGCCCAAACCTGCACCCTCCGCTCCCCCTGCCCTTCTGCCTTTGTGTTTCTGGTTTGCAGCCTCTCAGAGCCAGTGAGAGAACCTTTCCTTGAGCCAATATTTCAAACTGATGAAGAGATGAAGAGTAAGGGTAGTAATCAGCTGTGAGATCTGAACATGCATTGCCAGCACAGCCCTCAGAGAACAGACCAAGAGCAAGCTCTAGCAAACATCATCGCACTGTAAACAACCAAACATCACTGCCCCCCACTTTGCTAGAGGCTACGCTACCCCACATGGCAGTACTGCAGAAGAGAAACTCCCAGTGCCTCAAAAACACTCACAGCATTTTATATAAAAGCTCTGCATCAGTGATTTATGGAAACCCTAAAGCTTGGCACATTCCTTTCAATGATGCTGAGGCAGCAAAGGTCTCCAGAAGAGAAGCTGAGGAGAGGGAAAACAACCAAGGGCAGTAACATCCAAAAAATGCTGCTGCAGTGTGCCAGAGCTTATCTTCCAAAGCCCTAAGACTTCGCCCCAGTTCCACCCAGCTGAAGTCACAAACTCGTTATAAAAGTGCGATCATATTTGAGAAGCTCTGGGCCTCACAGTATGCAGAGAAGGCCTTCCCAGTTCTGCTAAACTCACATCCTTAACAGCCATTTTAGGACAGGCAGTCCAGAGCTCCCTGGCAAGTCCTCTTGCAGGCCGCATGTGCCAAAGCAGTGTGAGGATTCCTAGAGAATGAGCTTCCAACCATCATTGTCTTTGCCTACATTCCAGTGCCTGACAAACAGAGTTCACTCGGGCTCCTTTTACAAGGTACGCAGCTCAAACAGACCGATGAGAGATGCTGTCAGTCACCTTTTTAATCCTTACAGAAGGAACGAGAGAGTCTGGCCTCTCAGCAGAACAAGCAATGCAAATACAACACATACCCTGGAAATTAAAACCGCAGTTTTCACATCCCCAATGCAAACTTCCAACCGCCTGGCAATGGGACAAATGACCCGCTTCCATAACATGCAGTAGAGCCACTTGGCCACCATTAACCCTGGTCTCCAGCATCTGACCTCATTTCCCACCGGCAACCTCACCCAAGTTAGAGCCTCCACAAGAGGCATTTTCTGCTTCTTCTGTTTGTGCCTCTCCTATTCCATATCAGCCACACCAGCGCACACTGCCAAGAAATGGATGGTAACAACATGCTTTAAACATGAGAGGCACGAGGTCACCAACTCCTCAGCCTGACCCAGGCACAGCTCCCATAGGGGAAGCCAAAACACTGGAAAATTTAGCAACAGGAAAGCAAAACAGATCCAGTGTCATTCCACTGCATTCCAAACACATGACACCAAAGCCAGCAGCCGCCTCCTGCACTACTCACATCGCTGGGGCTGAGGTTCCCAAGACCATTGTCCTGCTCAGAATCTCTGCCGGACTCGTGGCCCTGAGAGGAGCGGGGGTGGGAAGGATGGATCCAGATCTCCAGCCGCGTGCCATCGTCTCCAACTTGTCGCAACGTGGACTTCTTGCCCTTCCCTCGGTGGCTGGGGCTCAGCTCCAGCAGCTGGTGCTTCTTCTGCTCCATCTGCTCTGCCTGTGCAGATAGGACACGGTTAGATCACCCAGGGATAAAAGTTCAAGAAATATATCATTTTATTTACACGGAGAAACTGGCTCTTGTCCCAGCTTAAAAACCACAGTAACTCACTGACAGTCCAGAATTTGGTTTCTGACACTACAGGAGAGGGCAGATGAGAGATTATTATTATATATATATATATTTTTTTTTCTTTAAACTGATTGCTCAATGCGATAAGTAAAGCTGTATCCAGTTCCTAGCAGTGTTTAACAGTCAACACGCTGCATTTTTGATTTGAGGCACAAATTGCAGCTTCTCCTTCCTACCTCTGTGGGACACCTATGGAATAAGGCAATGGTCAAATTGCATGCTGAGGCCACGCTGCAAACCACAGCGACCTCCAGCCCTTACTGAGCTCAGCTGTTTTAGTTTGTGACACAGAATTAAGAGATTCAGCTGCCTAAGCAACCCCAAAATCAGACTGTGGAGAGGCAGAAAGATACCATCATTTGGAAGGCTTTCTTTATCTTCCAACATGGAATTGCTTACAAGTAAGACTCGTAAAACTCCAAGACCAAAAGCCACCATCACCCTTCTCCCCAGGTTGCAGCTCTCCAGCTGTGGGTCAGCTCAGGCAGCTGCAGCATCCCACAGCCCGGCTCCAAGACTCACCTTGCGTTTTGTCTCTTCAAACAGACTCATGAGGCTCTCCTTGGCTGTGAGGATGGGGTTACTAGCTGCCAGACTGCGCATGTAGTAGTAGACAGCATCCAGCTTTCTCCTCTGCAAAAACACAACCAGACTCACAGCTGGCATTCATTCTGGGAAACTCAGGGCAAAGCCCCCACGCCATTCACTTCCCATGTCGCTCAATACACTTCCCTTCTCCCTCAACAGTGCCCGGGAGACAGATATTCACAGAGTAAGAGCAGTCCTACAAACAAGCTGGATCCTTCTCCATCCACATTCACGACTATCTACAACATCCAGCACAAGTGTTTCACCTGGGTTAGGGAGGGCAGCTGACATGACAGCTTGCAGACCTGCTTCCTCTAACCCTGAGGTTGCTACGGAAGCCAGCAAGCCAGAAGCTCACACAAAAATCTCTCAGCAGACATAGCAATAAAGGGCATCAGCATAAATTCTGAATTCCTAACAATTTGGAAAAAAAAAACACAAACACCTCCTTTCAACATTGTCATGAATATGGAAATTACTCCACAGAGGTCCAGGAATACAGGAAGTTTTGCCAGACTCCTGCCTGTGGTGAAAGATGCCCTCCTTATCTCAGTCTGCCACTCGAGCCACCTCTCAGCATCTGTTCTCCCACAGCCCTGCCACAGGGAACACTGTAAGACATCACTCCTTGAGTCTTTATACCATGGAGACCCACAGCCATTTAGGGCCTCACAGAACACCACAGCAGGGCAGGATACTTGGCAGCCTTCAGTCCCACTTGTGGAGTCAGAGAAGTCATTCCCAGCCACAAGGAAACTGCATTTCTAACCCATGCAGTTCTGAACTAGTATTCCAAAAAAGTCTTTTCAGTATTGTAAATGAGATCCTTACCAGCCCCCATGCCCCAGGCTGATGCCCCCATTATCTGCTGCAAATCTTCCTTGAAACAAGCTTTCCTGCATGGCTAGAGGAGCCAGCAAAACTAAAGCTGCATGTTGATGTCACTTAGAGCAGTCAAGTATAAAAATGTCATGCAAAACCTTAAATGCAGCCCACTTGCAATGCAAGTGCTCTCTCATCAGCCCACAGAGCAGTCCCAAAAACGCAGATAGCCTGGGGCAGTAATGTGTGTCTAGCAAAGCAGCCAGGAACCAACAGCTGGAATCCACCGAACACACCCTGCCATCAACTCTGGGGTTTTTTTTAATTAAAAAAAAAAAAAAAAAAAAAAAAAAAAAAAAAAAAAAAAAAAAACAAAAAACATCTGGAAGTGCTGCCTTAAACAATGTCTTCCTCCACCAGATGGAATCCCACAGCCTTCCCAGAGGCTCTTCCTGTGCTTGCTACATCTTTGTATGATGAACGTCTTACCGTGTAGATGGCCAGCAGTGCCAGCTGGTTGTATGGGCGGCCGTTTTTGGGAGCAATTTGTTGAGCCTTCAGGTACCAGCTGAGGAATGAAAGAACCAGGGAAAAAGTTACTGAAAGGACATCCGGTTGTCTTCCTCACTGTGGAGGGCACAAAGTTCCCTCTGCAGCACTGGCAGCCCAGCACTGAACAGGCCCTTTGCACAAGTGCCCTCTGCCTGCATGAGCGTGCACAGCTAGTAAGTCTGTACCCAGCACACAGAGGCAGAGCCAGGGCACAGGACAAGAGGGAGAGGCAGACACAGCTGGAGAAAGAAATGTTCTTGGCTCAGCCTGAAGATGAGCATTTAGCCAGCTCCACTAAGTGTTGTCTCCAGTGCAGCCTCAGGCAGAAAACAGGCTATTTGCAGACACTTTTTTCTCCTCCCCCTTTTTAGCCTTTTTGGCAGCTGGGATCAAATCTTCCTGGCTGCTTAGCTCATTATTTAATTATCCCAGTAGAAGTGGCATCCATTAAGATGCAGCCCATTCCTTCTTCCTATATCCCCTCAGTTGTATTATCCAGCTTATTTCATGCCACACAAATCTGTCAACACTGTTCAGATGCATAACGAACACGCTGTGCTCCTTCCAGCCCTGTAAGATATCAGTGCACTTCACAAACAGGCAGCTTTCCCCACCCTGTTTCAACCTTCCATGGGTTTCAGGGCCCCATGCTGGGCTCAATTGCTCACTACCACTCTTTGCTCCAGGAAAATAAAAAAGATCAGGAAGAAGGACTGTATGCCAGGCAAAACAAGAGTGATAGGAAGCAACAGGTGCCAATAACTTCTGATGCAGTCAGAACATATGGGCACATATGGGAATCTCTCCTAGCTGGGAAGCTAGCAGAAAATATATCAGTTTGCCAGCCTCAGAGGCATGAACACTCCCTGCTGCAGGATCAGCACAGGACGACTTCCACAACACACAGCTGGAGGAAGATGGATCTGCTGGGTTGATTTTGGATAGAAAAGCAGTTCACACTATACCTTTAAGTTACACAGGACTGCAGTACAAGAAGGAGGCATGAAAAGACTCCTTTGGTTAGAGGCAAGCTTAAGCATGAAATGAGATGCATCCCTTGTAACTAGATAGAAGAGGAGCTTTGCTCAGCCCTGGGGTGAAGAACACAATACCTGCGTGCCTTTCCATAGTTTGCCGTATCGTTTGCTTGCTCTCTGTATCTGCAAATGTCCCCTTGACAAATCATACACCTCTGGGCACTGATCAGTGCATACTTCACCTGAAAGAAAGCATTCAGTTGTTCAGTTGGGAGCTGCACATCCCAACTCACCTAAACATCCTGCGAGTTCATGGGGATGGTGAGGAGCTAAGAGGAGGTCGCTGACAAACTGAAGGTCAGAAACAAAGGCTGCAGAATTAAACAAGGCTCAGTGGCACTGGTTCAGCATTAGTAAAGGCAACCCAACCCCCCAAATACCTACTCCCTTACACAACATCCTAGCTCTCGCTCAGAGGAAGTAGGTTTCAGAATCTGTGGTTCATTCAGTCCAAGAGAAATGCGAGGAAGATAAACTGGTTAAAACAAACACATCTCTCTGGGAATGGAGCTTGACTAAAATATCCTCTTCCAACTGTTCTCACACCTGCACTCACAGCTCAGGGCAATCACTGTCATGCGTCAGAGAGAGCCCAACTGCTAGCCTTCCTCATTCATTATTCTGAATTCCATATACAGAAGTATGAGTTGTTCAGTATCTAAGGCCAAGCCGGGGTACCTCTGACACTTCCTCCTCCTGATTAGCCCTAGTCAAAGAGACGATACAAAAAGACAAGTTCTTTCTTTGCAAAGGAAGCTGAGCAATGTTAATATACTGGAGTTAGTTCAACATGTTCTCTAACAGCTGAGATTCTCTGCAAACACTCTGCTGTCTGTTCAGACTACAGCTGCCCACCTCTTGGCAAGGGCAGCACATCGAGTGCTGAGTCCAGCACACAGCACACCACTAACAGGAGGAGAAGACTCCAGGAGAAAGCCAACCTACCATTTTCCGCAGAGGCTTGCAGCGGATGGCCATCCCATCCATGTAGTCCTCCAGCTTGAACTGGTATGACACCTGCAGCTTCTGGAGTAAGCCATCAAAAAAGGAAGTGCCCTGCAGAACACATGTATTTGGTCGTTCCCATTTTTCCAAAGACAAGCAGAAAATCTTAACGCTGTCCTGCTGTTACTGCAGGAAAGGTCCTTCTCCCTCTGGTTTGTGCTGTTCTCTTCAGAAAGCAATAAGGCAAGAGGATCTCCAGCTTCAGTTTTTTTTAGGGCTGAGCTAGACAAAGTCAAGGCTGACCTGATTTTGTGTTAGCCACAGTCCTGCTCCAACAAGAGGTTGGACAGAAGCCTTCCAGTAGTTCCTTCCTGCCAACATAATTCTGTAAAACACATCCTCCTGGATTTGTCAGCCTCCCTTCTACAATGAGCAAACCGAGCTGAGTGCCTAACAGCATGACTTTTCAGCAAATTTGATAAAGATAGCACAAACACCTCTGTGAATGTTCTTGTTTCTTTCCATTTAAGGATGCTTAGCTCATTTTAGCTTAAATCAATCTCTCATCAAAACAGAACACACCAAAGCAAGCCTGGTTTAAATTATAACAAATATCCACCTGGACCAACACTTGCTGCACTAAACTGTAATCTGCCTGTGCATTCTTTTTGCATAAGCAGGACCACAAAGGCTAGCTCGCTGTCCAGCTATACCAACCTGTTCTAAACACCAACCAGTCAAAAGTTTAGCAAAGCCTGGGGGTGTTTCTCTCCTCCTACCTCATCTAGAAGTTGGAGAAGTTTGTTCCGAATTTCTTGGGCATTTTCTCCCAGAGGATCCTTGAGGAGCTGCCGGAATTTCTCAATCACTTGGTAGAAGGCGTTCTTCCACAGCAGCTGGTCCACATTCTGGGTATCAGAGAACTCGATATCCATCAAAATGCACCGCTCGTACAGCTGCAGCATCTCCACCCTAGAGTGAGACACGATCAGTGGTCGACACAACAGCCTGGCAGAGCAGGCAGGGAGCACGTGCTGAACCACCTGCTGCCTCTCATCCTGCAGGCATGAGATGTCAGCAGTTGGCTTGGCTCACACGCTATGGCAAATGGATGCTTCCACACATGCCCTAGAAAGAGATGGAAGTTCTTGTAACCAAACACCCCTTCTGCTCCAGCAGAGCAAATTGAAAGGACCATCTCTCTTTCTGCACGCATAAAAAAGGATTAGGACTCACCAAAGAGCAAAGAGGCTCTGCTAAAGCTCTGCCTCTGGGAAGAGCAAGACCTAATTATCTCCTGAAAGTAATACAGAAAACAGCATACACTGCCAGGCTTCTTCTGCTTCCAATCACAAAGCCTAGCTACTAAGGGCCAGGAACAAGCACACAAAGCACCTAAGAGCAAGAGATCTTGCCCTTACAGTGACCAGCGTTATCACTTTGTGCAGCCAAAATGCATGCTGGAATAACAAACCATGTTCCCCTCACCAACTAACAAGAGCTCAGCCCAGACACTGAAACAGAACTCCCACACACAATTTGATGAAATGGATACAAGCTGCTGCAGGGCAGGGACCAACTGAACCTGTGCTCCGGGGAAGGGCAGCCCTCACCAGCCATGGCAGCACAGCCTCTCTCATCCTAACCAGAAACCTCCAGTGCTGTTACCAGTGCATACATATCCCCTCTCTGTGGTCTGTACTGCGAGTCCCTCAAATGCAGAACAAGCCCTGAAAAGAGCTCAGCTGCCGGATTTACTGCCAGTCAGCTCTGAAATAAGCCTCCAGAGAAGCCCCAAAGACCACACGTAAATGTGGTAGATGCCAAGTAGAAACTTGCTCCAGTCATGTTAACTGCCCTCCAGAGTGCCAGAGTCACTTTCCTCTTGCTAGGCTGCCCTCACCAGGCCATCCCCAGTGGACTGCCATACGTCACAGGGCTGAGCAGTGTCAACAACAAAACTAGTGGCACTTAGAAAGTGCTGTCACTGCCACACAGCACCAGAAATCCACATAACAAGCTGAGAACTGCTATACTGAAGCCAGCAATGCAAATCAGCAATCAAAGGCTGGTTAATATAGCAAAAGTACACCAGCAAATACCAAAAGCACACGAGAGCCCTGGAGCCAAGAGAGCCCAGCTCCAGCAAGAACCCAAGAACTGCAGCAGGTGCTTGTCCTGCTCCCCTATGTGCCTTCAGCACAGGCACAACCATGAGGAGCCACAATTTAACCCTCAGCCTAAGCTAAAGAGATAATTGCTCACAGTTTCTTTCTGATATCCAGACACCCCCGGCACATGATTAACACCCCCCAGCACATCATAAGATAGTGAACTATAGCCCCAATCCCTCAGATATCAATGTCCCCCATCCCCCAGATCCCCAGTGAGAAAACATCACGGACAACAGCTCTGGTAGGAATTTACTCTTGAAATGACTCAGCCACAAACCTCAGCTGGGCCATTTTCTCCAGCCCCTCTGGGCTGATGCGGTCTCTGGAAAGCAGATTGCTGAGCTGCTGCTCCTGGTTCCCAGCCTCACGGAGGAGTTTGCTGAGCTCCTGCTGCTGCATGTTCCGCATCTGCTGCTCCATCTCAGGACTCAGAGGTGCTGGGGTGAGCGGGCCGCACATGTACTGCCCTGCCTGGCCAGGGTACCCGGGGTAAAAGGCTCCTGGGTACACACCATTGCTTGGACCCATTGGATATTGCAGGGAGTACCCGCCGTAGGGATACTGAGGAGCTTGGCCGGCAGCCCGAGGGTAATAGTAGGGGTTGTCAGAGTTTTGGAACTTATAATAGGACGTCTGGGCCTGGCGGGCTTCCCCCCAGGAGGTGGGACTCACTTCATCATCCGTGTCTAGGAAGTGAAGCTGTGGGGTTTGGCTTTTCAGGGCGGGTTTTTGGTCCGGGTTGTTGGGGTCCCACAACCTGCGAGCGGTGCCACCTCGGCCCCGGCTTCGGGAGCCCTTACTGCCAGCACTGCCCAGCAGCAGCCGGGGCCCAGGGTGACTGGGTTCAGGGGAGCCCACAGAGCAGGCGGACAGATCTGTGTTGGCAGGCAGGAACAGAATCCCACGGCCCCTCCCCTGGGGCTCTCTGCTCTGGCTCCTCGCCTCCAGAGTCTCCGAGTCATTGCAACCAGAAAAAGCCTTCAGGGGCTTTTTTTTATCTGTGTCTGCTAGAACGACATCCCTGTTCATAGTCTTGCTGTCAAAAGTGACTCGGAAGTGTCCCTTGACTTCCCTGCCGTTGCTGCTCCACTCACTCTCACTCCTAGAAGCTCGACTCTGCTCTGAACGCTTTTTCCTGTCTGAAATCCTGTTAGAGACATACGCTTCTGCCTCATCAATTCTGTCATCATCCAAGGAGTCAGTGGAGGATGCAGAGAGCTGCTTCCTAGGACGTATTCTAGCACGCTCCTGCCGTCTCTCCATCCCATCCACCAGCGGGGCTCCATCTACACTGTTGTTGCTTCCAGCTGAGCTCGTGCTGCACGTGCGGTATCGGCTCCGCCGCTTGTCAGAGCGGGAGTACCGCTTGGTAGCGCCCAGCTTCCCCTGCATCACTTCATCGTGTGCCCTCCTCACCCTGTCACTTCGCTCTAGTCGTCTTCCTTTATCCGTCCTAGATGATTTCACTCCGTCCCCTGCCTGGTTTCCCTCTCTGTCCTCTTTGTTTGACTTGGTTTTCCTGGTGTTATCTTCTGCAGAACCTTTCTCGGCCTCTTCACCACCTTCAACTCTCAGCTGTTCCACTTTAGAGGTCATTTCCTCAGTAGCCAACCGTAGGGCGACTTCTTTAGCAACCAAATGCAGGCGCTTCCCTGGCTGATAGATCTGCTGGTCCGGTTTCTTGATTCTCCTCGTGGTCTTGGCACAACACTCATCCACAGCACGCGGCGTGCACGAGTTCTCCTGGCTCTGAAGATCACCTTTAACCTCTGCCTCGTCGTTTCCCAGCGAAGGACCATTCTGGTTGTGGCTGTCACCATGCTGAAGTTCTCCATGACTGGAGGCCCTTCTCCTGAAGGACCCTCCTCCTGAAGGGCCATTCTCCCCCTTGCCTTCCTCAGCTCCGCTCCTCTCCTCAGAGGCCTCGTGCTTTGGTGGCACATGTTTGCTCCTCAATCGGGAGAGGCCAGGCTTGTAAATCTCCAGATCTGGGCGCCTGTTGTCCTTGCGATGCCGTGGCTCCTTCACCTCTTTCATGTTTTCTAGGAAAAAAATAGAGAAAAACATAAGAATGTTAAGGCTGGAGAAGATCTCTGACATCATCAAATCCAACCATCGGCCCACCCCCACCACACCCACTGAAGAAACCACATCCCCAAGAGCCACAACTCCACGGCTCTGGAACACCTCCAGGGTGGTGACTTCACCACCTGTGTCAATACATCACTGCTCTTTCTGAGAAGAAATTGTTCCCTATATCCAAAGTGAAAGAGAGTTATTCCCATCACAAAGCACACGAGGATGAGAAAAGCTCACAACAAATATTCAAGGAAAAACATTATCTAAAGGCAAAGTATTAAAAACACCCTGAAAGCTGCTTCAAGAGAATGCATGTGAAACGCTCCGTTGAGGCTCACAGGAAATCAACAAGCGAGAGCAGGAAATGAAGCAGCCTGACAAAGCTGACCAAATCCTGAACCCGACTCGCTTACAAAACATCCCACAGCAGGTTTTGCCCCGAAGAACCACCGAGTTAACAGACAGACAAAGCACAGCGCCTGGCCCCAGTCTGCTCTGTGCCACAAAGTGGAGCACAGGCAGGGGCTCCTGGAGAAGCTCAGCACAGCAGGACCCCCCAACCCCAGGCACAGCCCCACCGCTCTGCTCTCAGGGCGGCATTCCCCCCTCCGTGCTTACAACCCACAGCATCTTCCTCCCTCTCCCCATAACCACATCGTCACAAAACGCCACACAGAACGCAGCGCACAGCCCCGACACAGCACAGCCCGGGCACAATACGTTTCGCCCTCAGTGCCCACTCCGTGCCCGCTCCCCCCGCGCCGCCGTTGTTGAACCCCCGCTTTCCCTCACCGCAGCAACAACGGCGGCCCCGGGCCCAGCACACACCCACAGAGCAGGCACGGCCGAGGCGAGGCGAGACAAAAAGGCCGAACGGCGGCTCCCCGCCACCTCCTCCTCCCTCTGCCCGCCTCACCTGCTCCTCCTGCCGCCCCGGCGCGGGCCTGCGCGGCTACCATGTCCCGCAGCTCTGCGGCCGAGACGCGGACGCGCTCCAGCCCCTCCGCCATCTTGTTTCGTGCCGGGGAGGGGACGGCGGCCGCGCGGGGCCAAACTTCCTCGCGCGGAGCCCGGCGACTGACCGCGCGCATGCGCACGGCGCGATCGGGAGCGGCGCGGCCATGGGCTCGGTGCGGGCGGCCGACGTGGAGTCGGCGATGGAGCGGCTGCGGGGCCGCGTGCGGCGCACGCCCGTGCTGACTTGCGGGTCCCTGCAGCGGCTGGCCGGCCGCAGGCTGCTCTTCAAGTGCGAGCTCTTCCAGCGCACCGGCTCCTTTAAGGTGTGACGGGACGGTGCCGTGCCGGGGCGCCGGGGGAGGGGAGCGGATCCCAGCGGCGCGTCTCGTTGCAGATCCGCGGGGCGCTGAACGCGGTCAGGATCCTCGTGGAGGAGGCGGAGAAGGCAGGGCGGGAGCGGCCCCGCGCCGTAGTGACACACAGCAGCGGGAACCACGGGCAGGCGCTCGCCCGTGCGGCCCGGGATGAAGGTAACGCGTGGGGGAAAAGGTCAACGCGCAGAGCGTGAGATATAAGGCGTATCCCTGTGCAGCAGACAGCAGCACACCTCAGCTCCGCTCCACTAACAGCCCCAGCCCTGCGGAGCAGCAGGAGGGCTCTCCCTTCTCCGGACACGGCCCGGCTCCATTCCCCTTTTGCAGCATGCAAATTCCCTCCCGCAACTGTCCCAACAGGCATTCCTGCCTACATCGTGGTGCCCCGCACAGCCCCGCGCTGTAAGCAAGCTGCCGTCCGTGCCTATGGGGCCACGCTGGTGCCGTGCGAGCCCAGTGATGAGGTAAGGAAGGAGTTAGGGGGGAAGCAACTGAGGACACGGCTTCCTGCCCTGCTGGGCCAACTGCTGTGCTTTGCCTTTAGTCCAGAGCAGAGACAGCTGCACGGGTGGTCCAAGAGACAGGAGGAGTCATGGTGCACCCCAACCAGGAGCCAGCCGTGATCGCAGGGCAGGGAACTATTGCCCTGGAGGTGCTGGAGCAGGTGAGGGGATGTAGCACGAGGGTACAGAGCTGCTATAGAAATGCTCACGTTTCTTTTCTACGCAGGCACCAGAGGTGAATGCACTGGTGGTTCCTGTTGGGGGCGGAGGAATGATTGCAGGAATAGCAGTGGCCATCAAGGTAAGTAACAGCACAGCTTAGAGATGATGGTTGTATCTCCACCTTTGTCAGGGCAGCTTGTCTCTAAGAACAGAAATCCGGGCTGCCTGGGGGTGTGCACCACAGCCCCCTGCCAGCGCAGCAACACAGCACAGGCACTCAGAGCAACACAGTGACTCTCCTGGTCTCTGCAGGCGTTGAGACCAGATGTGAAAGTGTTTGCTGCTGAACCCCGCAATGCAGATGACTGCTACCAGTCCAAGCTGAGAGGGGAACTGACCCCCAACCGCCATACCCCAGTCACCATTGCTGATGCAGTTAAAACCAGTATTGGAGAAAACACGTGGCCCATCATTAGGGATTTGGTCGACGACGTTCTGACCGTCTCAGAGGAAGAAATCAAGGTAAGCACTCTCTGCCTCCCCTCCCCGTAGTTGCCAGCAGGCAGCTGGCTCCATCCAAGCTCTGCTCCTCTGTTCTCATCCCTGCACTCTCTCAGGGCAAACCCTACGCACCACAGCAGCTGTGCAAACACCAACACTCTTTCCAGCTGGAAAGAGCTGGTGGAAACTCTGCTCTCCCTCCCCAATGTGCTGCAGAGCCAGATGCACATGCAGTGCCCCCCATAGCCCTAGAGGAGCACGTACTTGCTGCTGGGATGACAGCTGCTGTTCTGTCCCAACAGCGAGCCACACGGCTGGTGTGGGAAAGGATGAAGCTGCTGATTGAGCCAACAGCGGGTGTGGGAGTTGCAGCCGTGCTCTCAGAGCAGTTCCAGGCAGTCCCCCGGGAGGTGGAGAATGTTTGCATCGTGCTGTGTGGAGGAAACGTGGACCTGAGCTCCCTGACCTGGCTCACAGACCTCCCTGGGGACAGAGACTGAGAACAGAGCAGCGTATCCAGTGGCAGGAACCTGGCTTTGAATTTGTACGATACTAAAAACCAGATGAACAAAGCCAGAGGTTTGAAAGCTTCTGTGAAGGGGTAAGGAAAGATGGAGGTGGTCTCTGCAGCCCAGAATCACTTGGTTACAAAGCAAAGGGTGACTACAGGGAGCCTGAAAGCAAAGCACTGCTGCTTCTCCCCTTCCCAGCCATCCTGCTCTGGAACAGACCTTGAAGCAGACTGCACCCAGCCACTGCCCAGCTGCTGTTTCACCTTTCTCCGTCATCAGCAACCTCCAACAAACTCCTGTCTGATACTGCAAAATCCTCTCACCCACTGCTGTGGCAGAGCAAGAAGACAAAAGTCCCAGCAAGCCATAGGGCTCACAGAACAGCAGGGTGCTCACAGATTCCCATTTGGCCTCTACAGCTGGCCGCCACCACCAAGACTTAGAGACTTAAATATTTTTTGAAAAACATTTCCATTAAAATAAATAACTCTAGTCTATCCTAAGCACCAACTGTTGAGACAGCTGCCCCAGTACAAACCCTGGGCACTGATATGTCCAAGACATCAGTGTGCACAGCGTGCTTAGGCTGAGAAAGCAGCCGGAGAGGCACAAACTGCATTAGCACTGTGCCTGGAGGCTTATTCCATTTCCACCTCTTGCCCTGGCAGTGCACTCTCACTCCTCACCCACGGCACAGGCTCTGGGACATAGGGGTCATAAGTCCATTTAGGATAAACACGCTTGTAGAGGTTCAGCAGCACGGTGTCCTGGGACTTCAGCTGTCCATCAAAGTGGCACTTCATGTGACCATGGGTCCCTAGGCAGAGAGCAGAAGAGGCCATTAGTTGTCACTCCTCCCCCGGAAAACCACGTCCTGTTCATCATAAGAGACAAACACAGAACCAAACCTACCTAATGGCTCTTTTATATGCCCTCTACGACCCCATTTTGTCCTTAGCTCCACTGGCTTAAACCACATCACGTCCTCTAGAGAGCAAAACACAAATGGCACATAAGCAACAGGCTTTGCCACAGAAACACAAGGCACAGTTGTTCTGTTTCCACATCCCTTCTTCCCACTGCATACACAGGCCATACCTCTGTTAAAGAACATGTACCGCACCACAGCCGCCTTGGTGAAGATCTTGAAAGGATGACCACTGAGCACGAGCCGCTTGACGATGATTCTGTCCGGGTCCACAGCCAGCAGAGAACCCGTGGCAATGAGGTCGTGCATTCCTGCAAGACAGATTAATTAACACACCAGGGTAGCGTGACCAAATGCAACTCCATTACCACCTCCCTCACCACAACCCCCTTCACCACATGGGTCAAGGCCCAGAGCAGCCCCCCAGCAGGAAGAAAGGTGCCAGTGGTAACAGAGAATGAAAGCAGTTAATTTTCTCAGACAGCATGTATTTTTCTTTTTTTCAAGTCACACTTTACGAATAGATGCACTCCTAGTAAAAGTATAAGAAAAGCCTGCTGACACGTATTTCTTAACACACTCTCAGCACTAATCCGACTTACCGTTACTTCTCTGTTTAAAAACAAGCACTGAGACAGGTGGGAAAGTGATGGGAGCGTAAACAGTCACCACCAGGGCAGAATCCGGGCGCAGGAAACGCTCCAGCTTGTGCTTATCAGCTAGGATAGAACAGCAGTGACCAAGTTCAGTCCAACAAAAGTCCTCAGAGCTCTGAGAAACCCCACTGAACTCCTTCTTTCCTAGCAAAGGGGCTCCGTGCTGAAAGATAGCAGGCTACACACAGCACTTCCCTGCTGGCATAGGGTGTCTGGGAATGAATGTGATCCTCTGAGCTGCCAGCTCGCTGCATGGAACTTGCCATTGCCTTGCCAGAACCAGAAAACCATGCTGCCCAAGCTCCCCACTGTTTAGTGCCTCTCCTGGAAGCCTCAGCGCCTTGGTGCGTGTCTTCAGAAGAATCCTTCAGCCAGGTTCAGACATCGTGGCTAAGACATCACAGGCTTCCTGCCCTAGAAACCCTGGCCCCACATCCTGCCATACCTGTTCTCTCCCCACCAGTCCCCTCACAAACCTGATGTGTGCTGGGAGAACAAAGGGGAAGCTCGGAAGCGCCTGAACCCGCAGTGGAAGATCAGCTCCTCCTTTGCCCTCACTGGATCACTGTTGCTTGGATGCCGCCGCACCAGGAAATTCAACACAGACATCTGCAGGATGGACATTGCTGTGAGACGCTGACAGCAGGGCTGGCAAATAACATCAAGAGCAGAAAGCAAACATTGCAACAGGGACAAATTCCCTTCACTGTGGTTTCCCAGATGACTGCTGGTCATCAGTGCAAACCAGCCAGATGCTCCAGTCTGAAAACCTCTGGAAGCTTCAGGCTGCTCTGACCACAGGAAGATCTGGTTTCAAAGTGCAAGCAGTGCGTGGAAATCTTAGCCCAAACCTTCTGCAGGCAAAACCTCTCCAACCCATCAGGGGAATCACATGAAGAGCTGCACACATGCAAGGAATCAACAGAGCCCAACTTAGTCACCTTCTGTTCATGGGGAAGCAGCGAGAACAGGACTAGTGGCTTCCCTTCTTTGAAGCTCTCCATCACTGACACGGGGACGTTGCAGACATGCAGTGTAACATACCAGCCAACCTGCCAACAGAGCATCAGTTGTGAATACTTCTTGCAGTAGGAAAAAAAAGTGTCAGGACAGATACAAGGCCAGGATTAGACAGGGAACCAAGAACAGCATCCAGTGGAGTTACCGAAGCTCCTTCAGTCTCCTCTTTCTCTATCTGCCGGAAGAGGTGCTTTCTGGTTCGGGAGAAGTCCTGGAACTGGTAAATCCTTGCATAGTCCCTTGGGAGATTCTCTTTAGGGTCCCATGGAGAAGTCCTGAAGCTCTTGAGCCCTCGGTACTTCTGGAACCTTAAGGACAGACAACAGGAAAGACAAACTGATTCACAAATGCACAGGGACTAACGCTAGGACTCCGCCTTGCTCCTCTCTCTCTCCCAGCTCAGGACATGTTCTTTCTGCCCCACGGAGTGGCACAATGCCTCAGCTAGCATCTGCCCTGGAAGCCTCAGAGCCTAAGGGTTCATCTTCAGAAGAGTCCTTCAGCCAGGTTCAGACATCACGGCTAGGACATCACAGGCTTCCTGCCCTACCTCAACAAACCAGGGAGAAGAACCCCTTCCAGCTCCTCTCCCATCACCGCATGTAGTTTCTTACCGGACTCTGGCAGGCACATCACGTGGTGTGTCCACCTCATCTGGAAACATCTCATCCATTCTCTCCTGTTTGTATTTCTCCAGCATCTGTTCATCTTCCTCCGCCTTCTCATCATACTGGTCATCCCGCATGCACTCAGACATGGTCACGGTCTCACATTCCTCCTCTGCAAGCTCTTCTTCCTCCCCACTGCTTCCTCCCTCCTGACACACAGAAGTACAGGCACTCTGTTATGTCTCTGCAGCACTGCAAATCCCGTATGTATTTGCACAGTGTGATTCATAGCTACAACACAGTCCCCCATTTTGGTATCTAGCAGAGCAGAAGTAGCAGGATAGATGTGAGAGGCTTAACAGTGGAAATCCAAGCAAGTCTTATCTCAGTGTTGTATTCCTACATAGGGAAAGCTACGAGGACAGGACCAAGCTAGGCTATACAACAGTATCCAGAAGATCAATTGCAGTAACAGCTCTTAGGAATTACCTGGGAAACTGCCTCTTCCATCATATCATCACCAAAATCATCATCTTCATCATCATCTTCTTCTTCCTCCTCACTGCCTTCTTCTCCATCATCAACAATCCACGCAGCCTGGTACTTGGATGTACCTTTGGGGACCTTCACCACCCTTTTGTTCTCCTTCTGAGATGCTGTGGGAATTCCACCAATGGTTAATACAGGTACAAGTCTCCTTTTGCTCAGCAGCATTTACACCAGAAGAACTAAGCGCACCTCTAGAGCCCAGAGTCACTGTTTCCCAGAACAGAATTTGTCAAAGCCTAGAAAAGGCAGCTAAAATGTAACCCTGTTGTCAGGCAAACCAGCCAGCCCTGCTGTCAGGTGAGGGTAACCAGGAACAGAAGTCACAAAAAATCCCTTGTTTGTCCACAGCCACCTTCAGCTATCCCACCAGCAGGTGGCTTCTGACAGCCTTTCTAACAGGGACAAGGGAAAGGTACAGAAATACTGCTGCTATTCACCCTCTGCATCTTGCAGTTCTTCTTCAGTTGGCCACGTCTGCTCCCCTTCCATAGGATCAGGAACCACTTCTGACTGTAAAGATTCCTGTTTGCTTGTATCTGCCTTCATCAGGATTTTAACATCTTCTTCCATCTCATCAGGACCATTTGCAGAGTCTTCCTGAAGAGCAAAAGCAGAGTCCCCAGCTGTAAAGCTATCCATCTGAAACTAATAACCAGTTTAAAGCCAAGGACAGCTCCTCCCACAGCCCTTGCTACCAGAAAATATCCAAGAAACAGCACAAACTCCCTCCAGTGTCAACATCAGTTATGTTGTAAGGGAGCCACAGCTCACTGGCAGAAAATGAACCTATTGCCTCTTCTGATAAAACTCCCTTTTCCCCCCCACCCTTTACCACCCATAACCCAAACGTACTTTCTGAATGAAAGTTTAGAAACACTGTTTTAATGGGCACAGCAAAGCCATGATCTCCCACAAACCTGCATATCCATGTCCTGACTCTTCTGTTCTTTAACCACTCTGGGATTCAAAGAGAGAGGGTCGGGGGGGGCATCCACCTGGCTCATCTGGAAGTCTCCATGCCCCACAATATGCACCAAGCTGTTCACATTGAGGGTCCGTCCTCGGACAAAACCAGACACCTTCAAGGTCCCAATCTGGTCACACTCCTGACTGGGCACAAACTCAGCAGCATAGGCAAGCAGGTGAGCCCGCCTGTCCCGAAAAGCGAGATGCCGCTGCTTCTGGGTAGCAAGGTGCCTCAGCAGCACTGAGGACTCCTGCTCTGTGTTTAGGGGAAAGAGCTTGACCTCTGGAAACCACTTCTCAATAGCTTTGGTGAGTTTCTTCTTGGCATCTATCCGCTTCTTTGGTGGCACATCAGTGCCCCCTGGGACAGCAAGAACTACAAAGGACGTAGAACAGAGTTCCCCATCAGAGCACAAACCTCCTTATACCCCTTTCACAAAGCATTAATGCTAACTTCAATGCCTGCAGCTCAAATAACCAGAAAACCATTTGACAACACAAGTCACAAAGGCGGTTTCACCCATTAAAAAAAAAAAAGACAGATTTTCTGTCTTCAGATAAAAGATTTTAAGACTAAATTGACTATGGAAATAAGGTCTGGGAATTTAACTCAGCAAGAAACCAACTCGCTCCTTTTGCTCTGCACAACTGGACAGCCATTGCAATACTAATAACCACCATACATCTCAGACTTAAACCTAGAGCTCCAGCATTGCCCTACCAGGAGAGTAAGACAGTAAGACAGCATTTACCTGACCTGCTCTCAGAAACAGAACAGCCAGAAGGCCTGTGATTACTTACTAACATACAGAGCTTCTACTTATTGCAACAGTAAGGCCCCCCTCAGTCACCCCACTCACCCTGTACCCCAGTAGAAGCTCTGAATTTTCATCTCACCGTAACTAGGCAGCCCCTGGGCAAAAAGGCAAGAGAGACAGTGCTCCCCTGTGCTGTCCCAGCCATCCGCAGGATCCAAGACAAAAAGCAGGGAGTCGGCAACTTTTGCTAGGTCCATGACGGCATGCAGATCCCCTGCATACAAGACACCTCAATTACTGGGGCTGCTGGGGGTACAGAACTGAGACCCACACGAACTTCCTCACCTGCCTGCGCTGTCACAAACCGCCAGCGCTGCTTGAGCCGGGGAGAAAGGATGACAAAGCTGCCGGCTTTTCCCTCATCCAAGTGGACAACGACCGAATCTTGGCTCTGCAGCAGGCGGAGGGCATCGTGTGCTGCAGCCCTGGCGTGCAGCGGCACCACGACCACGAGATGTGGGGGCCCATCCCTGCTGCCCAAGCTCCGCTTTTCTGCTAGCACCTATGGGCAAAGATCCATGGCGTGAAAACCATCCCAGATCCAGCTCCTATCTCACATCCCTGATCGAGACTGCAGCTCCACAGCTCGGTCCTATAGCGCTTGCTTAGCCAGCTCCTAGACGCAAAGCAGCCCGGTCCAACAAAGCTACCCTCACACCCCACCCCACCAGCCGTTCCCCACGCCAGGCCCAAAACCCCCGAGCCCTCACCGCCTCCTTGCGCTGTCTGCGGAGCTGCAGCGCCTGGTGCCGTCGATCCACCCTGTTCAGATCTCGGCGCCGACGGTGCGGCAGCGCCTTGACGGAGACTCGGCCTGCGGAGAGCGAGCGGTTAGGCGGCGATAAGGCTAACGGGAACGCGGTGGGGAGCCCCACGGGTCGCCCCGCCTCACCCCCAGCTCGGCGCTGTGCCGTCCCGCGGTGCTTCCCGCCCTTATGCGCCTTATTCTGCTGCTTCAGGGGCCCGGCCCGGTGCGCGCCGCTCGCCACCATACTGCCTTCACGCCGCCACCACCACTTCCGGTCGTGCGTTTTGCGTCACTTCCGGCGACGTGAGGGAGCGGAGTAGGCGGCAAAGCGCAGATCGCATTCAAGATGGCGGCGGGGGGGATGATGGCCGTGCAGCATGGCGGAGCATTTAGGGGGCTGCACGCGAGGGAAATGACAGGCAGGACGCCCAGCCGTTCCTTCAGCGCTTTATTGAGGAGTTCTTTATACAGATATTTACAGAGGAGAGAAAAGCCCCTTTCAGGAGAGCCGTGGGAAGGGGGACTGAGGAAGAGCCCCAAAGCCAGGCCTGGGGCTGGTCCTGTCCTGCTCCACACACAGATCGGGCAGCAGCGTTCCGTGCTCCCCATCCCAGCCCTGTGCTGTGGCAGCACTGCACGCTGATTGGCACAGCAAGGTTCTGTCGTACCCCCAGGCCCACACCATCTGTCAGAAGCACAACTGCCCTTGCTATTGGAAGCATTAGGCCCACACCACCCTCAGAATGCAAGCAGGTGAGCTGGTAAGGTTAAATATTTACAATAGTGTTGCAATTGCCAGGAAAGATGAAGTCAGTAACTCAAGAAAAGCAGGGCGGCTGCTTCTCTGTTCTCCACTGAACGACTGCAAAGGAGGAAAAAATGAAAAATGAGCCAGGAACCTTCCCCCCAGCACTGTGTTATTCCCTTCTTTTCTCCTGCAAAGAAAGCAGCACAACAGTGGTGTGTGAGGGAGGGTCAACTGAGAGCTGCTCTTCACCAATCCTTACCTACTCCTAAAACAAGCGGTCCAAACCTTCTAACTCTAAAAGAAATGTAGATCACGTCCTACCTGACAGGAAAGAAGTCACAAAATTAAGAGACCAGTGACAAATAAACACTGTTTAAGCATTAGTAATTAATTCTCCCTATATGGGTGTTCATTAGCTGCTGGGCAGCACACAGTCTCTCCTACTGTCTGACCACGTGGCACTGCCATATAGAGCCAAACGTGGAGGGAAGAGGACATGAGGTAACTGGGATACTTCTGGAGCAGCAAAAACAGGCCCATATGTTATTTATCCCTTGCCATTTATGCAAAACCAGGGGAAGGAACATGGTTTGAAACGTTTTCCACCTAGGTTTCCCATCACAAGGCAACCTCTGCCCCTACAAGTTACCCAGGACCGGGCCTAGGACATCCAGGGGCAGCAGAAGAGGCCGATGTCAGATCTCTGCAATCCTTGGAGCTGGTGAGAGCAGTTCAGGCTGGTGAAGAATATTAACACCTGATGTGCACTGAGACCAGGCCCTTCACAGGTAAAAGCAAAATCCCACAAACCCTCGCACTGTAAGCTTACAAGTATTTCACCAACCTGTGCCTGCACTTTGGCAGGGCCCCCTGTGCAGACTACCCAAAAAAATATTATAATAATAACAATCACACCGTACTGAAATAAGCAAGCAGGAGCAAAAGCCAAGCACTACCTCATTGCGGGTGACTGCTTTCTGGGTAAAAGTATTCCTCTCAGAGCAGAAACTGCCAAGAAAACACAGAGCTACATCATGTATTGCTAGAGGTAGGTAAGCCCTCGGGACACGGGGGGCTGCTGTTCATGTGCCCTTCAGCTCCCCTGGACTATTGCATCATGCAGCCCAGTGCTGCACGCTCAAAAGGCACCGTGTCTGCCTGCTCAGCACTACCTGCCAACACACCTTTCCCTCTCTATGCTCTCTTCTCCAACAAAACAGGCTTTGCATCACCTCCCCAGCGCATAGCTCAGGCAAGCTGCAAAGCAAGGAGCATAGCTTACAAGGCTGCTCTGCCACACGCTGGCTAAAGCCCAGAAAGCAGCAGCATTGCAAGAAGGCTGTGCCTCGTCAGGATGTACAGCAGTTCATTTCTTCTCCCTAAGACATCCTCCTCGCTGCCTTCTGAAGCAGCAAGAAGTTTGGGCTGACTCTGCTTTGCACAAGGGTGAAGAGGAGCAAGAAGCCAGGGCAAGCTGGAGGCAACTTCTAGGCCTTAGTTTATAAAGGAAGACTGGTTGCAACTGGAAGGGCCAGTTTATTAGAGAAACCTCACATTGCAGAGAATTCACAACACATTGGAAAGGGGCCAGGCCTGCTGAGGGGGCCAGTCTTCTGCAGCCACACAGATCTACATTGCCCAGGTCCAACCCCAGCAGGTGCCACAAAGGGAAGGGTTAATTGTAGCACAGCTTATGTTTACAAGCAGCCTGAGAGAGCCAGTACTAAAGTTCAAAAAAGAGCCTCCTCGTTAGACAATGGTTAAAAGTGAAATGTTTAAAATGTTTAAAAGCTCCATTCTCCTGGCTGCAGCATGAGGAGGGAAGGTAAAGATCTACAACACACACAGTTCTCTGTGGGTCTCAGCACTCAATCTGCTCTACCAGTGCAGGCCGGAGGGGGGGGTCTTCTCATCTTTGTTGCTTTCCAGAGAAAAGGGTGGGATTCGGACATCAAAGTGGGAGCCATCAGGCCTCTCAAATCGAAAAGTACCCCTGCAAAATAATGGTAGAGATCTCGCTGAGGCCAGGGAGAGACACAGCTAGGAATCATCACTAGGCGCTAAGAAACATCTCTTCCATATCCTGCTGAGGGACTGGGGCTGGTTCAGCATCTGTTTTGCCAGGATGACTCATTTACTGGAAGGCTCCTGGGCAGTTTACATCACATCTCTAATACACATTTCCTGAATAAAGATGTCATGATTGGAGCCTTCTGGAGGTAAATGCACTCCAAGCATCTGCAGCACTGTTTATCTCACACCCACCCCAGAGGAGATGGAACCATCCGAACTATTTTTACAAAATGATTGCAAGTAAACTCTGATTCTCATTTCTTGGCAGAAGCTCCAGTAGTTGTCTGTGTTAATATGAAATCCCATTACAGAAGCAATTGCCAATTTTGTCTACTTTGCCCTTCAGAAAGGGTGTGGAGGAACTGAATCTACCTGTTCTTGAACACAAAAAGAACTTGCCACGGCCCTGTTATTCTCACTGCCCTGAACTTCAGAACCTTTGCCTTCTTTTCAGGATGCATGAAAGAGGGGAAAACAAACAACACTACGACTATTTTTATTCCTCAGGGCATACATTCAAGCAATTAAATTGCATAATGTCAAACTAGGGTATAGCCTATAGGTAAAGAGCTGCTCTTGAGCTTTTCCCAACTCAAAGGCATTTTCAAAACAGCTTAACATCTGAAACAGATTTACTCAAAAAGCACAAGCCAGAGACCTGTCACACAGCAGGCAAGAGGTGGCTGCACATTTATTGTCCAGAGACAACACTAGATGTGCTAACCTAGTTGAAATGCAAAACAAAAGGAAACTGCTTTAACCATGCAATAGGGCAGAATAACTCGGGCTGAGCGCTTCCCCACCTGCCCTTACAGAAGAGAGAACCTGGATGCCAGTTAAATTGAAGGTCTTAGCTGGCCTAAACTGGGAGTAACCCCACGTGCCAATTGTTTGTGAACACAAAAGTGCACTGCAGGAGCAGAATCCAAGCCCAGTGAAAGAGCAGCCCCCCCCAAAGAGGGAGCACCACCGCACAGCACCTCTGCTGCCCAGAGAACGCCAGCACGGAGCCTCGTGCCAAGGACTGAAAGGGAAACTGAGTAAAGCAGTACTGCTTCATGTCTTTTCAAATCCAGCTCAGCAAAGATCAGAGAAGGAGGATAATTAGCCTAGAGCCTTCTTAGTGCAGGAAATCAGCAGATCTTCTTACCCCTAACTGGGATTACTACCATGAAGAAGCTTACACAAAGACCCACTCTAACTACCAAATCCCATCCAGTTCACTTCAAGCCACCACTTCAGACTGCAAACTGTGTCCCAGTCGAGCGCTGTGGGATCCCATATCTAAACCACTACTGCAGTAATAAGTGTTTCTTACCACATGTGACCACTGGATGCTTGCAGGGAGACGTGACTGCTGTACTGAAATGCTG
Organism: Tetrao urogallus; assembly: GCF_951394365.1. Taxonomy (NCBI): domain Eukaryota; kingdom Metazoa; phylum Chordata; class Aves; order Galliformes; family Phasianidae; genus Tetrao; species Tetrao urogallus. The sequence continues at coordinate 5,875,183 of NC_136833.1, forward strand.
GCTGTTCTTTGGATAACACCGGCTCCTGAGAAAACAAGAGACCACTCTACATCAGCAAAGGATCTTATGATTCCTCCACAGACAGGTGTCAACAGGAAATTTACACACCAAGAAGAAAACCAGAGATGCACACACAACCTTCAGAAATGTTATTTGGCACCAGTTCCTCTTTTCTGTTTCTTAACGCCTCGGCATCTCTCCCAACTCCATGGAAAACAAAACACCCAGAGAGTAACATCCAGTCTCATGTATTAGTCCAGTTTTCCCAATGTCAGTAATTTAGGAACATTCTGTGTGAAGTTCCAGTTCACGTATACAAGCATCACATAAAAAGCTTCTGTTTTGGGGTGTTTTTTTTCCTTCCATTCCTGTTTTCTATTCTACTTCTATTGCCCACTAAGCAATTCACTGGCAAATCAATCCAGCTGCACAATACCTACCCTTCCAACAACACCACGGCCTCGGACTGTTTCCAGGGTGCCAGATAAGCTGAATATTCTCCAGTGCCTTTCTCGGAGCTGCACCACTTCACTGTCAAGGTTCTCCAAGCGAATACAGTAACGCCACTGGACAGAAGAAAAACTGTCATCAAGAACCAGAATCAGCTGCAAATAATTGATAACCCATAGCCAGTACTGGGAAACAGCTGCCAGGCAAGGGCTACTCTCTCCCTCAGAGTTTATCACACAGCAATGATGCCACAGCAAATAAACTCCTTCCCTTTAGCTGCTCCGCAAAACAAAAGGCACTTACCCAGTAGACATGGGAATTCTGGGCTTCCTGTCAAGAGAAACAAAAGACTTTAGCAGCTGCCCTTCAATGCTCAGTGCCAAAACCTCTTCAGCTGTCAGCACAGCACAAGCACAGGAGCTCTCTCTCCATGCCAGCGTGATGCAGACAACTCACGTGAGCACAGACAGCTGCTCTCCAAAGCAGTCCAGCAGTTGCTGCCTGGCACTGGCTCTGCTCTAGACACAGTCATGAGGTGGGAGATTTGCAGATCTCATGACTACAGAGGAGAGTGGATCTCCTTGTTAATTACACACACTTCACAGATCCACAAACACCCATTTCCTTGCCTTCAGGCACCTGTTTTTCTGACAGGTCAGGGCAAAAATCAGCTGGAGCCCACGGAAGCTGCAATTTCAAACCAGAACATTCACCCATCACAGCTGTACTCCTCCAGACTCAGAAACCAAACTGCTGCTGTAATTCCTGGCTTAGAAGCCCATTACAGCCTTATTGTCTCAAATGGTCCACGTCAAGATGCTACACTATGAAGAGTGAATGGTTGTGTATTAAATCCAGAGGGTTCTAACCTCCATTCGAGATAGGATACAGAGGTCAACACCCACAGCACCTCACTGCTGGGCAGGGTAACAGGCTCGTGGCACCAAAGATGTCTGCTGGAGTAATATTACACACATGCCCCGCTGTTTTCTGGTACAGTAAAGGACAAATTTATAAGCTTTCCTAAATGTCTTCCTGTCAGTGTTTAGCAGGAAAGTCCAGGGTATTTCCTACCCAACAAATAACAAGAGAAATCCAAGCACAGGACTTACTCCCCAAGGAGTTATGACAAAGCAGTTTCGTGCTCATACATAAGCTGGACAATGAAATTGCAAATGGGGCCAAAAAGTGATTTCTCCAGTAAGCAAAAAAATACTTTCAGTCAGTAAACAGGCCTTAGAACAAAAAACCCCCAAAACATACAAGTTAAACAGATCACAGAACAGCAAGATGTAACACAGACCTACCCTCATGCCCATATAGAAAGGGATGACTGTGACTCGAATGTTCTCTGTGGTTTCCCGGTGCACATCAGAGAGCTCTAACCAGGGGTGGTTCTTTTCCTGCCATGCACAAAGTGTATCCCGTGCTACAAAAGGTGGAACTGCAAGCAGGGAAGGAGTACTTAAGTATAATGTAACAACACAGTCACAAAAATAACTTTAAAGAAGCTTTAGTGTAACAAAAATCCACAGCAGACCCTAAGTTTTATACTGTGTCCAAGATGATGGATGGATTTTAGATATGGTACAGCACCATGAGGCCAAAGATTACCTTTTGTTTGGTCATACATGAGAAATCTCTCAAAGAGCTCATGCTGGATGGGCACTTGATCAGTGGAGCTGTAGGGAAGGATATCTTCATGGCTTACATAGTCTAAACCTGAAAAAGAAACCCCCAAAGCCATGGAACATCTCCAGCAGAGAGCTGCTCAGAAGTCCCCTGACAGTGAAACAGATTACACTTGCAGGAAGAAAAGGATTTTGGCAGCAGAAACCAATGCCAAAACTATGATTGCAAGCACGATGGGAGGAAATTGGCTACCAATAACCTTGGCTGTGAGATTTCTCCACAGGGTGAATTCCAAATAGGGGCTGCAAAGTGACTGTACAGCCACAAAAGGCGTTTGGACAGGAAACACATAGGACAGAAAGAGAGCTAGTGGTCCTGGGAGCAAAGCATGAATGAATAAAGAATGGCCTGTATGCGACAGAGCATGCATATGGCATCTATGTCTCAGCAGCTCTGAGCAGCCATGCCTTTATCACAGTCTGACAAACCTCAAACAGGGCCCCACACCACAAGCAGCTCTACTACAGCAACGTCCTACATGCAGTGCTGCTGCACTGGTAGCAGCTGGCCCTGTGTGACTTTTTTTGAGCTCATTCCATGAGTAATCACATCTCCACAGCAGTCAGAAGTGCATTTCACTAACCTGGTATAGCATAGAGGGCTCTGCTGTCATCGTGATTTGCCAGGAACGTCACCGCTTCTGTCTGCGACCTCTGGGACTGAGAAAAGGAAGGTTTGTGTCTTTCAGTGCAGATTTTTGGGGGCCAGTTTCCAGTGACATTTCAGTTTACTGTTGCTCTTTCTGAAGTGCTTTACAATTGTTTCATTTGACCGATTCACCTCCTAATATTTCTAGACTAATTCTTCCCTCAATTCAAAAATGCTGCAACTCACAATTGCCTACACATAACAAAACAGAAACACCAAAAGGATGAGGAAATAAGGTTAGAAAGGGGAAAAACAATCCAGAAAACAGGCACACGACATTCCAGGATACTTTCTTCAGGGCAGTTATGACTTGATGAACAGTAACTACATAGATTTATAGCCACTGGAAGAAAAGCATGCACACTGGAGAAGATACCTTAATTTCAATACCAGGATGATATTGGTTACTTACAATGTGTGGACAGTCCCGAGCATCTATTAGCACCTGATAGTAAGTATGTGTTTTGCCCTTGACCTCTTTGGAACCATGGCCTGCTACATTCTCGCTCCTAAACAGAAAAGCAGAACGCTGAGCTCCAGTGTGTGCTCACCAACCCCTGCTTCATCTGCTGCTCACAAGGGGAAGGAGTTCACTTCAGGATGGCAGCAAACTGCTGTCACCAGGACCGAGCACATTCATAACAATAACTTCTTAAAATACATTTCACAGTCATTCAATTCCATTTCCAGTTTCTCACTCTCTCACACATACACGCTCTCTTCCTTCGTCCTTCCGTCATCCTGCCTCTAATTAACAGAAAATTAATGCAGTATCTTGTTTGAGCACATCTATTCCAGTTTACCCTCACATAAAACAGAACCACACTAATGTTCTCCTTAAAAAACTTCATTGCTTCAAGCATGAAACTTGCTAATAAGTGTCAATATAATTGCATAAACTAGAAAGAATCCTTACTTTTCTGTGACAGGAGAAGCAACATCTCGATCATAGAGCCTAGCTTGCCAGGGAAACAGAACTATTCCTCGATAGCCAAACACACTGTGAAGAAATAGCTGAAAGGAACAAACAGTTGCATTTGAATACACAGCAAACTTCACTCTTAGATACAACAAAATGCACAAACCCACGAGGCCTCTGTTGGAAAGTATCAAAAGAAAAAAATATCTGTTAACTAAAGTAGAATTTGTTACATGGGAATACAGGACAATCACTACAGCAGAAACACAGAGGGAACATAATGTGAAACGAGTACAAGTTTGCCTTGCCTCTATCCCATAAAACAAATGGTTAAACCAGTAATAAAGTAATGGAACAAAAGAAGTGCAGAAAGGAGAGAGGGATGGAAGACTGCTCAGAAACACAGAAACATGTGAAAGTCGTATATGCAGAAATGAGAAGGTTAGCTATTTCTCAGATTCAGCAGTTCTCCCTTTTGCTGCTAAAGAGAGAAAACAAATTAAAACTGGAGAGCAAATACCACCATGTGAACAGACGTGGCATGTTGCAGATTCTTATCAACTTGCTACTGTCAGATGACTGACAAACTGCCAACACAGCAGACACAAGAAACACCAAACTGTGACACTTCTGGCCTTCCACTGCTATGCCACAGCCTTCTGATGAGCAGAAGCTCTTTCCCATGCTCTGCTCGCCAGGACAGCTCACCTGACCCGTCTCGTATTTGCCATGCTGCTTTGGTGCCTCAAACACTCCCACTGTCTCCAGCACTTTGCCCTCCAGACGGTTCCTAGGAGCGGACAGAGGTTTTGCTGGCTGTGCAGGGCAGCACACGGGCCATGCTGGGCAGCGTGCCCAGAGCTGGGAGCACTATGCATAGCACCAGAGCCCCCTCCCTGTACCTCACACATTCCCATGAGCACCTACTGCCCTCTGCCCCAGTGCCCCCCCCCTCAGACCTCCCTCCCTTTTCCAGTCACCCCCAGTCTCCCAGTAATCCCTCTCCAAGCACTCCAACATCCTCCACCTGCCCCTGTGGTCCCTGACTCACCTGAATGCCCCTCCCTCAAACCCAAGCACAACCCAAACAACCCCACGCATCCCAAAAACATCTGATGCAACTGAAAACCCCTTCCAATACCCCATCACCCACCCCAATACCCCCTCATTCACCCCCGACACTCCTCAAACGCACCAAAAAAACCTGATCCACCAACACCCCCTCACAAATCCAACCACAAAAATCCCCAAAATTCAACCACATCGACACCCCTTCACCCGCCCCAAGAACCCCTCAACCACTCGAACACCCCCAGACCCACCTGAACACTCCCAGACCCCCCACGCACACCAAAAGCGCCTCACACGCCCCAATAACCTCCGACCCACCCGAACCCCGCCGTCACGCCCGCCCCTCACAGGCCTCACCGCGACGACAGGTGCCTCCGCGGCAGCAGCGAGAGGGCCGCGACGCTCCCCCCGCTCAGAGCCCGCGGCACGCGGGTCGGGAGCGGCTCCCACAGCGGTTCCCACAGCGGCAGCCCGCGGGCACGGCACCGACCCAGCGCCGCCGCCAAGTACCGCCGTGCCGCGCCGCCCGACATCCCGCCGCCGGCCCACACTACAGCGCGGGCCCACTTCCGGTCCTCCGCTTCCCGGAAGTGTCTCCCTCCCACTTCCTCCCCCGGCGGCGCTCTAGTCCGCCGGCACGTCGGAGCTCTATGGTGTTTCGCGTTGCCTAGGCGACCAGCCGGGCAAGATGGCGTCGGCGATTCGGGCCGGAGCGCGGCTCAGGCGGGCGGTGGAAAGCGAGGAGCTGTCCGGGCTTCCCGCAGCGCTGCGGGACGAGCTGCGGGAGGCCGTGGCTTCCAAAGGCTCCGTGGTGCCCTTCAGTTTGCTGCGGAGGCTGCACAGCGGACTGCGGGAGGCAGGTAGGCCGCGCGAGGCCTATTGGGCCGCACCTCGCCGCACCGCGCGTCGCCGTTAACTGCCCCTTTCTGCCCTCCGCAGGATCCCCGCTGTTTCTCTACGAGCTCCTGAGAGACAGCGACATCGCCCTGCCCGAAGTGCCGGTGCAGCCGCGGGTAGGTGAGGGCTGGGGAAGGGCTGGGAGCTGCCACCACCTCCCGAGGCCCTCACTGTGATTGCGGCCTTCCCCCAGAACCCCGAGCTGGTGGCCAGGCTGGAGCAGATAAAGGCCAAGCTGGCCAATGAGGAGTACCGGCGGATGACCCGCAACGTCACCAGGCAGGTGAGGGGCCTGGAGGGAGAATTCCCACCTAGGGATGGGAATCCAACCCCCGCTAGTGTGTCCAATTGCAGAGGAGGTTCAGGATGAATATCAGGAAAACGTTCTTTACCAAAGAGTGTTGGGGCACTGGAACAAGTTCCCTAGGGCAGCAGACATGGAACTGAGTTGCTGGAGTTCAAGAAGCAGCTGGACAGCTCTCTCTCTGTTGGATTTGATGATCATTATGGATCCCTTCCCAACTCAGGATGTTCTATGATTCTGTGAACACTGTACCTTCAGTGCTCCCGAGGCAAAACTGGGGGAAGTTGGAAGAAAATCCATCTCTATCTTAAGGGCAAAATAATAAAGTAGCCAGGCTGCCAGGTTGGTGTTACACACCAGTTCATCTTCAAGCTGATGCTCACATGAAGAGCAGAAGCTGATGCTCTCAATCTCTTGTTTGAGTCTGGCTTTCTAAGTTCAGGATGCTCCCATGTGTATGTGGGCATTGCCTGCTATCACATCACAATTCAAGGCAAGACCCTCTGAGGTCTGTTAAATACAAATCTCCATCTGAGAACATGCTCAAACCCCAAGAAATGCTTTGATTAGAAATTTCCCTTCTCACTGTCAATGAATCAAACCGCAAGCATAAATCCAGAAAAATGTGGGCCCCGTGGAATTGCTGCTCCCCTGCAGCCCATCCAACAGCTGCCAAGGCCCAGCAGAAGCTGTCCAGAGCTCTCAGCAGGTCTTAGAAACTGGACAGGGTTTTGCTATTGCTTTTATTCTGCAAATAATGTTAAAATACAGTGGAACACAAGTTGTTTTAATCCCTTCTTTTAGGATATGAACCATGGGACATTAGCTGAATTCGGGAGGCAAGGTGAGTGGCTGTTTGTCCTGCTGACACCTGATGGTACGTAGCAGAGAAGTTGGTGCAACAGCAGAGCAGTTGGACACAGGAGCCATCACATCACTTGTGGTTGGCCTCAGCCAGCCCTTTCCTCTCTGAGCAACAGCACCTCCCTGAAATGCTCGAGGTATTCCTCCAGTAAAGGAGCAGCCAGTCTGTAGTTCTGAAAAGTATTTCTAGAGGTGTAAAACATGAATTTACAAGCATTCCTGTAGCCCAGCTGAGGCAGTCGCAGGCAGATTCAGCCAGCAGGATTACAGCTTGCCCCTCACCAATCCCTCCTCTCTCCCGTTTCTCTGCAGTTCGCTCTGTTAAAGCTGTAGTCATCACCATATTCAACTTCTTTGTCACCGTGGTGGCTGCGTTTGCCTGCACATACCTGGGCAGCCAGTATCTCTTTGTGGAGACAGCGGCGGTGAGTTGGCCACGGCCTCAGAACCAGCTCAGAACCTGTTGGCAGGAGCAGCAGATGCTGCCCAGCACCAGGCAGCAGCTCAACCACACACACACACACACACACACACACGGTCACTTTTCTTTCTTTTTGTACCCACAGCGTGTCCTGTCAGCAGTGATTGTGGCCTCGGTGGTTGGCTTGGCTGAACTGTATGTGATGGTGCGCACGATTGAAGGAGACCTTGGGAAACTATAACCACACACATGCCCTGCAATTGAGGCTCCTGCTGGTGGCTTTTGCCCACTACACGAGTCATTTGTTTGGGGCATCTTATCTCTGGACTGTTCTCTAGTGGATGTTACCACCCCGGCACACAGGAGGTTACAAGCTGTTGCTGTCTCAGTTACTCTGTAAAGTTTCTGTCATTTTATTATAGAATTAAGTAACAGTGTATGTTTTCAACCTCCTTCCTGCCACGCAGCACGCTAACCTGGCCTCTAAAAGACATCACAGCCAGCCATGAATCTTCCCTCTCCCTCTGCATCACATCCTGCTGTCTCCTGTGCAAACCAGGGCTCTTTCTTAGCCTGTCCTTCCTGCTCCCACCTGGTCCCCTGCCCGTTGTAGGGACAGCAGTACTCACTCATTGTCAGCTTGACAGTACGTGATGATGGTTGCCTTCCACACAGATCTGTCCAGCATGACAACGCCTGGTGTGACCACGTTGGAGTTGGCACCTGACTCCCAGCACAGCTCATACCAAACCCATTTTCTCTGGCTGAGGAAGGAAGGCAGCTCCAAAAGGAGCCTGGGGTGCCGTGGAGCAGAGAGCGGAACTCGCTGAGTGCCCCCATGGCCGTGCAGAGGGGAGGGGACTCTGCTGGGCCTCGGGGATCCAGACACCTGCTGGGTGGGCACTGTGCCACAGCTGGACACGGTGATTAATGCTCTGATGGCAGCTAAGCCCTTCAGTGAACACGCTTTAATATCTGATACGGGGAAATCTGCCGGCACCTGCAAACGTGCCTGAGGATTAGGGGCGGCCACGCCACAATCATCCGCGGATCCTGCCTCAGATTAAGGTATTTTTTCCAAAAGATTAGTTGGTATTAGGGGGGCTGATTGGGAGCTGGCCCCGTCACGGCTGCACCAGCATTTAGGATATTGGATGGCATCGTAGGGACCGCTGGGCCCAGCAGTAATTCCACCCCCTAATGAACTCAGGGCATTAAGCCCCAGCGCACCCCGCTTACGGCTCGCCCAGATTGGTGATGGCTGCACTGTAGATAAGGTCAGAGATAGAGCCCAGCGAGGTGGGGAGGCCCCATGCAGGGCTGTGGGCTCTCGATGGTGGCAGCGTGGGGACAGGGATGGTGCTTTCGGGGGTGACCACGGGTGGATCCTGTTCCCCTGCTGGTGGTGACAGTGGTGGCTCCGGTTTGGCGCTGCGGATCCTGCGAGCACGGCGGTTCTGGAACCAGACCTGGGTCAGGGAATGGGGGGAACCATGAGACTATGGGAACAATTCAACGGGGCGGGAATATAGGATGGAGACCTCGGGAAGGATGGAGGGAGGTTGGGGGGTCTTGGGGGTCCCAGCTCTGCTCACCTGGATCTTGGCTTCAGGCAGCTGCGTGAGCTCAGCAAGGCGTTCTCGGGTGGCGATGTCCGGGTAGGGCACAGCGGCGAAAGCCCTCTCCAGTTCTGACAGCTGCCCCCGGCTGAACGTGGTCCGCCGCCTCTTCCTCGGTCCCCCAGGGCAGGGGAAGGGCCCCGGAGCTCGGTTCTCCGTCCCCGCCGCAGGACCGCCCGCCCCGTCGGGGAAGCGGAGCAGCGGCTGTGGGGCGCGGGAGGTGCCTGGGGCAGCGCTCATCTTGCCCGGCTGCCCCTGACCCGCTCCCAGCCCGGCTTTTATCCTTTCCCGGTGGGCTGGGACCGCCCCGAGCGGGCGGTGCTCATCGATTCCCCCCTCCCTGCCTTTCCCCCCCGGCGGTTCCCTGGGGCCGGTCCTGGTTAGTGCCCTCCGACGGCAGCATCCCGGGGGCATCGTCAGTGCCCTCAGTGTCACATAATCCCAGCAGTTCCCTGTACCGACAACCCGACAGCTCCAGGAGCTGCTTTCCCAGCACCAGTAACCCCAATTTGCCCAGTTACTGGGCAACCCGACAGTTCCCAAAGCCTTTCCCCCATCGGATCCATAGGGACCCCAGCCATGAAGGAGGCTCGGAGATCCAGTGTCACTAAGTTGGGAAATGCAGTTGATGCTGAGACCTCCTACATCCCTCCTGAGGTGAAGTGACCCCATGCAGCACCCGTCGCCTGCCCCCCAGCCTCAACCCCCCCCCATGCCACCCTCCTGCAGGGCTGGCACCAGTCAATGTTTAACAGGAGCCGTGGTACCGGTTGTGTGGGGCAGACAGAGCTGGCTGCTGGTGGATCCCACCGGGGCCAAGCAGGCACTGCTGCCGCCCTGAGCGAGGGGTGTTGAGGGAGAATGGAGGCAGAAGAGGAGCGGGGCTGGGGGCCCCAAGCAGGAACACGGCCCAAAGTGCTCCCACGGAGCCAACTGCAACTGTAAGTCTGGGGGAAATGGAAGGGGCTGAGCCCAGGGCCTGAGCAGCCACCACTGATAAAAGCCACTGCAAAAAGGCCAGGGAAGAAAGGACAGGGGGGTCCCTGCACGGGGACATGGTAGGACATCACTCCCTACCATCTGCTGGGGCACAGTGGGGCAGGAGGAACGTGCATGTTCAGGTCCCTCTTCCAGGGGTGCCTCCTCCACCCCACTGCCCCTTGTCCCCCCCAGGAGCCGCCGCGAGGAGCAGGAGGGCAGAGAAACACGCCTGAGAGTGGTGCTGAGGTCAGTGTCACCTGTTTCCCAGGCCAGTATCACAGTGGGATCCCCGAGGATCCCCACGTAGTGCCACCTCTGTGTGTCCCCCCCAATCAGGGTCCGACCACTAACCTGCACAGAGACGCGTCGGGGTGACCGGCACGCAGTGCACAGCCTGGGCAACGGCACCGTCCATGTAAGTGCCACCTCCCTGCGGTGGGGCCAGGGGTTGTGACCCCCTCCTGAGCCACCGCCGTCCCCGTGCCCAGGTGAGTGCAGCCAGGCACGATGCCACCTTCACCTTCAGTGCCGTTTTTGATGCGGGTGCCTCACAGGAGGCCGTCTTTGAGGGCAGCGGCATGCAGCAGCTGGTGGAGCTGGCAGTGGAAGGGTGAGCCCCCATATGTCCCACACCCTAAAGACGGCACCAGGATGTCTGCATTGCCCGGACAGTGCCGAGAGGTGGCATCCCTCTGCCACGACCTGGGGCCGTGCCTGAGGTTCAGCATCTCCCCCAGCTTCTCCTGCACTGTTTTCGCCTACGGACAGACAGGCTCGGGGAAAACCTACACCCTGATGGGCCCTCTGGGACAGGTACCACGCTGGCACCCACTAATAGGACAGGTGCTGATGTGGTGTGATCCGTTGACCTCGTGGCATCTCCTCAGAGTGATGCCCCAGGGCTGCTGGGGCTGATGCAGCGGTCCTTCTCCTGCCTCCTGGAGCACAGCCGTGGCACCGGCCTGGCGCTCAGTGCCTCCTACCTGGAGATCTACAACGAGCAGGTGAGCACCCACCCAGCCCCACTGCCAGCCCCACTGACATCTCCTGACTCCTCTGCCACTCCCAAGGTCAGGGATCTGCTGAGTGCAGGGCCGCCACGCTCCCTACCCCTGCGCTGGAGCAAAACTCGTGGTTTCTACGTAGAAAACCAGCTCAGCGTGGAGTTTGAGAGCCTGGAGGCTGTCATCGAGCTGCTCCTGCAAGGTGCTGGGCTGTGGGGCTGGGGTATGCATGGGGGGTACTCGCCAGGTCCCCCTGCAGCTTTCTGTTCCAGCAGGTTCCCAAAGGCGACAGACCTCTGCGCACGCCCTCAATGGGCATTCGAGCCGCAGCCACGCCATCCTGACCATCCACATCCACAGCCGAGCAGTGAGCCCTTCCCCTGCTGTGGGGACACGGGGAGGGATGGGGGATTGGGGTCTGGGGGGGGTCCTCCAGCCCCAAGGATGCTTTGATGGTGCTGGGCAGAGCGGCACAGACCACATCCCAAACTCAGGGGTTTACACAACGAGGGAGGGATGGGTGGGTTGCAGGACAGCAGCATCATCCACAGTGTGCTTCCCCAGCCTGGCACCAGCAAGCAGGGCACGCTGTGCTTTGTGGATCTGGCCGGCAGTGAGCGAGTGAAGGACACTGGCTCCAGTGGGGAGCTCTCCGTGGAGGCCAACAACATCAACCGCAGCCTCCTGGCCCTGGGTAAGAGCTGAGAGACCCTGTGGGCTGCAGAACCCAACTGCCACCCCACTGCATGCTCTGCAGTTCATTCTTCCTGTAGGACACTGCATCTCCCTGCTGGCCAAGCCCCGAGGAAAGCGGATGCACATCCCCTACCGGGACAGCAAGCTCACCCGGTTGCTGGCCCGCTCACTGGGTGGCTCAGGGGTCACACTGATGGTATGAGAGGAGGTACATGGAGCCAGGGAGGCCCACAGAGGGGAAGACTGAATGGGGACAGGGTGGCTCAACTCGTTGGCAGGTCGCCTGCATCTCCCCGTCCTCGCGCTGCCTCTCAGAGACGCTGAGCACGCTGCACTACGCCAGCAGAGCCCGCAGGGTCACCACCAGACCCACGGCCAACAGGGTACGAATGTGGGAAGGGGGGGGATGCTCAGCCCCCACCGTGGAACCCCCACCCTGATCCATCCCCTGGTGCTTCCAGGTGCCTCGGGAGAAGCTGCTGCAAACCTTAGAGGAGGAGATTCGGGCACTGCAGCTGGAGAACCTCTCCCTGCGGCAGCAGCTCAGCCTGCCCAGGAGCAGGGAGGTGCCAGGGCCCGGTTGGGTGGGCAGGTACAGCCTTGGGGGGCTGCACTGCCCCCCCCTTGAAGGGCAGATCCCAACGGAGGGAGCTCCAGCCTGGCCCAGCCTCTATGGCCTGCTGCGGGACTTTGTGGTGGAAAATGAGCAGCTCAGGTATGGGGGTCCTTCGGGACACACGGGACCCAAGAGCAGAGGGTCTCCAGCAGCCGGTGTGTCAGTGCCTCTCCCAGGGCTGCGGGGTTCAGAAAGGCTTCTGCTGCCCTGCTCTTTTCCCTTTGCTCCCCAGGCAGCCCCAGCTGCTCCCAGGCCCCAGCAGTGGTGACATGCCGACAATCCCATCCCACAGCCAGGCCCCACACCGGAGCATCCCCCTCCCACTCAGCCACCCCTCATGGCCCCGGCACCCCAACATGATGCCCACCTCTGCACATCGGCTGCCGGTGAGTCCCTGATGACCGCATGCATGACACATGGTGACACTGTGCCAACACCCACTGCCCTCTGCCTCTTGCAGAAGCTGCCTCCTGCCTCCAGCTGCCCCCAGTGCTGCACCAATGCCACTGTGTCCCAGGTAGGATCAGTCCCACTACAGAGGGTGGCAGGGTGCGGGGGCAACCCGATGGCTCTGCTTGGCTCCCACATACTGCCTGTCCCCAACAAGGGAAGTGCCAGCCTCCCGCTGCCTGCCCAGGATGATGGCACCATGCCCAGCTGTTGGCCGCAGAAGGGAAAGCGGTGAGAGCTGAGAGCGAGGAAAAAAGGTCCCAGACTTGTGGGGAGGTTGGGATTTCACTCATGCATCCTCACAACAGGAGCCAGGGCAGGAGCTGGAGCTCACTGCGGCAGCACGCAGTGCCACGGGATAGCCAGGAGGCAGCGGGCACCGAGGGAAGGGTCGTCCCTTCAGCCCCACCGTGGCCAGGACCACCAGAGCCCAGAGGTGGGGTCAGGCTCTGTGGGGCTACAAGCCCGACCCCAGCACGCTGCAGACCTGACCCCAGTGCTTCTGCCTCGCAGCTGCCGGAGCCATCCCTGTGCTGCAGTGGGAAGAGGCCTTGGAGTGGCTGGAGGAGCTAATCTGAGCGCTGCACTCACACCGTGATAGGGACACTTGGGGGACAACGGCGTGCTACAGCGACCGCACAACACACAGACCTCGCCCTGATGGACGGACAGACGGACACGGCGCTGGTGGTTTATTTGGGTCTAGCTAGGTGCCGTGCTGCTGGTGGCCGTGGTGGGGCCTGTTCAGGTGCTCTCCTCATCGGGCTGCGGGCAGTCCAGCCAGTACTGCGCGATGGAGCGCGGGTAGCGGGGCTGCACCAGATCCACGCGCTTGGTGCGCAGGTTGACACGGTAATACTTGTCTGGGGGGGGACAGAAGGAGCTGTCAGACCTCGCTGCCAGCCCCGCGCTGTCCCAAAGCATCCCCAGCGCCAGGGGGCAACTCTCCTCCAGACTCACCGCCTACGAAGAAGTAGACGCTCTGTAGGGTCTCACACTGCGATCCTGACAGCCAGTCTCTTTCGGTGTCGGTAGATTCGGAATCGTTGTTCAGCCAGCCCCAGAAACCCAAATTCAGAGTGCGATGGTTCCTGTACCTCTTGCGGTGGCGACGGGAATTCCTCCTGCGGGGCTGCCGGGATGACACGTAGATCCTGCCGGCCATGGCAGCATCCAGTCTGTTGGGCACCCCCCGCCAGTCCCTGCTGATGAGCCGTGGGCTGCTCGCCCCAACTGCCAGAAAGCATGAGTTAGAGAGCAGCAACACGTGGGCACCGGCATCTGGCCCACAGACATCCCGCAGTGCCTGCCCCGAGGCACAGGGATGCTCCAAAGGGTCCGTGGTGCGATGGGATCTGCATTGGGATCTTGCCCAGATGTAATGTCTCTATGAGTGGATGTGGTGGGGATCACAGAATCACAGAATCACAGAATCACCCGGGTTGGAAGGGACCTCAAGGATCATGTAGTTCCAACCCCCCTGCCTAGCAGGGCCACCAAACATACACATGGGATGGGTTGGTGTTTGCACCCAGTGATCTTAGAGGTCTTTTCCAACCTTAATGGTTGTACGAGGGGGCACGGCGGGGAGGGGTTGACCATTGGACTCGATGGCCCTGGAGGTCCATTCCGAAATTAAAGATTCTACCTATGATTCTGTGAATGGGTACAGTCGGGAGGGACGGGCGGTTGGACTTGATGTCCCAGCACTTACCCATCCTACTACCGAAGAGGGAAAAGAAAATGTCCTCCCAGCTGTCACGGTTCATGAAGGCGTAGTGGTTGAACACGGTGGAGGGAGAGGACTCATCGCACTCGGCCTGCGTGGGCTGATGGGCGAAGTCGTAGGACCAATAGTACTCACCTAGAGGAAGGATATGGGGTATCACTGTGGTACTCGGGGCTGAGCAGCAGCTGGGGGAGCAGCATCCTGCCCATGGCCTCCGTGGGGATCAGGAGGGCTGGCTGTGTTACCCTTGAAGAAGTAGACTCGCTCATTGCCGTGGTAGCTGTGTGCTGGGAGGGCAAAGGCAGCGTCGATGTCATTGGGGATACCCTCAAAGCCCTCGGAGATGTCGCGTGGGTACCCGGGGTCCAGGGCTCCGTCATCAAAGCGCCAGTACCGGCTGCCCTGGGGAGGAGCAGGCAAGTTGGCAAGGTGACACTGGGTGTGAGTGTGCTGGGCATGGGGATATGGGGACATCCAGAGGTATGTGGATACATCTGTGCTGGGGATGATCATACGTAGGGACATCCAGAAGCCACCATGTGTATGTGGAAAGTCCCAGGGTGGGGAAAGGGGAGGTGGATGCTGTGACCAGCAGAGCTCTGCCCACCTTGAAGAGATACGTCTTGCCCTGGCAGTTGATGCGTGTGAAGGCTGCGTCAATGGGGCCCTCAATGCCCCAGACATCACTGATGAGCTTGGGGTAGCCGGGCCGCACGCTGGACTTGTCCAACTCATAGAAGTATTTCCCTGGGAAGAGAGAAGAAGAGGGGGGTGGGAGCTGAGTGACCAGCACCAGGTGGCAAGGGAAACATTGAGCTGCCAGAAAAAGGGCTGTGGGTACCTCGGAAAGCATAAAGGGAGCCATTCTTCAGGTCGGTGAAAGCATTGAAAGGTTTCCTGCTGCACAGTTCCTCAGGCTCATCCTCCAAGCTCGGGTTCCTGGTCCCATAAGACGTAGTGATGGTGGTGGTCGTGGGGTGGAGCGTGGGCACCTCTGTCTCTACCGGTGTCTCCTCAGTGGCCGTGTTGATCTCCCGTGTCGGTAACAGGGACGTGTGTGGTTCTGCGGGGTGTTCTGTGGGTGCCAGTGTCCCTGTGGGCCCTACTGTGCCAGTGTCAACGGGGAGGTCGTAGTCGAGGTACTCATCTTCCGGCAAGGCAAAGACATCTCCTCGTGTCACTGTGGAGGGGACAGGTTGGTCGCAGAGCCCCAGGTGTCCCCATGCCAGCTATGGGTCCTCCCAGGGCACTGAGTGTGATGGGATGTGTCATGGAATTTTGCTCAACCTTCATTAGTCTATGAGCAGGCATAGTGGGGTAGGGTTGGTGGTTGGCCCTGTCCATCCTAGAGGTCCTTTCCAACCTTAATGAGTCTATGGGCTTTGAAGTAATGGCAAAGACATCTCCCTGGATCACTGCAGAGGGGACAGCTTGGTCACAGATCCCCAGGCGTCCCCACATTGGACATGAATCTTCCCAAGGTACTGAGCTCTGCAGCACTCTAGTGCCAAACCCCAGTCCTGCCATTGCCCCATGGACACAGGACACTGTTGGGAACCCTGAACCACCGAGGCCGGTGGCAGGGGACATGGATGGCAGCAGGGCTGGTACCTTTGGCTTTGCAGACAGTGGAGTAGTCAGTGCAGCAGCTCTGGTAGTAGTTGCAGAGGGTGTCACACTGGCATTTCTTCAAGGCGTTGAAACCCTCATCACAGCGACCTTCACAGGAGTCTGCAAGAGCACAGAGGGAGCACAGTAGGGTGAAGGCAAACATGATGACATCCCCAACCTCTCCGTGGGCACCCGGGTGGCATTTCTCCCCACTCTGCCACGCAACGAGCTGTGTGACCCAGCAGCAAGGATTTACCTGAGATATCCATACCATCACCCCATCCCCATGGCAGTCAGCAGGGCAGGATTGGGGCTTACCTTCAGCAGCACGAGTTGAGGCAAGCAGGGCCAGCACCAGGACAGGCAGCAGCAGCCTCATGGTGGGCAGCCGGGAGCGCAGCCCTACTGTGACTGAGCAGGACGCGGAGCTGGGGCCCCAGCATCCACTGTTTGCTCAGCCTGCCCCAGAGAAAACAAACAGGGCAAGGTCAGTGCATGGGATGATGGGCAGCGCTCTCCCTCCTGCTCTCCTCCCTTCTTAGTCCACGTCGTGTTTGGGGAAAAGCTCTGTGCGTGTGCTCACAAGTCGGAGGGCTTGGGGGATTGCTGCCTTGCAGGAAGCCTGGCAGCAAGAAGGGAGACCTGAAGGATGCAGGCAGAATAGGGGGCCGCTGCCCAAGGGGGTTGGGGTGAGCAGCCATAGGCAGAGTGAAGCGCTGTGCACTTTCGCTACACTAGGCAAACAAAAGCCCGTGTATTTTGCTCCTCTCGTTTCCTTTCTGACCAAGCTTTTTGGTTACTAATTAATGTCAACTCAGCTCTTTTGGCGGCTCCTGATAACTGCAGGATGGTTATTTAATCGGGGGCAAGGAGCAAATGTGCACGAGGTGACGGTGCTTCCACTCTGGATGTTTCATACTGCTGGGGTGCTGCTGGGGCAGAGCTCCACTGGGGAATGCCCATCCTGGGGTGGCCACAGTGCCACTCCGAGTGACAAAATTTGGGGAGAGAAGACAGCCCTGTGGGCTTTCCCCAAGCCAGGCTGGGCACAGCCAGTTCCTGGATTGGCTGCTCCCTCCCTTGCTCGGAAGACCTCTGGTCTGGTGCCCAGTGAGGTATTCCCAGCTCTGGTTGAGCAATAGGATACGGGGCAGGGCTCCTCCTGCAGCCCCCTCACCCCACTCCTCCCCCCAGATGGGGTTGGCACCATCGCTGGGTGCAAGCGAGTGTTGCACTGCCTTCATCCCATACCCACATGGCCAAGAGTGGGGGTAAACAGAGGGGCTGGGGACCCCCAGAGCAGCAGCAGAGGCTGGGCAGCACCAAAACCCCATTACCCACAGCTGCCCCCTGACCATAGGCTCAGACCGAGCTGCTCGCTGCTTCCAGGCTCCCAGCCACCTCCCCACTCTCAGCTCCCACCAATCTCTTGATAGCCTCCCAAGAAGCAAAGCAGAACAAAACAAAGCTCTCTAGGACAAGGCAAAGGGAAGGCCTTGAATTCTGCCCCCTCCACAGCAAAAAACCCTGCATCACAGCACCGCGACCCCTGATAACGACTCATCAAGGAACTGCTTACTGGTTCTGTGCCTCCTTGCTGCCTCCTCTGCTGTCTGCTGTCTGCGTCCCTGTGTCTCTTCTGGGTCCTAGGAAGATTAGAAGTGGCTCTGTGGCATCACAACATCAGCTTGGATTTAAGTCTGGGGCTGAGCTGTTTTTGGAGCAGAGGATTTAAGCCGCTCCTCCCAAAGCATTTCTGCCCTGAGCACGTCTGGCCTGGAAAAAGGAAATAAAAGGGGCCCAGGGTGCCTTGCTCCTTCTTTTATCATGCAAATCCCGAGCCCACCCAAGAGCTGCTCTGAATTTCCCATGCAGCGGTTACTCAGCGCCGCGCACGATGTGCACCGCGTCCAAAATGCGGTGCCACGGCCACCACGGCGCTCCCTTCCGCAGGGACGACCATAGAAGCCTCCGGGGCGTATGGGGAGGGGGGACATGGAGACAGCGGGGCTGGGCAGGGGCTGCGTGCAAGAGGAGGGCCCTGGGCATAAGGGGGGGCTGCAGCGGTGTGAGCCCCTCCTCGCAGAGGCGGCGCTTGGATTGGGTGACATCAGCCGCGGGCGAGCCGGGATGCTGAGCGTGGCGCTGCCATCGGGTCCCCACCCTGCGTCCCCAAAAAAGAGTCCTGCCCGGATGGTGCCAGCAGGCGGGCCCTGAGGATGCTGCGCTAAGGGATGTCGATGGTGCTCACCCTGCTCGTCTCCGTCCATCGGCTGTGCCGGCTCTTCGCCATGTCTGGTGCGGAGAGGTTGGCGGTACCCGAGTGCGTGAGCCAGGCGGGATGCTGGGCTGCGGGCGGCTCCAGGGAACGCCGCGAGGTTTCCCCCGGGGTGAATTCAGACATACGGGCGGCTCTGGAGCGGATCCTGCCCGCCCTGCAGCGCTCCATCGCCTGTGCCAAGCAGGCTGCGGGCCCCGCTGAGATGGGGAAAGCCATCGCTGAGATATTCCAGCTGGTGGAGGAAGCCTGGGGGATGCCCACGCTGGGCAGGGATGTGGCCAAAGCACTGTGTGATGCCATCCGCCTGGAGGGAGGCCTGGACCTGCTGCTCAACCTACTCTACACGGCCGAGCTGGAGACCAAATGCCAGGCAGGGCAGCTGCTGGAGCAGATCCTGGTGGCAGAGAACAGGTGAGTCCATCAGGAGCCCCTCATACCCCTTAAGTTTCTGAGTGCTCCCAGTTCCTCCCCCCTGCTTGCATGCAGGATTCACAGCTTGTTGGCCCAGCACAAGGGATGCTGGCATGGAGTTGGGAAGTTCCATGAGCATCCCAGCCAGGTGTCCCTAAGAAGCCCATTGGGAGATCTGGGTGGTTTGTCTGCATCAGGGCATCTCACTCCAAGGAGGAATGACACAGCTGCCCCCTGACCATAGCCATAGCAGGAGGAGGAGGAGCAGGAGGATGAAGCTATTTCCCAGAGACTTCCTGCTGCTGACCAGTGCAGGCCGTAGGTTGGTGGCCATGGGAGCACCCAACTCATGGCTCTGTGGAAGCTGGAGGTGAATGTGCTGAGCCACGGGACAGGTGAGAGGTGTCAGGTCGTGCTGGAGCAGCATCACCAATGGGGTGGAAGCATGAGGGTGTGCACCAGCATGTGTATCAGCATGCACACGTGGCACCCAGCACCACCCAGTGCACTGCTCACATCACCAAAGGGTGATCCCCATTCTGTGATCACTGTTCAACCCTTTATCTAAAACCCTGCCAGACTCTTGCAGCTCTGCTTGTTGGGGTTGGTGCCCCAAACCGTTGCTTAGGGAACATGCTGAGAAATCCTAGCCAGAGTTGAGGGTCTCGCTCCAGCTCTGTGTGCAGTGTATCTCACTCCCAGATCGAGGACTCGCAGCCCAGCCTTTGCTGTGTGCTGCACAAAGAAGCAGAGCTAAATAGGGAAAGCCCATTAGAGTGAATTAATCCCAGGAGCCTCCGTGGCACGGTCAGAATGCAGCACTCAGCTGTCTGCTAGGAGAGTGCCAGAGCTGCTCCAGGAACAGTTGGAGGCCCCCGGCCCCATCGATAAGTGGGGCCCATGTCACCAACCCACCCACAGCCAGGCTGGCAGCCAGCCCAGGGCGCAGGCTTTGTTTCCAGAGCTCTCCATGGCGTCGGCTGCCAAATCCAACCCAAGGTCAGCACCAGTCACATGGCTGCAGCCTTCCCAGAAGTGCTTGTGCCCCCAGCCTGGAACTGCTCGTGCTTAGACCTCATGCCCATGACCCAGCAGCAGAGTGCCCAACATTGCCCCCTTCCTCACCCTTTGGGCATGGCCCCATCCCGCTGTCCCCTTCCAAGAGAGCACAGGGCTGCAGAGTGGCCGTGTCTCCGTGTGTGGGGGACTGTGCTGAATGTGGACAGGGCTAGGATGGGATCTGCTGCCTGTGCTGATCTGCAAAGTTGCTGCTGCTGGTGGCACAGGGCCAGAGCTCCCATTGCTGCATGCTGTCATTGGCAGCAGTTGCTCAGCCAGGTCCTCAGCTTGGTAGCAACACAGGGAGCAGCCAGCTCTGGCTTAGAGGCAAATGAGTTTTCACCTGGAGCATGATGAAGGGAGCCTATAAACAGGAGGGGAGTCAACTCTTTGAAAAGGTAGATAGCATCAGGACAAGGGGAAATGGTTTTAAATTGAGGGAGGGAAGATTTAGGTTGGATGTCAGGAGGAAGTTCTTTACCATGAGAGTGGTGAGGTGCTGGAACAGCTGCCCAGAGAGGCTGTGGATGCCCCGTCCATCCCTGGAGGTGTTCAAGGCCAGGTTGGATGGGGCCCTGAGCAGCCTGGTCTGGTATTAAGTGGGGAGGATGGTGGCCCTGCATGTGGCAGGGGGGGTTGGAGATTCATGATCCTTGAGGTCCCTTCCAACCTGGGCCATTCTGTGATTCTGTGATATTCCTAACCTGCCATTAGCCTACCCTGTGCTGCTGATTGTTATGTGTGTCTCACCTGGAGCAGGAGATGAGCGCAGCACACGAGGCTGTGCACCCCTCACCCTGCACCTGGAACTCTTTCATTTCTGCAGCTGGCAGCACATCTGGCAGCTGTGGTCCACGGATCAACATTTGGCTGTCATGGCACAAACACCACCGTGGTACAAGGGGTCCTTATGGGGTCTTCTCCCTGCAGGGACCGGATTGCCCGGATCGGTCTCGGTGTGATCCTGAACCTAGCCAAGGAGCGAGACGTTCCCCAGCTGGCTCAGAGCGTCTCTGGCATCCTGGAGCACATGTTCAAGCACACTGAGGAGACCTGCTCCCAGCTCATCTCTGACGGGGGCCTGGACGCCATCCTCTACTGGTGTCGCTGGACAGACCCCGTGGTGCTGCGGCACTGTGCCATGGCCTTGGCCAACTGTGCCATGTATGGTGGGCAGGGCAACCAGCGCCTGATGATCAAGAAGAAAGCGGCCGAGTGGCTTTTCCCATTGGTGTTCTCAAGAGATGATGAATTCATCCGCCTGCACGCCTGCCTGGCCATCGCCGTGCTGGCCACCAACAAGGAAATCGAGAAGGAGGTGGAGCGCTCTGGAACGTTGGCTCTGGTGGAGCCGTTTATTGCCTCGCTGGATCCGGAGCAGTTTGCCTGTGATATGCTGGGGAGCAGTGACAACAGCCAGGGCAGGACAGCTGAGGACCTGCAGCGCTTGGTCCCCTTGCTAGACAGCTCACGGCTGGAGGCGCAGTGCATCGCCGCCTTCTACCTGTGCACCGAGGCTGCCATCAAGGCCAGACAGAAGAAAACAAAGGTAAAGGGTAGGTTGGAAGGAGAGGTAAAAGGTAGGTTGGCTGGAGGGAAGGACGTGCAAAAGGGCAGCGATGCCACAACCGTGTCCCGATGTTCTCTGTGCCCCTTGAGCTCACTAAGTGCCCCAGCCCCAGCTTGTGGGCAGGAGGAGGGGAAGCCAAGTGATGCCTCTTCCCACTGTGCCCACAGGTTTTCAGTGAGATTGGGGCCACGCAGAGCCTCAAGAGAGTGGTTTGTTACTCCACCAGCAGCACCACCTCCTCCCTGGCCAAAAAGGTGCTGCGTCTGATAGGGGAGGAGGTGCCCCGACGCATCCTGCCCACTGTTCCCAACTGGAAGCCCTGCGAGGTGCAGACGTGGCTGCAGCAGATTGGATTCACCAAGTTCTGTCCAAACTTCTTGGTAGGGCTGTGTGCCGGGCAGGGACACCTGTGGGCAGGAGCTGTATTTCCTTGGTAGGATCTTTGCAGCCTGGATTTCACTTGGCAGGAGCACCAGGTGGATGGGGACATTCTCCTGAGGCTGACAGAGGAGGAGCTGCAGGAGGATCTGGGGATGGGCTCCAGCATCACCCGAAAGAGGTAGGAGTGTTCCCACCTATGGCATAAAAACCACAGAGGGGTCCTGCAGGTTACCCAGAAGGACACAGACTTACCTGAGCCCTCCTCCCTTAGCTGAGCTCCTCTGCATCCTGAGGATCTGCAGCCACACGGCTGTTTGCCTCCATTTACATTTTTCCTTCTACACCATGACACGTCGGTATGCTCTCTCCTAAACACATGGAATCAAACACCTCCAGGCCCTGCCTGGACCAGCAGCACCCCATCCCCACTCCATGCTTCCATTCATTGCTTTGCCAGGTTTTTCCGGGAGCTGACAGAACTGAAAACCTTCGCCAACTACTCCACCTGCGACCGCAGCAACTTGGCCGACTGGCTGGGTAGCATTGACCCCCCGTTCCGCCAGTACACCTACAACCTGCTGACCTGCGGCGTCAACCGCAACCTCCTGCACCGCGTGACGGAGCAGCAGCTGCAGGAGGACTGCCACATCAGCACCGGCTTCCACCGCGTCCGCATCCTCTCTGCTGCAAGGGGTGCGGGAGCATCGAGGGTTGGTTGGGGCAAGCGGTTGGTTGGGCACTTTTAATTGTTTTCATTGCTGTTGGCTCTGCTTAGAAACGCTTCATTCTCCTGTAACGTTGCAAACGGCATCCGATGGGACCGATGTATTCATCAGCTACCGCAGGAGCTCAGGGTCGCAGTTGGCCAGGTGAGTCCCACGTGCAACGGACAACACTGTGGTGCTGGAATTGAGCTCACTGCATGGTGGAGGAGCTCATTCCCTGTCCCATCGCCTCCATCTTCCCCTTTCTGGCACTGATTTACCTTTTTTCATGTGGTCCTGGTGGAGCTCGTAGCAGGGAGCCCAAAGCCTGGGCAGCCTGGGCTGACAGCAGGCATCTCCAGCACTGTGCCACTTGCTGTGCTCTCCTCTCACCCTCAGCCTGCTGAAGGTTCACCTGCAGCTGCATGGCTTCAGTGTGTTCATCGATGTGGAGAAGTTAGAGGCAGGGAAGTTTGAGGACAAGTTGACCCAGAGCGTCCTGAGCGCCCGCAACTTCGTGCTGGTCCTCTCGCCCCACGCGCTGGATAAGTGCATGGCAGATCCTGAGTGCAAGGACTGGGTGCACAAGGTGAGGGATGTGACACAGGGAGCATAGTGTGTGCTGGAGCAGGAGGTGATGGGTTGACGTGGCCGTGCCCTGAGCACCTGGGTGTTCCTGCAGGAGATCGTGACAGCCCTGAATTCTGGAAAGAACATTGTCCCCGTCACAGATCATTTTGAGTGGCCTGATCCAGAAACACTTCCCAAGGACATGAGGGCTGTCCTGAAATTTAACGGCATCAAGTAAGTAAGGGGAATCTGCCACGCTGTTAGCTCCTTAACTTGCATAAACAGTGATAAAGAGCATGAGACAGTTGGGAAAAGCAACGAGGGAGGTAGCGGAGGCCAAAGGGGAACTGAGTCACTCCAGGAATTTCAGAGCATGAGGGACCAAAGTCTCACGCATCTCCTGTGGAGAAAAGAGGAGCTGCACCGAGCCGCCTCGCGGCATCTCAATGGAAAACTCGGCTCCCGTTTTTCTCCCCAACACAGGTGGTCCCACGAGTACCAGGAAGCCACCATCGACAAAATCATCCGCTTCCTGCAGGGCCGCTCCTCCCGGGACTCCTCAGCAGGGTCAGACAATGGCTTGGACTGTTCCCCTCCCATCATGCCGACCTAGAGCCAGGACGGAGGCCACATCCCCTCCAGAGACACGCAGGTGACCCCTTTTGATATGGGGCCCAATTTCTCCCATAGGTTTTCCCTATCCCAGTAGCGCTCCTTGCCCTCCCTCCCGCAGGACCTGACCCACCTCCTGACTCGAGATGAGGCCGGGGGCAGACCTGGGGTGTAGCAGCCCTGGGGAGGACAGGCTGCCATCCAAATCCTCATCCAGAGTGGCGGCACCTCCTGAGGATGCAAAGCAGGGGGACTGGTGGGGTACAATGCAGGAGGACACAGGAGGGAGAGACCAGTGCAGAGAAAACAGCTCATCATTATGCTCATAAGGTAATGGCAGGAATGGGCAAACAAAGTTAAGCCCTCATCAAGTCCCTGTGTTTGGGGAAGATAACACATGCAAGGCTTCTAAACCACTGGGCAGGAACTTTCCCTTCCCTGGGGATATCCCTGTATTACAAGAGCTCTTCCCCTCTTTGAGGCCTTTCCCTCCTGATGCTGCAAAACCACTTTGTGCTCTTAGCTCTGCCGGCTGAAGTTTGGCTTTAGATCACGAGAAGTTTCCAAAGGGCTTTTGCAAAAAGTGCTTTTAAAATCATACCCTCCCCTCCGTCTGAAACCTCAGCATTACCACCCTATCAGGTGCATTTATACACACAGCACGGGAGGCTGAACTGGGACTCTGGAAGTAAATCCATGCAGATATGGAAGATGCTAAATGCTGTACCGTGGAGATATGATGCACCGGCTGTATTTTATTCTGTGGTTGGTGCTCCGTGGCACATGTCTAGAACATTCAGGTTGGAAAAGAGCTCTCAGATCCCCATGTCCAAACCCAACCGGCCTCACCCACTGACCACCTCCCTCAGTGCCACATCCCCATGGTTCTGGAACACCTCCAGGGATGGGGACTCCCCCACCTCCCTGTGCAGCTGTGTCACTCCATCATCACTCCTCCCCCCTGCTTTCCCTGAAGCCTCACTACATGCCCTAACTAGCAGGAACTCACATTACCTCCTGGCTTAGATCCATGAAGGTATCATGAAAAGTAAATTCTGATGCTTAATCAGAGCTTTATAGATTGCTCTTATCAGCTCACAGTTAATGGCATCTTTGCACCCCAGTGAAAGGTTAATAGCTGTATCTGCCCAGCACACATGGACACAGTGCTGAGGAAACCAACGCGTGAGCCCAAAGGTGAATCTGCCAAAGCATACAAGCAACATGTGAACTGCTTCAGGGAAAAATCCTGACTAACTTACTGAAGGTCAAGGCCTCCACAGCCATTAAAGGACCTCCACTCAAACACTGCGTTCTCCTTCCTATAATAACACACAACATGATTTCGTATCGTTTCCCAGGAGCTCTCTAGCACTCCTCCTCCCCATGCACCACTCAGTGCAGACAAGTTTTACTTGCCCCCTGGACACGGGTGTCTCAGCCACCACCCGACCTCTTCCCATTTCCCTGCTGTGATTATCTTCACCCTCATGAACTCACTCTGCTTTTGACAGAACATCCTGTCCTCAGTCACTCCCAGCCTTGGCAGGCACTCCAAGGAGATAAACACATTCTGTTCGTTATCCCTCTCCCTTGTCATGTCAAAAAGTTGTTCTACAAATAAATATGGTTTACACTCTGAATCTCAACCTCTGTGCCACATGCTTTTCTCCCTGCAGAGAAAACACTTCCTCTCTTACTGTCTCAGTCTCTCATCCTCTGCTGAGGTGTGATGCACACTCTCCAAGCACAATTCTCCGCAGGGACACACATTTTGGTCTGTCTTTGCATGGGCTGATGGAGCTCACTGCATCACAGGGACTCTACCTGCTGGTTGCAGGTAGATCATGTCTTTGCTTGCAGTTCTTGGAGGGGAGCCTAGAAAAACTTCAATTTTCTAAATAGACCATAACAGTTCCTATTGAATTTCTCCGTTGCAGGCACGCTGACACAAAAGCAGAGCTGAGCCAGCACACCAGTTTCACTTCACTGCACAACATTTAGCTGTTATTGTTGGATGCCGTGGAATCTGTCGGTAGATCTACAGGCTCATGGACTCCACAGGTTCAGCCACATGCAACCCTGACAGCATGCCCTGCTCCTGCAGGCAGCCAATCCAGGGCTTGGCCAACGAATCAAGCCACATCACTCCAACTTACATCCACTGGCACAGCCACACGGACCGAGCAGTGTAACACAAAGTTCCCTACTTCTCCACTTCCTCACTCCTTGATTCTATCTTTACCACCCACTCTTAATGAACAGGGAACAAAGTGGTGCATAAGCATTTCGCACACATGGCTAAAGACGGAGTAAGGAAGGGCGAATCTCATCAACAGCTGCAAGAGGAGAGCAATCTTTTGAAGAGCCATAAAAGAAAATGGGGGTTTTATTCACTCTGAAAGTAATCTGACCACTAAGCAATTGCACATTATTGCAGACATCAGAACTCTGTGTTCAACGCAGTGTACACAGAACCGATGGTTTATGGCAGCATAAAGAAAATAGGATTGAAGCAATATAGTTAATGTTTTGAAAAGAACAATTACAAATACCATGCATGTGGAGGTTTGCTTGTTGCCATCAACATGTCCTAGAAGGGCAGACATGAAGTCACTGGCAAAAAATCATGGGTGCCCCTTACACAAAAGAAGTTTTACTTCCAAAGACATTTATACTGTTCCCTTAGCAGCTCAACCCAACACACCACGGGCTGATGAGGAAGGACTGCTTCTGGCTCTGCCATTTGATTTCACAATCACAGAATCACAGGACCATTCAGGTTGGAAAAGTTCTCTCAGATCCCCAACCCATCCTTCCACATTGACCCACTCCTCAGTGCCACATCTTCACGGCACCCAAACCACCTCCCTGGGCAGCTGTGCCACTGCATCACCACTCTCGCAGAGAATAAATATTTCCTAATATCCAACCTGAGCTGCTGTGAGCTGCAGACAGACCATTGGCACTCATAGCAACAAGCACTTCTAGCACATTTTCTCCTTAGACCTCCACTGTGATGCTAAAGCTATCTCAGTGAACAAGGACAGCAATAGCACTCCCATGGAAAACTACTGGCCTGCAACATTCCTATGACTTTTAATCACAGCACACTGATTTGGAGCACAGATGTTCTTAAAGCAGAACACAGTCAGGCTGCCTCACCCTGCAAGCTCTGGTCTGGGCCTCACCCACACCAACAGCTCAGCTGCTGCACACTGTGCTACTCAGAATACCAATTAAGCCAGAATTCAACTCTCTCTCATTATCCATCCCCACCGTCACTTTACAAACCAAACTCAACCCAATTCAACTCAACCCAACCCAACCCAGACCAATTAAACCCAACCAATTTCAACCCAAACAAACCCAACTCAACCCAATCCAACCCAACCAACCAAACCCAGCCAACCCAATCAAACTCAACCCAGACAAACCCAACCCAACCACTACTGGTCTTGCACTGCTTTTACTCTCGATTGGCTTTTGAGTAGTCCCTTGGGTTCTCTGTAATGAGCAAGCAGACATTCACATCTGCACGTCAACTTTTCCCTGGCTCTCAGAGCCATGACTTCCAACTTTTGGGCATTTAAAAATCAGTGAGGACAACCAAGGTGTCCCTCAGACACTGATCTGCTCTGCAAGTGAAGAACAAACAGCAGTCTATGGACAGACAATGCCAGAATGGCCAATTCCTCATTGCTAAGCTGCTACTCAGCCATCTGCAGGAGACAAGGAAGCATCTGAGAAGTGGCTGTACTGAAGGTTGGAGTCCTGGATTTCTATCCACCTAAGAAAGAAAGAAATAAAGAACAGTCAGCGCTGTGAAGGCACACTGAGACTTTGCTGAATGAAGTCAGCTTTAAAGTTTCAAAGGAACAGAACAAAATGATCCTGCCAGGAGCTGTTGCACTTCTACCACAAACCTCAATGTATTTTCTCTTCCAGGGCATTCAATTCTTATCATGACAAAACTTCCACTTTAATTAGCAGAGAAACAATTGAACAGAGACTCCTATGAGAACTCCATCTCTTCCATAAAGGAAGATGTGCAAACTCAACTGCAGAATTTGGATTCTGTTCTAAGAGTGGAATGAGACTTGGAAGGTCTCTGAGCATGGACCAGCACAGTTCTCAGGCTATAGGTTTATCGCAAGGACTTATGACAGAAGAAAAGGGGGTGGAAATTAGAGACATGGTTAGTGGGCATGGTGGTGATGGATTGGTGACTGGACCTGGTGATCTTAGAGGTCTTTCCCAACCTCAGTATGATCTATTATTCTGTGAAATGAACCTGCATCTCTGCTGATGGGGGCCCTGAACCCTTTCCCATATGCATAACTGAAAAGAAGCCTTGCTGAGCCCTTATCCTAAGACTAAATAATCATTCTTATATTACACTCCACGATTTCTATGGCAGTTTAGAAATCCGAAGTAAGTTACCCCATGATGGCTGCTGGAATAAAGAGAACGATGGCTCCAAAAAGAAAGGGGAATCCCCTCATGAAGTGCAAGGTGGAAGGGTAGAGGGAGTTGAACACCCCTGTAGCCACAAGTGAGCACAGCCCTTCCACACAGGCAACAGAGGCAAAGAGTGCACCTGCAAAAGAGACAAGATGTGAATGGTGAGAGAGCCATGTAGCAACACCAACACTGAGATTTCCAGGCATGGTACCACTGGAGCTGACCAGGGATGTTATCTATCAGCTGGATTACCAATGCTTCAGAAAGGGTTATATAAATCTGTTTACTGCCAGGCATATCTTATCGCTTGTTAAAGATTAAGTGCAGCACAGGGCTGCATTTTATAGGCTTAGCATCATAAATATCATGTGTATACCACCTTCATTCTTCAATGATGCAAGAAATCCAATTTTGCCAAGTCCCCCTCAGGTCTATCCCACCTCACTTCCCCCCTCCCTGCCTGCAGAAGCACTTCCATGCAGTGTGTAACACCGAGTGCAAGCTTTTCTCATGAATTCCTGGACGAAAGGCAAACACATCTTCCTCAGGATTATCCATGATCTTTCACCATGGTCAATGATACAACCCTCTAACAACGCTAAGTTTCTTCCCACTGTTACTGATCTACAGAGAAAAGTCACAGCCAGGGAAATCACTAATATCCGCTTGTTATATAATCCGTTTAACTCTTGCTTCTCAGACCCTTTGAAACGAACTGATGAGTGGATGACCTGTTCCCGAGCGTGAATGCAATGTTTTCCATCTTGCTTTCTATTTTTTGTCCTCATCTTGAAAATGCAGTGAGCCTAAATGGATAAATACTGACAACTTCGAGCATCACCCTAGCTTTGAAGGTGAATGCATGGGCACAGGAGTACAAAGGAGTTAGGGAAGTACCAACCTACCAATGCAGTTTGGTTTCAATGTCCCACCAAGACAAGTGCTTTGGGACACGGCTTAAGTGCACTTAAGGCCAACTCCTTACCCTGCTCCGTCTCACTGACCAGCTTGGAGAGCTTGGCTCTGATAACTGGAGTAGCTGCCATGGACAGGAACATAATCCCATAACCTGTAAGCAAGATATGGTACATTAGGGAAAGCTCAGCCGAAGACGTGTTGAATTAAAATCATAGAATCATAGATTAACGTTGGAAAAGATCTCCAAGACCACAGAGTTGAATCATCAACCCATCCCTATCATGCATGCTAAGCTGTGTTGGTCAGTTGGACTCAATGATCCATACGGATCCCTTCCAGCTTGGGATAACCCATGACTCCGTGATTCTATGATCAACTGGCATTTCCAAGCTACGCCCCTAAGATGAGAGGACTTAAGAGCTCTGCGTCACCTGTAAACATCAGTGGTGTTGTAGTAGCAAGAGAAATCACCACCAGCCCAGCAATATTGGAGATGAGTCCTATCTCTGCCACCCAGGTGTCCTCCAGGCAGAGCTGCAGCAGCCGCAGCCCCCCCAGGCTGCTCAGGTACGCCAGGTAGCTGGCAGCTGAGCCGAACCCAATGAGATCTGAGGCCCAGCAGAGCGGGGAGCCAAGTTCATACAAAACATAGAGGTCTTTGGTTCCGAAATGGACAGTGACAAGAAGAAAGAAAGCCAACGAGTAGAGGGCAAGATTCCTCCTGGAGCTCAGGTTTTCCGGGGCCATGTACAGCTTGTAGACAGCCTTGTAGTGTTGGAGAGTCAACAGCTTGGCTGCTCTCTGCTGCTTCACTGTTTCCTGCAGACACAGAGCAGCATAAAGGGCAGCAGCGAGGCTGGCGGCAAGCACCAGCCAGAAGGGGTTGATGTAACCCTCAGCTTTACGCCACTGGCCACCACCAAGGCTGGCCACCATGCCCGCCACGCCAAGGCAAGCCTCGAGGATGGCCACGCGGAAGGTGCGGGCGCGTTGGTCGCTGCTATCGGCTACGGAGGCGAAGCAGCCGGCCAGGATCAGGTTGTAATCCCCCAGGAGACCGCTGACCACGCGCCCTAGGAGCAGGTAGGCGACGTGCAGCCGCAGGTACATGACGAGGAGGTACACGGCCGCCTGCATCGCCATGCCCACCGCCGGCAGTACCAGCACCGGCCGCCGGCCCGCGCTGTCGCTCCACGGCCCAAAGAGAGTCACCGAGAACAGCCCGACGAAGAAACCCCCCAGATTGATGTAGAGGTTCCAATGGGCGACCGACGCTTCCACCTCCTGAAAGAAAAACGCACGGTGATAGGGGGGGCGGGCACGGCCATCCCAACAGCTCCCCGCCGCCATCCCCCAGCGCTCCCCACCTCCCGCAGCGGCTCGACGGCTCCGCTGCCGTTCCCGCAGCCGTCGGGGCTGCTGCCATTGGGGCCCACGTAGCCGCGTTCGGCCCCCAGCCGATCCCATAGGTACTGGGTGGCCAGCGGGCCCTGCAAACCGAGAGCCAGCGTGGCGAGGAAGAGCAGAGGCTCCACGGAGAGAGCGGGGAGGCAGCGGCGGGCGGGGGGCGGCGGTGCGGGAGGGGTAGCGGCGGTGGGGGGCTCCGACGGGGCGGCCATGGCTGCGGAGGAACGGGCGGAGAGATCGACAGAGCGGCCCCACCTCCGGCTCCGCCCCACAGATGGGAGTGGGGAGGATCCGAGGGAAGCGCTGCTTTTGCGGGTTTTCGTCTTTCGTGCCTCTTTTTGCGTTGCTGGGGGTCCCTGCTTGGGGGTTTCTGAGCAGTGATTGAAGATATTTCGAGTCCCGGCTTGATGTGCTGATCTTCGAGCTGTAGTCTGCCATTTAGACGCAGAAGAACCTGGGAAAATACGTTAGAACATGGGAAACTGGGTAGTTAGCAACGTGTAATCAGCTTGATTAGTTCTATAGGATCACAGGGTGGTTGGAGTTGGAAGGGACCCCCAAGGGCCGTCTGGTCCCACTGCCTGCAATGCACAGGGACACCCACAGCTCCATCAGTGCTCAGAGCCTTTCAGCCTGACCCCGGATACTGCAAGGATGGGCACCACCACCTCGCTGGGCAATATGTGCCAATGCCTCACCGCCCTTATCCTAAACAACCTTTTCCTTTTATCCAATCTGAATCAGGGTTTGGTGCCTCGAAGACCAGATCTGTCAACAAAGAACAAGTGCTTTAAATCAACACTTTAAAAACACAATTCAGAGTATGAGATTAACCCGTTTACATAAACTGGGGTAATCCCAAGTTAATGTAAACTGACATCACTCCAGCACCACTGAGGGAGTGTTAATCACAGCATCACAGAACCATTCAGGTTGGAAAAGACCTCCCAGATCTCCAAGTCCAACCCCAGCCCACCTCCACCATGCCCACCTCCACCATGCCCACCTCCCTCAGTGCCACAGCTCTCAAACACCTCCAGGGATGGGGATCCCAGCACTCCCCAGGCAGCTGTGCCAAAGCATCACCACTCTTTGGAAAAGAAGTTTTTCCTAATACCCACCAGAAGCTTTTGGTGGAGCTACCATCAGGTGACCCGTGGTCTTTGCTTCTCTTCTCTCTCAGCTTGACCAATCCATAAACAGAGCTGTGACAATTAATACCAAAGAAGTGGAAACATCACCATTATCTGAAAGCTACACAGGCATGGCCTACCCAATAAAGACACCCAGGTGTCATTAGCAGGATGCTCCCTTTGGAACTAACAGCTTCCACTCAGTTCCTGTCTACTTACAGAATCAAATAATTCACTGTTGGAAGTTTTTTTGCAATTGGGGCCAAAATTGCCACCAATTTCCCAGGTTTTCCAAATTCACTTTAAATAATAATAATAATAATAGTATTAATTGCCCTATGAGCTACCACAGCCGTGCCTAAAAAACCTGATAGATAGGAAAGGTGAAAAACCCATCGCCTGATGCTTGCAGTTTTTGGCACTGTAGCCAAGCCTTGCCCAGTGCCTTCACACACAACAGGCCAAGTCAGAAGGAGTTACTACTTTCCCTCTTTAACCCAGGGCATTTCGTATAACATAACCGATCTGTTCTGGGTGGCCAGAACCATCACCCTTTAAACAGAGTAGAAGAAAATCGTTGTGAGGTGTCTGCTCTTTTTGCTTTTTTTTATGGGAGATACCTACTGAAAGGAGGCATGAGGAAAGATCAACACTTGCACAAAGCGAAGGACCTCTCGGGATGCTTTTGAAGAACACCTTGGGCGCAAGGAGTTAATCTTCTCCCGGATTTACTGGTTATCAGAAAGGCTGTTGTAAGAAAGTTCTTGATCTGACACTCTTTTGCTGTCCCCTCCCTTCTTTGTTCTCTTCCTTCTTTCTCTGATTACATCCAAAAACAACACCCAGCTGCCAGAGGTCAATGTTTAATGCTGCTCTGTGTTTATATAGTCCCCGGGAGCAGCGCTGGGCCTTTCAGCACTGGGCAGCTCCACCATGGCTCCCTGCTGGCAGCTGCTTCTTGCCTTCAGGAAATACCTGGTCATCATCCTGGTGCCCCTTCTCTTCTTACCACTGCCTCTGGCTGTTCCTAGCAAGGTAAGGACCTTTTACGCTGTATTTGAGAGCAAATCTGTCCTTAGGGACGATCCTTGGAAGAGAACGTGCAAATTCTTACAGGCTCTTCATAAAATCACAGCATATCCAGAGCTGGAAGGGACCCATGCATCTAATTTACCTTCTAAGGATCAATTCCAAACTGCTTTCTGATCTAACATTATCCCATTCACGTCCCCTTTCAGAGTTGGGTATTTTTTTTCTCATCATTGCTGCCAGGTAAAAGAGTCACCTCTCACACTCAGATAAGGAACTCTGTTACATCGGGAAAACAATGCAACGTGTTTCACTCTTCCTATCATTATTTCCATAATAAACTTCCAAAAAAAAAAAGATTTAAAATTTTAAAATGTCACGTTTCGTATGACAGAATGCTGAACATTCCTTCTGAAGAAGTAAGCTGTGAAAGCCTGTAGCAGTAGGGCAGGCATTTCTGAGCCATTGATCACCCAGACGCAGCACTGAGCGCAGGCAGAGTGCCAGCAGTTGGATTAATCTTCACTCTCATTTCTCCTGCTCTCCTCATGCAGACAGAGCTAACCTCTGCTCTTCAGGTCTCTCATTCCACTCCTAATCCCTTCTCCCATCACTGCTGCTCTTCGAATGCCAAGTCCTACCTCCTCTCTTTGATCCCCGCTGATCCTCAGCTTCTGGTCTCCTTCCCTGTTCTTCTCCATTCTTCACTCTGTCTTTTTTTTTTGCAGCCCCTTCTTCCTCACTGCTCTTATTTTTTTTCCCTTTTGAACTCATTCTTTTTCATCAGACCAATGAGTCAGAGAGTTTCTGAAGCTTGGGCCAGAGGTTTGCAAGCACGAACAATGGAGTGGCTCTGGTGGGAGGAGAAATGCAGTAACTGATCAGGCATGTCCTCCCCTTCCCTTGCTATGCAAATAAAACAGCTTAAACTGTCACTTAAAAGCTTACTAAAACGACAAACAGAAAATAACAGACAAATTTTTTTTTTTGCTAATTAACTTTCTGTAGGCCAAAGTTAAAATAAGTTAAAAGAGATTTGGATCATAAACTTTCTGAAGTATCCAGAAGTGGGAGCGTTGTTTTTCATCTCTTCCTGGGGTTGCTGTTACCAGACCATAAGCCCTTGGTTTTGTCAGTCGGTGTTTCCAATTGGTGCCATCCATGGGTGCACCTTCATAACAACAAAATAAGGGAGAAAAGGGACCATCAAAGTGGGAAACTGTCTTCAGAGCTTGACAGAACCAATAGTTAAGGTTACTGCCACTCTCATTCAAGATAAGGCTTAAAAGGCCTTAAATCTCTTCAGGATTCTCTGGCAGTATTACTCTTCCATCCCTGGTAATGTGCCACCAAGATCGCTTCCCTCCATCCATTCAACCTTCCTTGGTTTAAACCTCTGTACTCAAGCCATCACCTTTGCAATCTCCTTTTCCTAATTCTTAAGTCAATAAACATCGGTACGCTTTCATTCATTCTCTCCATTCTGTGTATTTTGAATGGACATTCTCAATTCAAGACCATGCAACAACTTTTTTCTCCCAAATCCTTTGCTCTGACCGCTGCTGGCACCTATTATTTTGCCAGCTCCAAATTAAGGAAGACCCTGTATCCTGCACTGTCACTTTCCCATGGTTTTTTTTTCCAGCAGCCTAGCAGTATGCCATGTTGTGATGTGGCGTTTTGAATCCTTCTGGTGCCCAAGGCTGAGTTAAATAGTCTTATATAAAATTTAGAGTGGTTGTCTGCAGCAAAACCATGTCTGTTTCCTCAGGAAAAAAAAACCAAAAAGATAATGCGAAACATGAGATTGTACTTTCTTCAAAGAAATAACTCAGAGTCAATGGAAGATGAAACTGACCCATGACCAGTTTGTCAGCATTTCAAAGTCTGTACTGAGCTAAAAATCTGATTTTAAAAAATAGATAACAGTATTTCCAGTACAAAGAACACAGGCTGCTGAACCTACCAGAGGTTCACCAGGGCCACATCCTGAATTATGCAGAGGAAAAAGTGGGGAAACCTTGACTAGATTGAAGATTACTTCTGCGAATCAAAAGACAAATAAAATAAAATAAAATAAAATAAAATAAAATAAAAAACAACAAAAAAGAGAGAGAAAATACCAGCATCAGCAAAACCAAGACATCTGTGCAGGGACTGCCAATCCCTTATCTTATCATAAAAGGTTCAAAGTCATCTATTTCTTGTCTTCTCCCATCAAAGGTCCCAGTCTCTCCCTATAGTTGTGACAAGGTCATTGAGTACTCTGTCACTGGGTTAGGATCTGCAGTTAGGGGGACAGATGGGAGGAAAAGACAGAAAACAACCTTTTCCCAAATCCCTTTATCAGGCAATGCGTATAACAACGGGCTGTTGCCTTCTCAGAGCATAAGTGAGGTGTAGAGCCCATTCTGACTGCCTGCACTCCCTTCTTTCAGGAGGCCCAATGTGGGTATGTTATCATCCTGATGGCACTGCTGTGGTGCACGGAAGCTTTGCCGTTGGCTGTCACAGCACTCCTTCCCGTCCTGCTCTTCCCAATGATGAACATCATGGATTCGACAGCAGTAAGAGACTGGGGTCTCGTCTGATGTTGGTTTCTAATGGCCATCTCTTATTTGGGTGGGATTTCCAGAGTGCAGATCAAAGAGGAAAGCACTGCACCAATGTTATGCAGAAAATGTACTCTGTTTATGGGATAGAGCCTGCTCGTGCCCACAGCGGAGCTGCTAATCTGAAATTGAAGCAGATTCATTAATCAGATGCAACCTATAGTTAGCATACTAATGACTTTGGGACAAGGCCCCCCCCGAGAAAACACCTTCTTTCTATCTAATGGTTTCTTATCACTGTTCTCTCCCCCTTGCTCCTTATTGTAGGTCTGCAGGGAGTATCTGAAGGACAGCAATATGCTTTTTATTGGGGGACTGCTGATGGCCATTGCTATTGAGAACTGGAACCTACACAAGCGCGTTGCTCTGCGGGTCTTGCTCATCACTGGTGTCAGACCAGCCCTGTGAGTAACAGCCACAAAAACGATGTGGGATAGAAGATTTCATGGCATTACTTCTTGTCAGCGCTGCCTGAAATCAATTCTGAAGTCAGGGGTGCTACTGGGCTTGGGCAGGAGCACAGCTTTTGACAGTCAGGAGTCTTTGGCTGAAATATAGAAGATATCGACTCTATAAATGCTATATTGAGTGCAAGGAGAAGAGAAAATGGGGGGATGCTTGTTTTGGAAAGAATAACTGTTTGCCAGACTGGAGCTTTAAGCCACGCAGAGGCCACGTTACTCTATTTAATTTGTCCCAGATCATAAGAAGAGGGAATACAGAAGGAAATTACAAAGCAATAGAATGAAAATGCATATAAGATAAAACCCATTTCATCTGATGTATAATCTACATCTCATCTAAAGAATAATTTTGAGACAAATAACAGAGTAATACTGCAACAAGGATTAGAATTTTATATGAGTAAGAAGAGACTCTTAAATGATAGAGGTTGGATAAATCTACAAAAAAAAAAAAAAAAAAGAAAGATCATTTTCCTTATTGTTTAAACTGATTGCTGGGCATTTTCCAAACCTTGCATTTGTAAACAGAGCTTTGTAACAGAAAAGGGCATGGAAGCCCTGAGTTCTGACCCAGCTTCTTCAAACCTGTTTGTTTCAGCCTTCTGATGGGTTTCATGCTCGTGACTGCATTCCTGTCCATGTGGATCAGCAACACAGCCACCACTGCCATGATGGTGCCCATTGCACAGGCGGTTCTGGATCAGTTGCACCAGTCAGGAATGGGATCTGAGGCACCCAACCAAGTGCTTGAGAATGACAACAAGGCCTTTGAACTGCAGGAAGAGCCAACAAAATCAAACAGCTTCAAAGAAACGGAGGAAAAAGGTGAATGGGCTCTGGGCATTTTTCTCTTTGGGATGGGATGTCCTGATGCCTTTTCACTGGCACAGTCGTTGCTCCTAAATTCTGGAAAAGAATTTACCTAAAGCATCCTGACTGATCTTGCAGCAGTCGTGAGGCTCTTCCATGAATCAAAGGCACAGTAAGTTCTACTGACTTGGATGAAGGTCAATAGCTCAATAAAACAACACGTATAAGCACTGCTTTAGCTGAAGACCTCACATGAGGTTTGATATTTCCTCATATATTATGTTAGCTCCACTGTAATCTGCTGTGTAACTCGTCAGACAGCAGTCCATCTGAGGGACAGATTCTGGCCTATTTCATGCCTGAAGGTTAGAGATTAAAATGATCTTTCTAATCCAAAGAATGATCTCTCTAATCCAAAGATACATAATCACACAACAATCTCTCTTCAGACTTCATCACATCAACTTCTCCTGAAAAATGGTTATTTTCACCGACAACCAGTAAAAATTGACAGAATGTCAAAGATTTAACAATGCCAGCCTCCTAAAACAAGGAAATTTGGCTCCTTCAGCTCTGAGTCCATTGTGTCTTAGCCTTCAATTACAGAATTTTACAGACAGAAGATCTTTTCCTACCCAATGTAGCTTCTCTAACCTCCCTCGTTCCTATCTTGGGACCTAGGCAATAACCACGTCCTGGCAGTTGAGGAAGGCAAAGAGAAAAGTGAACACCCTATAGACGAGAAGCACAAGAAACTCTGCAAGGGAATGTCTCTCTCCATTTGTTACGCAGCCAGTATTGGAGGGATTGCAACTCTGACTGGGACAACACCAAATCTGGTGCTGAAGGGACAAGTTGATGAGTAAGTCTGGTTGGATTTGGAATACACATCCATTAAGATGCATCTTTCTGCTCCAGCTGACTTCTAGTTCATACACAGAAGGAAAATATCAGTTTGCTAACTGCAGGGAAGTTGGCTTCTCTTCCTTGGGGAGCCTCAAAACACCTCCTGTTTTTGAATACAGAAGAGACTGCAGAGTTTGGGATGCTGACAGCCCTCTACATTTTGCAGGATCTTTCCCAACAATGACAACGTCATCAACTTTGCCTCTTGGTTCTCTTTTGCTTTTCCCACCATGGTTCTGTTGCTGGTTTTGGCCTGGATTTGGCTGCAAATTCTGTACTTGGGCTTCAAGTAAGTACCCTTCTCATACTAGAGCACAGAGCACAGGTCTGTTATTAAGTACTCATTACATACCGTACCACGAGTGATTCTTCCACTGATAAGCCTATGCTTGATGTTTACACACCAAGTAGAGAAGCATTCAGATACAACAGAGACCAGCAGCACTGCACACTGAGTATCTGTTGAAATACTGCAATTGTTTTTTCCAATAACCTGATGAAATCCCAGCAAAGTACACTCCATAGCTGGAAACAAGGAGCTCCATCTGCACACAACCTGTTCTGCTGCATTGCTTTCATGTCCTAGAAGATTGCTGTGCTTCAAACCAGGAAATTGATTTCTGCATAGAGCTGGTAAATTCCCTCCTGATGAAAGTCGTGCAGAGCTGCAGGATTAGCATTGTGTCAACACCCCATGCAAACAGCTTTCATTGCCAATGTGACACTTGGACCACCACTTTGGCATTAACCTCTTTCAACTGGAAAGAGCTTTCTCAATACCTGAAATGCTGTCTCACTCCTCAAGGTCCTATTTGTAAGTCCTCCTTTTCTGTAATTTTAAAAACTTGCTTCCTGGTGATCACACAGTGCCAGTCACACTGTTCTTGTCATTATTACCCTGTGTGTATCACACTCTGACAATGAGGTTTTAGGGACAGGAAAGTTTTTGGGTTTTTTTTTTAATCTTGGCAGCACAGAATACAACACAGTTATCATCTACATCTGTGGCTGCTGATGCCACAACATTATATATGTAATTTATATTAACACACACACATATATATATGTAATACAATGTGTCTGAGTTACAAAGTCCAGATTCTCAACTCTTAAGACATCTGGCAAATTTCTTTGATATTTCTTGCCCATTTTTTTTTCTAGTTTTCAGAAGAATTTTGGTTGTGTGAGAGATCCCTCTGCAAAGACCAAGGAGAAACAGGCCTATCAAATTATCAAGGACGAGAACAAGAAATTGGGGTCCATGAAATTTGCAGAGATTGCAGTCCTGGTCCTCTTCATCCTGCTGGTACTGCTCTGGTTTACAAGAGACCCTGGTTTCATACCTGGCTGGGCAACAGTTCTCTTCAACAAAAACGATACGAGGTACCATCACCTCTCCTCCTTGCTCTGAGCAAAATTGTATCAGGAAACAACTGAATTATAAAGCATAGCCTAGCTTTTCTCTTCCCAGATGATCTTTAACGAGGATTCCCTGCTTATGTATCCTGGCCTAGGCTGTGAATGAACACAGTAACATCTATCAGTAGCGTTATTTTGGGTAGTCCTGTGTGGCATCAGGATTTGGACTTGATGATCCTTAAGGGTCCCTTCCCATTCGGGATCTTCCATGATCATACCAAGTTTAGAAGTAAAATTTGCACTTGTTATTGCATTATTCAGTTTCTTCAGTTCCTTATGCACCTAAAACACCACCAATTTTCTGACTGATCCATTGCAGCTTTGTCACTGATGCGACAGTTGCCATCTTCATTTCACTGTTGCTGTTCATCATCCCTTCCGAATTCTCTATCCA
Source organism: Tetrao urogallus (assembly GCF_951394365.1). Taxonomy (NCBI): domain Eukaryota; kingdom Metazoa; phylum Chordata; class Aves; order Galliformes; family Phasianidae; genus Tetrao; species Tetrao urogallus. The sequence goes on from NC_136833.1 coordinate 5,914,299, forward strand.
GAAGCAGACAGGTAAGCTTACTGAAGGCATCAACTGCCAGAATAACTATGCTGGAAACCTTATATTTTAGATTCACTAACGAAATTTCAAATTGCTCTTCCAGTATAGTTATAGTTTTATGCTTTAGGCATACGTCCCATGAAAAGATCAGATCTCTCAGATCTCCAAGTCCAACCCCGCCATGCCCACTGACCACGTTCCTCAGTGCCACATCCCCACGGTTCTGACACCTCCAGGGATGGGGACTTTCAGTCTCCCAGTGCAGCTGTGCCACTGCAGCACCACTCTTTTGGAGAAACGTTTCCTCATATCCAACCTGAACCATCCCCAGTGCAACCTGAGGCCATTACCTCTCATCCTATCACTAATTGCTTGGGAGAAGAGGCCATTCTCTGGATACGTTGCCATTCCCCTAACCCACTCTTACTTTTCATCTACTCTACTTTGCTTTCTGAAGCAATTGCAGGTTATTCATTAATACTTTTGCACATCAAGTTTTAAAATCTCCTCACTCACTTTCGGTGACTATCCCAAAGCCACGCTGATCTTGCTGACAGAAATGTCCTCGTATTCCAGCTAAGCCTACTTCTCACTGACAAGTACCTCTTTCTTGGGAGAATATAATATACAACCAATTCTTGTTGGGATTGTAGGCAGCAAGACAAAGATCCGAGCACCTCCAGCTCTCCTGAACTGGAAAGTAGTTCACGAGAAAATGCCATGGAACATCGTGCTCCTGCTGGGAGGTGGCTTTGCCTTGGCCAAAGGCAGCGAGGTAACACCCCTCTGCTTACCTGCTCTCTGTGGGTGTTTTCTCCTCTGCTTTTCACATATGCTCTCCCAGAACACAAGAGGGCACGCTGGGAGCACCAAACACACGTGGCGGTCGGACAGATTTCATCCTTAGGAGCAGTCCTATGATGAGAAGAGATGTAGCCCACGCCAACAACACAGTGCAGCACAGCAGCACAATTAACTGTTTCTAGAAGACTGGTGATTAAGGAAATACTCCATTACACCAAAGACTCTATTAAATGCAATTTAATCAGTGTGGCAAGCAGAAGGTAACACTTCCAGGATGTGTCTCCCGCACAGTCCTTACAGCCTCCACACACATTTCTACAGAAAGAAGTTTGTATGAGAAATTCCATAGGGTAGAACTGATGAGGGAAACATGGTTGGACTGTGATACGGGTAGTTCTTCTTCAGCCTGCTATCCTGACAGGCATTTTTCCTCTGTTACAGGAATCCGGTCTGTCCGGATGGTTGGGTACCAAACTGACTCCTCTGGAGCACATCCCTCATCCAGCCATTGCGTTCGTGTTGTGTCTCCTTATTGCTACTTTCACTGAGTGTGCCAGCAACGTGGCCACCACCACCCTCTTTCTCCCTATCCTGGCTTCAATGGTGAGTTCAAAATGCCCTTGTAAAGGCAGCTTTCAGGCAGCAGAGTGCTCAGTGGTGAGAGGTGGCTGGCTGACACCGCCAAGCTCTGGCTCATGTAATCTGATCAGGAGGCAAGACTTTAAATAAATACATATGTATGTGAATGCTTATAAATTCACACACACTGTGCGCTCAGCTCGACCTTCCTAAAATCATTGATGGGAAAAGTAAAAGGATTAAACTCATGGGCATAGTAGATTTTGCCTTCTGGCCTAAATAACCCCATGAGGTCACTGCCAGCTGTACTCGTTTTTTCCTATTTGTTCTGCACAGAGAGCAGCAGCAGCAGCATTTGTTTCCCTGTAACATTCCATTACTGTATTTCACTCCAACCACTGGCCTTCCAGAAGTCCAAAGACGATAGCATTAGTCAAACTCTGTGACCTAATTCAGAATTTCCCCAGGAAACTCCTGTTGCAATGATAGATGCCATTCTGCAGTATGAAATGGTGGCTCCAGATTGACATTGGAGTAAGAACCACCAAAACCTTTTTTTGCATAGGACAGAGACTCCAATAATCCTTGAGATGACCCATTCACCTTCAGAGTTTCCCCCGATAATTTAGTTTTGCTCACAATCTGTTTGAAGGCCCTTTATACTCTTTCCTGGATTTTGAGTCTAATGCAGTCGTTATTATTAATTTATACCTTAGCAGTGATTCAAAATCCACAATCAGGAACACAAAGCATTGACCCCAAAACCAATTCTTGCTGCTGCTGCACAAAGATGTTGAGTAGAAGTTGCTAAAGCAGACCCAACGTATGAGTGGTTACAACATTTGTGAGAAAGAAACGATTTCTGGCATGGACAAACGCAATTAATATTCTGCCAAAAGGTTTCTGTGCATTTCTGTGTATCAAAACCATCACCCGTGCTCTCCCTTCTTGCCTAGGCTCAATCTATCTGCCTCAATCCACTCTATGTCATGCTGCCCTGTACACTTTCGGCATCGTTGGCATTCATGCTCCCAGTGGCCACCCCCCCCAACGCCATTGTCTTCTCATACGGACATCTCAAGGTTATAGACATGGTGAGAAAAACACATTCTTATCATCATTTTCATCACTAGTTTTGACCTCTTTCCCCCTCCCACCCCAATATTGGTTCTTCTTGAAAGAGTGTTAGAAAACTCACCCTTCTGACGTCAAATGGAAAGGCAAATATAAATGTCTGAATTAATTAATGGTCCTTCTATATATATGGGGTCCAGCTTTATATACTTATAAAGTGTACATTTACAGCCTTATCAAGAAGGTATCGAGCTTTAAGAAAATATTCAAGACCTCTTGAAGATGTTCCAGTGGCAGCCAGAAGTGGCAATGTGTATCTGTTCCAAAAGCCCACATGTAGATACGATCAGGGATGTCGAGGTGTGCACTCTGTATGATCCTTCTGCAGTGACCAAGGCAAAGCCTGCACCTCTCACAAGCCTGCCCTGATGCCCGATCTCAGTATGACAAAGAAAGATGGACAGGGATGTCTTGTCTCTAGGTAACTTCTCCAATATATAACACCAGATACCAATACCAGGTCAGAGGAGAAGGTTCTACACAGGCAGATGGAAAGGATTTCAGGACTTCTAGCTTAACAGCTCTATCCAGTGGAAACCCAATTTCCATTCTACAGACTGTATCTTGTGAACGAAACCAGTTTAAATGTAATTTGATGGAGGTCTGAAGGAGCCAAAGAGGGAAGCCAGAAAAACTAAACATAAGACAAACCTAATCAGCGTGGAAGGAAGAAGAGCATTCAGTTCAATTAATAACATTTTTGCTTTGTAATTCCAGGCCAAAGCTGGATTTGTACTCAACATCTTGGGCGTTCTGACAATAAATCTGGCCATCAACACCTGGGCTTCATCCTTGTTCAAGCTGAATACCTACCCATCTTGGGCAAACTCAACGTATTGTTAGTGACACAAGGGAACCAAGAACTGCACCTATTAGGACCGTAACATGAGCAAACCCATCACTGACCCAAGCTTTGCTGAGGCAGTGGCTAAGAGACAGCTCTATTCTGTGCAAAAGGACTTGCTATCTATGGGGAAGATCAACCCATTGATAAGGTGAGGCCTTTCCGCTGATAAGGTGAGGCCTTTCAACCTCCTGCCTTTCAGCTGTTCCAGGTGTCTTCAGACTTTCTGCCTGTGCAGGGGAGCATCTTCTCCAAGTACTACACTGTTTTTCAGGCTCTGCATGTGAAGTCCTAAACCTGCAGTGAATGAGAAAGAACTGTGTATATGAAAGAGTGGAGAGAGACTCTGTGCACTGACTTCATGCCTGTGTTTGTGTATCAGCACTAATGTGAATATTCACCTACAGGCACCAGTGTATATGTTCCATATGTACATAATGTCTTATACTCTGTGGGCAAGAGATAAATCACTTGCTGTCAGCCTATCCTATGACTTTGAAATGTATATATTTACAGCCTACTCTGTTCTGAACGTAGAGGACTGCTTTTATCCTGAAACATCCATCCCGTTGTTATTTAAGCAGCATTACAGTCTGCAATGTCATGGCAGGAATAGAAATATTCCCCTGAGAAGGACCTTGTGTCCTAAAGTGTATATGATTAATTAAAGGCTGCTGTTTTTTATGCTCATGTACAAATATCACTGTAAATACACTTGTCTTCCGTGTGTCAGTGGCTTGTCTGAGCTTCCTTACGCTAAGTTAGCACAGTTGAATTTGTTATCATTAAAGACATAATTACTACTAACAGGTTAATTTTCTTGCACTACCGACACCAAGATCTTCCTTTCCAAACCCCCAGTATAGCTCAGTGTTCAATCCCTGTTCTCCTACACCAACTTTCAGTAGTAGCACTCAGGTTCCCAGTGACCAAACTGACAAAGATAGTGGATTTTTTTGATGCCTACAATGCACCAACCTGCAGTATTTCCAGTTCCAGATGTTAAGACAGTTCTGGTACCTGCTGGGCACTGGTTCCCTCTCTGTTGATAGCTTTCTTGGAACAATTGCTGTGGAAGATCCCAGAAAGGATAATCTGCTGTTAACTCTTCAGAGACTTTGAGAGATAGAATCAATGTTTTGATTTCGTTACGCGATAGGGTTCTAACATAGAATCACAGAATCATTCAGGTTGAAATAGACCTCTAAGATCATCTGGTCCAACCACCAACCCATCGTAATATCCATTCCATACCATCCATAGCCATCAACGCATCACAGTGTCCATAGCACAGGAAGGAAGGGTGTTATTCTTTCTGACTGAAGAGCTCCTGGCTAATTGATCTCATTCACATACAGACTTTCTCAGCTCACTTAATGCATTCACTTTCTTTCCCCCTTCACATTTATCGCTATCAACTAATACCCAACCTGTGTAAATGTTTTCATTCTGCTGATCACGATGTGTGAGGGCCCAATAAAACACCAAACTCTCCCTTCCTCACTCTTTGTCTACAACATCAGGGTAGTCTGCACAGCTCTCGGTGGCTTTTTGCTTTCTTTGAAATACTTGCACATGGCTTACACGTCCTCCTAAATTACTGCTTAGCTAAGCAGGAAGCACTGAATTCATACAACATCTCCCATCAGCCTCTCCTTCCAGCCCTTTAAAACTGTGTTATGGTTCTTTGAAGTCTTTTCTACGAGTCTACATTATTCAGAGGCTGTGGTGTGCATAACGACATGCAGGAGCACAGGTGCAATCTTTATGGCAATCTCAAGACATCAAGTAGCACCTGGTGTCACAGGGCCAGGGCATCATGTGGGTGTTCCGTGTTCATTAATGTGTGTGTGTGTGTATATAAAGGCTCAGGACTTACCAGAAAGCAGCTGCAGCAAATGTTATTCAACAAACATCCCAAGGGATGCAACCTGTGGACAGAGGAGAGAAGCAAACAATGACACCAGGACATGGGGAGAACGGAAAATGTCACTGATAGCATCCACTTAGGAGTGATGGTAGCAGCATTTTCATGCTGGGCAGTTTGTTGCTACGGGTGTGTCTGAGCTCAGGACCAGTCGAGGTGCATCTAAATATAGTGTGCTTGTGCAAAAAGCAGTAACACTATTAAAAATGTTCATAATTTTCTAAGCAAAGCAGGTAGAAAGTGTTGCTAAGCCCCATTATTACCCAGATCGCCTTTGAAGGGTGGTTCCCCATTATGTTTCCAGATACTGCCCTCAAGGAGTGGCTCGATTTCCCATTGTGTGATCAAATTTCACAATCTGCTGTGAAACTGCCAGCTCAGCACCTGCAGTTAGATGAGATCCCAATGGAGCTCTTCGTTTCAGAGCCGACACCACGTTTGCTTTACATAAGAGTCGTAATTGATAAAGTTGTGATGAGAAGGGGACGTCTGCCTTCTCGCCTGCCTTGTCCAAAAAGCGAGCACACTACGAAACCACAAAATACAGGTTTCCCACAGCAAATGCCAGTGAGTAAGTGAGTGACTCGCAGTCACCTCCTCCATTTTCCCTGCAGTTACGGAGCTGTCTTGCCTTGCCTTGCCCAGACACACAAATGCACACGGGAGAGAATATGAAGGACTTATCCCGGTAAACATATAAACTGCTATAACACACGATCACAACAGATGGATTTTAGGCAGGTTAACACAGCAAGGAAAACAGCTTACAGGTGAGAAAGGCACTTCATCACCAACAAATTTGTAAAATGGGATGCAAGTGATGCAAGGGTCACTTTATCAAGCTGAAATCATAAAAAGACTTCAGAGACAACAGTTTTAAAGCCAGCATGCTTTTTTATCCAGAAGTTCGCTTGGAGAGGCCAAAAAAATGTTTCCAGTCACTTAAAAAACATTAAAAGGACCTCAGAGGACCTGAAATCTTGATGTATATGTAGACAGTCATAAAATAATAGAATCGTATGGTTGGGAAAGACCTCTCAGATCTCCCAGGCCAACCCCACCCCACCGTTCCCCCTGACCACATCCCTCAGTCCCACATCCCTGTGGCTCTGGAAGACCTCCAGGGATGGTGAGCCCACCACCTCCCTGGGCAGCCTCTGCCAACGCATCACTTCTTGTATAATGAACATTAAATGACCTCAAGAAGGTGAAAAATTGCATATTCACAAACAACATACAAGCCAACAGGACTAGAAAACAGCGTAAGAGCACAGAATTCGCTGGAGGATACAAGGAAGGCAGGCCTAAATGATATGCTCTACAATGCTCTACAATTGTATTAAAATATAAACCAAAATTCTCAGTGACTTTGTCAACATCTAAAGACGTAATGGAGAGCTACAACGAGGGTGGAATTGGGAACTAAAAGCAACAAAGGAAGAGGTGGAAACTGAAAGTCTAATACCACTGCAGACTGAAAAATGAAGGGACTCCGATTGGTTTAATGTTTAATCCGATTGGCAGCAGCATGATGGACACACGGACCTTCCTCCAGAGCTGGGAGAGCTGTTCTGCACTCGTACCTGTAATTCATCCCACAGATAACCATGGCATGTTGGCATGTGAGTAAGACCAAAGGAGGAACAGGAAGCTTAACCAGGCTGATTTGGTACATACGTACATGGAAGCCATCAAGGAATGTCACAAAGCTCAAAGTTGGTTTGTTTTCAATACGGAGCCAATAAAACTGTTCACAACGTGATTCACTGAGCTGTGTGATTTAAGTTAGCCATGAGCGAGGTGCCAAAGCCTGGAAATGAAGTGGTTTGGATGTGCTAATGGCACCACGTCCAAAATAACAGCAGCTTTATGGAACTTAATCACTACTGACGATGCTGTGCGTTTTCCCCTATTAAGGGCACACTGAATACTATTTATCCTTTGATCATACTAACAGACCAAAACCATCGAGGTGTTGTTCAGGATATTGGCTTTTGCAATGTGCCATCTAGTGGCTGCATGCCCAGAGGTCCGGAATGAGGCCAACCTTGGGTTGTTCTCGATCAGAAAGCATCCTTAGGCAGCAGCTAAAGGGAAAGTGATGGAAGAAGTAGAACAGTTTGCAAAGGCACTGCATCACAGCACGGCTGTGAGATTAGAGTTGTGTTAATCAGAAAGAAACCCTGGAAACAGAGAGAGGAGAAAGTTAATTCGGGTGCTCAACACATGTATGGAAGCATAGAATCATTCAGGTTGGAAAAGACCACCGAAATCACCCAGTACAACCAACCATGCATGCGTGATTTGGATCAGACCAGATGCCCCTGCTCCAAGGCTCAGACACTGTATGGCTGCATAAGGTATTTATCTTAATAAAGCATTGCTAGTGACTGCTTCTAGATGGGACTGCATATTGAGTATCAACATTAGTTAAGGTCAACGTCAAAACTTTGTTCTGCTGCAACTTTATACCACTCAGCCAACTTCATATTGAAGTTCTCTTGCCAATCCAGCAACGTTACAGGGATTTCCTCCTTCTTGATCTCTGCTCAGTATGACAAGCAGTGTTCCAAAACACCCCCACTACCTTCTACCAGCTGTCACCCACAACAGCTGCCTCCAGAGTGAGACCTCGTGGTCCTTGGAAGGGAGCAGAGAGCCCAAGGACTCCAAACATCATTCATTCTACTGATTATGGAACTCCTCGTTTCTTTCTATGAAGCAAAAGGAAGAGCGGTCAGAGCTGTCCATATGAACACAACATGGAGATGTGGCACTGAGGGACGTGGTCAGTGCGCATGCTGGGGGCAGACTGGGGTCGGATTTGGGATCCGGGAGGTCTTTTCCAACCTGAATGTTTCTGTGGCTCTGTGGTTCGTATGGGATCGCACGGCGTTGGTAGGGCAGGCTGTGTGCAGAAGGGAACACAGCACCGTTAGCTCTATGGCACCAGTTTGCCTGGCTGCCTATCAAGATCTCAGGGAGCACTCAGTGGTTGCTCTGGAGCAGTTTCAAGCAACTGCAAAGGGAAAGCTGCATTTCCCTGTTTGCTGCAGGACTATCCTGATGAGACTTGCCAGAAAACTCAAAAGGATCCTCTTTATTTGCACGATGTCACCTGAAGCAAGCTTGAGTTTTCCTCCTTATTCTTACCTCTGGCAATATCATTCCTGCTACATGAAACATGCAATCATAAATCACTTGTCTGCATTGTAGATAACACTGCTGTACAATGCAAGCTTCCTCACACCTGTGCTTTTCCTTTTCTACGTACACCAAGGCAAACAGTGTTGTGGAACGGAGAGTCATAACTGGCACTAAAGAAGCAGAGGAAGATACCTCCCATTCAATCCGAAATAAGCCTTGTTATTCCTTTAGCGTCACATCTTTATGCATAGGAAATAGTAACACATCAACCTTTGCCTGGGTGACTTTTAGGACCCAACCGCTCCATCCAATTTCCAAGCACAGGGAGGAAGGCAGAATGATTTTTTCTCTAATAATTAGTGATGAAAACCAATGACACAAGGGACACCAGTGACAGCTTGTGACATAGCAGTCACAAGGGAGAGATGACTGGATAGCCCAGAAAAAAACCCTCTGATTTTGTGCTCAAGCATTATCTCTTGATTTAAGATGTACTGACATTAATGGAAAGCATGGTGGACAGACAAGAGAAAAATTCATATCTGACCTACATTCAAGTTCAATTTATTCAGCATATATTCCACAAACTCAATGCAAAGGACCATGAAGGGTGGCCAGAGGGGTGGGTTCCACATGCCATCCCAGCTCTAGGAGCAAAAGCCTTTATCCTCAGTGAATGTGAAGCATGTGGAGTTCACACCATATGCCTCTGTGCTTTGGGAAGGATTCTGTAAGAAGAAAACATCTCACTTGTTAGCCTAGAAGAAAAATCTATGCTCTGTTCACACTGTGACCACAACAGCTGTATCTCAGAAATATGAGACAACTGATGGGAAAGGGGAGGGGAGTGACATCTATCATTTGCTCGGCACCAGGTGCACTCAGGTATGCAGTACATTTCTCCTTGCTGTTTTGAAACAGTGCCACTGCTGGTACCTGTGGGACAACCCCTGCAGGGCACGGCTCCAGCACACGGCCACACTGCTCCAGCACCAGCTCCTGCCTGGAGCCCTGGGTACGTGGTAAAGGCAGCCAAGTCCTGAAACCCTCCCAGCACAGCTCCTTTGGGGAACAGCGATAGGATGAGAGCCTTAAGCTGCACCAGGGGAGGTTCAGGTTGGATACCGAGAACAATTCCTTCTCCAAAAGAGCAGTGCTGCAGTGGCACAGCTGCACAGGGAAATGATGGAGTCCCTGTCCCTGGAGGTGTCCCGGAGCCATGGAGATGTGGCACTGAGGGCTGTGGTCAATGGGAGTGGTGTGGTGGGGTTGGACTTGGGGATCTGAGAGCTCTGTTCCAACCTGGACAATCCTCCGATTCCTAGCTGGTGAACTCTGAGTGACAGTTTATAAATAGGATGTCAATTTACACAACAAATTGAGCAGTAAAGTTATAAGGGAGACATCCCTCCGTATCTAAGTATGGGCACTAACATGCTAATTACAATTGGTCTTAAGAGCCACTGCTTTTCAGCTTAAAACTCCTCAGTGGCCTCGTGCCACGTGCACCATGCAAAGAGTAAAACAATGTGCTGTAGCAGAACGCCTGGCTTGCTTTGAGTCTTGCTCAGGTTATTTTTTGTCATGAAAGAAATATCTGCAGTTGTAAAAATATCATGTATGGCACCACCTGCCAGGTTAATAACAGTAATTAGAAATGTAATAAACTGTTCACTGGCAAAGGAACAAATTGTCTTATCCTTTGAAAGTCACACTGGCCCAAGGCAATTCCTCACAGACATTGGCCACTGATGTCACAAGAGATGGAAGGAAAAGCACATGGTGAAAAAAAGAGAAAAAAGGGTGAAAAAGGGAGAAAGGGGGAAAAAGGGGGAAAAAGGGGAAAAAAGGGGGAAAAAAGGGGGAAAAAAGGGGGAAAAAAGGGGGAAAAAAGGGGGAAAAAAGGGGGGAAAAAAGGGGGAAAAAGGGGGAAAAAAGGGGAAAAGGGGGAGGGAAGGGAGAAAAAGTAAAGGGAGAGGAAAAAAGGGAGGAAAAAAAGAGGAAAAAAAGGAGGAAAAAAAGGAAAAAAAAGAGGAAAAAATAGAGGAAAGAAAAAAGAGGGAAAAGGGAAAAAAGGGAAAAAAAATACTCAAATTGATATTCAGGTAATTATGCATACCAGCAGTGAGTTCCCATTTTATGGAGTAAACCGTCAAAAATGGGATATTTTACTGAATTTTGAACGAAAACTTCACTTGTGATTCCTTCCTCACTGCACTTTAATTCCTTCCATCTTTTGTACAGCAATATTCCAAAACATACTGTGCACATAACAGCCTTTATCCTGGGCTACCAACTCTTGCTCCCCACACATCTCACTTCCAAATCTAATTTAGAGGCCGACAACCTGAAATCAACCTATTTCCTTATACTAGTAAAGAAACCTCAGCATTACTGTCCTGCTTAGGATTTTTACCTCCATTGCCATTTGCCATTTCAACTCAACCTCCAAATTCACATCGCTCATTCTCTAAAAGAAAGAGTTTAAAGCCACCTCCAGCACTGAAAATGAGCTTTCCTATTTTCATGACCTCGTTGTAATTTTGCCCTTGCTTCCACGCAGGGAGCCTCACATCTGAAAACACACCTTTAACTCCCACAGCACAAAAAACAACTAGGAACCTGTGATCATTGCTTCAACCCAGGTCCTTCCAGTACAAAGAACAACTAGGAACCTGTGATCATTGCTTCGACCCAGGTCCTTCCCCATCCACCTCCTGGAGAACATGCAGAAGGAGGATGCTGGTTCCATGCTCACGGAGTAAGGAAGAGAAGAAAAGCGAGTCGTAAATGCTGCATAAGCACTTCTTTCTGAGGCTTCGGATGATTTCACAGCCCCATAAGTCATCTAGGAGGGGCCCATGCCAGGCAGCAGCCTGCTTTTGTTCTCTGCTTTGTACTGAGAAGGGAGGGACGTCGCTGAGGTACAACACTTTGAGCATTTATATGATTCATCCCATCTCTCATTGAATCATTTTCTCGTTTCTAAGATAATACCTCTGGGATGATTCCAGTGGCTGTTTGCGGAAGCACGGGGCTTTGTGTTTTTCATTATTGTGTTTGAAGATAAAGATGAAGGAGGGATTACCCAAGAAAGATGTGAAAAGGTATCGGATGGGGCAGTGGAAACCTCTTTCTTCCCAAACACAAGCAATGCCCTACAGTGTTTCCAAGAACTCAATACAGAATCATGATTCCAGGTTGGAAAAGATTTCTCAGATCCTCAACCCATCCCTGACCACAGCCCTCAGTGCCACATCCCCACAGCTCTGGAACACCTCCAGGGATGGGGACTCCATCACCTCCCTGTGCAGCTGTGCCACTGCAGCACTGCTCTTCGGAGAAGAAATACTTCCTAACACCCAACTTCACCCTTTCCTAGGAGAACTTAAGGCCAAAAACCTTCCATCATTCCCAAGCTCATTCTGGGGAAGTTGGGACCGGTGTCCCAAAGTCTGGGGAAGCGCTACAAGGGCGTGCATGCGTTGGCACAACCACATATGGAGCACTGTGTATGGAACCTCCAAGCACACTCCGAGAAAGGAAGAAGACAAACCAGTCGTACTGGTTATTAGACATGGTTAAGGGGCTTAAAAAAACAAAAAATGAAAAAAAAAAAAAATAATAAAAGCACTTCTGCCAAGCCAGTTATAAGGAGATAATCATGTGCTAGGCTAAGCCTCTGGCAGGAGTAAAGCACTGTTAGCTGTCTTCTCAGTAGCTAAATATTAATCATCTTGTTTAGCACCAATCATGTCACTAACTGGCTGGAAACTTGGTTAAAGGTTGTGGTAGAGAAAAGGCGTGCTGCTTTGTCTTTAACTGCAATATTGCTGGACTTCTATAGAAAGTACTTTGAGCAAGGCAAAGACGAAAGCAATATCAATTTTGAGCAAATTCATTAGTTTTTGGACAGGAGCTCTGCAAGCTGAGAAGTACAGCGTGTTCTGAGTGCAACGTGAGAGATCCTCAGACAGCTCAAAACAGATTCTCTGCAGCAGTGGAGGTGCAAGGACACACCGTGTTTCATCTTGGGTTGCAGAATACGTCAGCACCGCGCACTGCTAACGTGCTGCATCTGTGCCACGAGGCAGCATCCCGTGTCCTGCACAAACAAATGCCATTTCTGAGCTCTGTCACAGCTCCAGGAAGGATGCTGCATGCACGAGGTAGGATGTCAGCACAAAGAGCAGGCAGGAAAATAGCCCGAGAACTAAAAGATTTGCTCTGTTTGGGATAGCTGTGGGTTATTCAGCATCTTGCAGCTCAGAATAAACGGAGAATGAAAAGAGCAGGCAGCAAGCCTTAGGAGAGATAATATGAAGTAATGTGTGAGCGATCGTTTCGTTGCTTATGCCTCAGCACTAAGTGGCCAAACCTGCACAACGTATTCAGAATCATGAATGTGACAGGATTGGGGTTGAAGACTCATGCAGTTCAAAGGCCTCACTTGGAGCTCCGTGTGTTCTTGGAGCTGCCACAGTCCCTCAGGGCCTTAAAACCAGAATGCAACAGCGTGCTCCTTTGAGTCTCATGTGGTCTGAGCTTTGGGAGTTCGGCCTGGATAGAGGAGCTGGAGGTGCCTAAATGGACCGACCAACTGTGCTTTCCTCTCCAATATCAGCACCAGGTCTTTTCCAATCTGAATAATTCCATGATTCTACGTTCTGGATTTTGACTGAGAATCCATCCATTAAATTACTGTTCTCTAGAAAATGATGTAAGGTGGACTTTCTCCTTATTATTGTCACCAAAACTCTCCCAGTAGCCTCTGCCATGTTAGAAACAGCCAGACACAGAGCCATGAGACCAACTAAACAACGACAGCCTGCCAACCCACCACTCAGCCAAGAGAACTTCCTCTCTTTCCCTTGATCTTTTACCAAAAACAGGAAGAAAATCACAAAAGATGTTTTCTGAAGTGTAACATCAACAAAAAAAAGGGGGAAGTTGACAGAATGCTGCCAACTCTTGAGAGGAGAGGAGAGGAGAGGAGAGGAGAGGAGAGGAGAGGAGAGGAGAGGAGAGGAGAGGAGAGGAGAGGAGAGGAGAGGAGAGGAGAGGAGAGGAGAGGAGAGGAGAGGAGAGGAGAGGAGAGGAGAGGAGAGGAGAGGAGAGGAGAGGAGAGGAGAGGAGAGGAGAGGAGAGGAGAGGAGAGGAGAGGAGAGGAGAGGAGAGGAGAGGAGAGGAGAGGAGAGGAGAGGAGAGGAGAGGAGAGGAGAGGAGAGGAGAGGAGAGGAGAGGAGAGGAGAGGAGAGGTTTACAATACCATCTGGGACACTGATTTGGAGGCTTCAGACTTTGCACATTCACAGTGATCATCTCAAGGAGGAACAAACATTCCACCCTGAGGACAGGAGAAAGGAGCTGGAGCTATGCCCTGAGTGTGGCATATGGCACAGGATGTTTACGAAGAGGAAAGAGCTAAGCACAAGGAGGAGAATCAGGGACTATCACTACATTAGCCCAATATATCTGTGTCAATCTATTATCTCTCTCCTGATGCATACTTGCAGCATCCTTGTCCAAAAAGCGAAACAAGCCGTATTGCCAGATGGCACAATGACTGTAACACACGTCTGGATCACCTACCTGAATTTCACCTGGAGCAGAAAGGCACCGAGTCAAGTCTAACACCACGTCTTCAGCTCATCTTCATTTCTAGAACAACAAAACAATGATAGTTTGTAGTGCTGCCACACTGCTACTCATGCTATGTATATAGGCAGCACTCAATCACCCATCCGGAAGTGGTGTTTCACGTATAATAATACTTCTTTGTATTTTAATTTAAGATTAAACAATTAACAGAAAGTTCTGCGGATGCCAACAGAAGGCCGTCGTGCGGGAGGGCCGGATTTGGAAGCTGTAATTCAGATCTACCTCCTCAGTGAATTTTATCCTTCAGTCTTCCAACTGAATATTTCTGCTCGCAGTTCCCCTACGGTGTAGTAATGACAGGGGCAAAAGACAGATGCGTTTTGTCAGGGGTCTCAAGAAGGGAAAGAGAATGATACACTCTTAAATACACTGAACTCTAAAATCGATGCCAATGTGTTTTTCTCTATACTTCAAAACGCATTCAGGGTGAGCACATGTGGAACAATTTCATAGGGACAGAAAAGGAGCTGAAGAGTATGTAGGTTACAGCAAGGTGTGTATTCCCTAGGGATATCTCCGAAGATAAAAAGCAAGCCTTGACTACTATTTAAAGGCAGCACAGCAGACGGTTAAGTTACACCCAGGTGTGTCTTCCCTCGGGTGATCCCAAGGGAGAGATGCTGGGCCACTTTTCCTATTTAATGGTGGCAGAATAGCTGGTTAGATTACGTCTCAAGTCATCTTATAACCTTATCATCCAAATGTTAGGATACAAAAATTGTAAGCCTACAAAGCTATTTATGATAACAAATACTGCAGCCATCACTGCATAATAAAATATCAACAATGTATTAAAAATAAGCAATTATCCTGCTGCTGAATAAAATAAGAATATTTTATCAAAGGAATGAAATTATGCTCTGGTTGGGCACCAAAAGGAGTTCATAGGGAGAGCTCCTCACTGACAAACCTTCAGATCAACAAATCGTTCTTATCAATTCTACATAGTAGGAAGGGTTTATAATAAGATCAACAATGATTTTCCATGTAAGGGACCCCAGGAACATTTTATGTTAAAATTGGTCAAGTTGGTCATGAAGTGACCTCGTATACACAAGATGTCAAAATGTGGCATTATAGGAAAGAGATTGTGCAGGATGTTTACTCTCTAGGTGAGGAAACAAACACAGAACCACGCTCCTGAGCTCCAGTCCTCATCCTGGACACCTTACAAAAGCATCACGTAGTGTCAGTTATACAGACCATCCTTTTTTATCACTTAAGCCCTCATGAAGGTGAACAGGAACCACTTCCATCCAATGTCATTACTTCAAACCATAGTCTCAGGCAGATGTCACTGAATTGGTGCCACTGGGGCTGGACTTGATGATCCTCAAAGGTCCCATATCCAACCCCTGCAATTCTGTGGTCCTGTGACTTGCCTTTGAATATCTACTTTGCGATTTTGATGGCTGCAGTTTTATTTCCTGACCCAAAATGAAAGATCAGGAACAAAACTTAAGTTCTACAGAATTATTTTTCCAGTCCAAAGGAGAAACACACACATACAGAATTAGTGGGTGGGCTGCAGCCTGTATGCCCACTAAAGTCAGCGTTGGTCTACATCTGCAGTACACGTTGGTAAGAAATAGGAAGAGTCCTCAGCAGATATTGAAGTCCCCTTTCCTCTAGGTATTTCCTCTGATGGTTATCTGAGAAAAGAGGAGATAACGCTTGCTAGTCAGTGGTTCACTTTCATTTGGGATCTTATCTCTGCATGGTAATGGCCTTGTGACGCCAGCCCAAGTAGACTCACCCAACAAGTTGACGTTAAACTAGCTAACTTAGGTACCAGCACCTTGGCTGCTCCAGCCTGGGTTTCAAGGCAGGCTCCAAAACTCACTGTAGAAACTGGGTTAACAATCAGGCCATTAGCCTACTTTGGTTCTGTGCTGTTGCAGTCGGTAACTAAGCTGCTATTACAAAACCATTCCGAATTTGTCTATCTCAGCCATCAGAGCAAGAATTGCAAATTAAAGGCAGTGCAGAATTTGGGAATAGTTAAGTAAAGATGCTGTGTGAAGCCCTGACCATCTCAAAGCCTTTCTTTTAGACACATAACCTCAGAGACACTCAGTGTGGAAGCCCTTGGAAAGGCCAGGTCATTATCCAGCACTATTTTTGAGATACCACATCCACCAACAGTTCGTGCCCACCATCTCTACAAGAACCTGCAGATGCATGGACAAAGTCTTGATTTCTAACATCAAATGTTCCTGACAGATTTAATAAAATCAAACTCACAAACTCTTGATGGGAAATAATTCATCACAAGTAAATATGTCTCTTTTTTTTTTCCACATTTTGGGGATACCGTGGTAGGTCTTCTCTATCACAGATTTCTGCAGCGTGTTCTGCAACAGGAAGCACAAAACCACGTCATGAATAGCATGAACTGAGCAGGAATACAATTACGTCCTCCAGAGCAGAAAGACTTTTTTTTTATCAAAGTTTCAAGGCCTTATTCAGTATCTTACCATAATCATGGGAGATAAACATGGGTGTACCTATACAATAACCTGGGGGCCGCAAAGATGTTTCTTCTGTTTTGTGGAATGACGATAATTATATTTAGCACTCATTCAAGGCTTTTCATCTTCAAAGCACTTTACAAACATTAATTAATCCGCACAACACCCTATGAGGTAGGTAAGCATTATTACAGTAGGTGTGATCAGGTTAGTGTAGGGGACTGCAGAACATGCGTAAGCCAGGTAAGGGCAGCAGAAATACATATTCTTGCAATTGCACATTTAAAGCTGAATATGAGTTTAAATGAGTCTCCACATACCTGAGCATAAAAAGACTAAACCTCTCCGCATAAATATATATACATACATGCCCACACAGATGCACCCACACCTCCAGCTTAGTTCTATTTTTATGACTGTGCTGAAGCACTGGAGTTTTGGGAGGGAGCATTACCTCGGGTATGTTTGTCTCATAGTGTTCCTCTTACACTCAGATGGCACAAGGTGCTTTAGTATCATAGAATGGTCGGGTTGGAAGGGGGCCTAAAGATCATCTACTTCCAACCTTCTGCCACAGGCTGGGGTGCCAACCACTAGGTCATAGAATCATAGAATGGTTTGGGTTGGAAGGAACATTAAAGATCATCCAGTCCCAACCCCAGCTGCCCAGGGTTCCATCCAACCTGGGTATCCTGTGGTGTAGCCACAGTTCCTTTCCACAGTGAGATTTTGGGCTGGACAAACGTAAGAAACATTCCAATTTCTGGTAGATGAATGCTTCCTGGTAGGACGGCTAAATCCACGCCAGGAAGGAGCGCTGTTAATAACCACAGATAGATCATAGGTTTGCAAAACACAGCACCAGATGGGCGTTATGAGCCAAAAGTAAAGCAGAGGCTGAGAGGGAGCGCTCTCCTTCCAGACAGTTAGAGCGCAGTACCTGCCCTACTCCTCTGAAGAATTACTGAGAGAACAAGGAGGAAAAAAAAAAAAACCTGCAGCTTAGTCATATTTGTATTCTTATTAAATGCAGGCCTGCCCGAGGCGAACAAGAGCTGATATCATAATTATTGGCTCGCCCAGCCAGCTGCCTGCTCACCTGATGTCAGATCAGATCTCCGCAGCCTTCGGAGGCTCAGCACCGCTCAGCCTCTGCTCTCTCTGCAGAGCAGTTTGAATGACCTAATCCCGTCCCGGAGCAGCAGCACGCCGTTTTGCTTGGCTAAAAAGGTAAGAGGAAACCTCTGACAACTTCATACAGCTTTTTAGAACTCAGCCGTGGCGGCCAAACGGAAGGGGGAGAGGAGCTGGGTGCCTTGGCTCATCTATTTAATGGGGAGTCCCTGGGGCTGACTTGGAAGAACGTCAGGGTGAGGGAAGGGGAAGGTCAGAGCCTCCATCCCATAGTATTTATCACCGCCAGTGTGGAGCAGCAGGGAAGGAGCCAAGAAGCACCAGGTAAGCTCGCAGATCTACTGCTATTTTGTGGGAGAAATGACGGCTGGAGGTGGTTTCCCAAAGCATAAAAAGAGAATTGCTCTTCTTGTTGGGGTGCACGCAGCTCGATCGTGGCTCCTCTCTGTTGCGTAGCTACAAAGAAAGCTGAAGTGTTTACCATTGCATGACCAAAAAAAAACACCAAAAAATGAAATAATAGACCAAACAAGGAAAGCATTTCTGAGAGAAGTGGGAAGTCTCATAGGTTCACAGTGGATTTATTTTAAACTCTTGCAGTGATGAATCACAAACTTGGAGAGTTCTATATTTTGAGTCTGAACTTTCTTTCAGTACGGCTCCATTTTAAATATCTGACTTTTTCCTTTTGTGTTTCATAATGGTACATAAAAGCCATTTTTTAGGCTTCTTCTTATATTAAAAGGTGACTGCACTGGTATTCAGACTGAAATTGGGATGTGTTAACTGCAGAAACGCTTAAATCTGAGCACAGCAAATGGAAATCTGTTTATAGAAATATATTTGTTGGTTGGATTGGGTGATCTTAGAGCTCTTTCCAACCTTAACAATTCCACGGCTCCATATTGCTCTGTTTTCACTTGTTAGTTTCAGGCTGTTAGATTTCCAGTGAGAAAGGAAATGTTTGTGTTACAAACATAATAATTACCAAACCTGCACATAACAATGGGTCTTCGTTCACCTTCAGTCGTCCTGCAAACTCACGAGGCATCAGATTAAATCTCATTAATTTATCTTTATCTATTTCTTTATCTATTTATTATTTTATTTATAGCTTTTATTCTATGTACGTTTCTGTTTGCTTTACCTGGAGTGCACACTTCTAACTTGAATATTGCTAGGTTGAACTGGGTGAGTTTTAGGCTAAAAATACATTAATTTTGCTTGTCATTAATTATAAGCATGGAAGAATAAGAAAGTATTTACATATCTGGAGCGCATGTTTCTTAAGGAGCCAGGGAAGATGTGAGCTTTGCTGTCAGCCAAGTGATGCTCTATCAGTAAACACAGCCACGCGTTGCTTACCCCACATCTAGGTGAAGGGAAACGGACATGGTAGTGTCAATGCAACTGAAAAAAAGGGGAGCACACCGTGGTAATCTGAGCACAAATTCTGCCCCAAATGTTGACGTGTAGTTGAGAAAGTACTGACTTGTGCATGAGCACAGATACGTGCACGATATTGCCATATTCCCAGGTGATTCTGGAGCCACGTGCTCATCAGCAATCAGCTGAGCGCTGGAGAGTGCAGGGAAATGTCTCCACATCGCAGTGATGGGTGCAATGCAGGAACCTGCCAGGAGCACCTTGAGACAGTGGATTACTGCAAAGCACTGGGGTGAAGAGGAAAGCAAAGGAAGGGTGACATCCACATGATGCCATGTCTTTCTGATCCAAACAGCTTTTTTTTTTTTTTTAGAACAAACAGCTGTAAAAAGGGATAATTAAAAAAGAGAGAGAGAGAGAGAATGTGCTGTGTCCTCTTAGAAAATTATTATTATTATTATTATTTAGGATTCCTGGAAACTAAACACTAACCACAGCAACTGAGTGAACTTTCTGACTGCAAACTGCAGAAATTTAACACAGGAGGTGGTGCCATTCAGAACTACTTCTGATCGTGGAATCACTCCCATCACCTGGTTTCATAGGCTGTTCAAAGACCAAGGGGAGTGGGATGCAGCCTCCAAAACAATATTTCAAGTCCTTTATAAAATATTGATAATTGGTTCACCATAGAATCAAAAGGAGCCTGGCAGTAGAGTCCAGCTGGATTTGAAGCCAGAATCATAGAACCATAGAATCATTAAGGTTGGAAAAGACCTCTAAGATCATCAGACCCAACCGCCAGCCCATGACCATCACACCCACTCACAGGATCATTAAGGTTGGAATAGACCTCTAAGATCACTGGGTCCAACCACCAACCCATCAAAGCCCTGCAGTAATCTGTGCACTAGGATTTAAAAGGTGTGAAGATTAAAATAGTCGTCATCGTAAAAATAAATAGGATTTCAAAAAAGCCAATAGGTATTTAGCCTTCAGAAGGCAGGGACTCAAAGCGCTGAAGGTATTTATATGCACTTCTCTGTCCTGCTTATAGACCAAACAATTAGAGATGCAAAATACTCCATAACTCATGCAGACACTTTGGAAGATGACTCTTTCTGTCCATTGGAAAGTGAAGAGGAAAAAAAAAAACAACAAAAAAAGAGGTTGTTTTGGATGTGGCACTACTATTTGGTAGGTCAGTGTCCATAAACCATGTCAACGAAGGTAACGCACAAGCAGGTAGGATTTACTGTTTGTGGCCATGTTCTCAGTGTTACTCAGCCTGAGCTTTACGATTTGGGTCACACACACCTCTCCCTGCTCTCCTGCACCTCGAAAATCATTAGCTTGAAATACAAAGAGAGATTAATTATGGAGATAAAGCAGATTAAGTGAGAGGTACAAATAAAACCCTTCCCTTGTACATCTGTGAGCACGGCCAACGCCGCATTTCTGAGCCACTTCTCCACTCAGTTGAGATTTTAAAGCAAAGTGGCAGCTCTCAAAAGCTACGCATGGCTGAAATAGGTTGGAATACCACGAGTACAAAGAAATCACCACAAATTGGCATCATTCTGTGCCATAGGAAGCAGTGCTGTGAGGTGTTGCTCCTTTGTATGAGTCACCATTGAATCAATGCCCCAACGTGGCCCTAACAACAGGATACTGCTGACATTAAGGGCTAAAAGCAAAGACCATTCTGTTTATCAAAGACATTGTGTCACTTTTCATAAGATGAGGGGGAGAATTAACCACTTTGTCACGTTTCAAATATAAATTCAAGACATGCCCTCATAGCCAAGCCCTTCTGCTTCTCCAACTGGCTCCTCAACAAATAGACTTAACAACTCACCATATTTGTTGGGCTTTTTCCCCTTTTAATCAGTGAAATAATGTAAAACAGAGACAATTTTTCAGACCCCTCTGGGTCACACTTGAAATTCTAGCATTGCTTTCTTCCACAGTGCCCAGAAAACTCAGAGATGGCACTGTCACGCAGTATGCCACACTCGTTAGGTTCTTACAAACAGCCTCTTCCCAAAGACACATCACCATTTTTTGCCTACATGGCACTATTCTTCCACCAAATAAACACAAGAATCCAACCCAAGTAGTTCTACGAATCCACTCCATGGGAATGGGATAAAATACATTATTCAATCTTTAGAGTTGTGCACAGAACAACAACGTCACAATCCATAAGATCACTGTGTGTATCTCACCCAAACTTTCCAACATTTTCAAGTAAAATCTGCCTTCTTTGTGCCCTCTTAAATGCTGTGCAGTGCTGAAGTGGTTGTGAAGTCCTCCCTGCACAGCCTATACAATCTCCACGGTGTCTTCTGAGGCTTCGTTAGTATAGGTAAAATCTCTTTAAGATGTTTGGATGAGACAGGGCTCCTGCAATCCAGAGCATTATTATCTTTCTGTTGGCAAAGTGCTCAGAAATGAATGAAGCATATAGGGTGAGGTTCCATCAGAGTCATGTAATGAAGCTAAACATGCTGTCATTTTAACCCAATTTGTTTCCCTCTGTACTGCTGCCTCACCAGTTTGTTAGAGGCTCTCAAAGGAGCTCATCTAGTGTCAGCTTACAACTTCCACACCTAGCCAGTACTTTGCTCCTGGAATGGGTAGGTATCCCTGCCCTGCAAACTCCTAACTGCTGGTTCAACAGACCTGCCAGGACAGGTCCCTGCAACATTCCCCTCTGTGGGCAAATGGTAGGATGCCAGAAATATTAGACAGGAACCTGTTCTCCCAGGAATGTAAGTAATTCATAGAAGGAAATAATTTACTATTTTCCCAGCTGGAATAATTAAACAGCAAGGCACTGTCCTCCCAAGTTGCAGAACAGAATAGCAAACCAGATGGGGAAAATGAGCTGGAATGGACTACAGTAAAAATTCTCTTCCAGCCTTAATTTTGCCAATCTTTCCTTATGGGCCACATTTTTGTGGCCTCCCACCGTTCTCACACACTCCTACGGTCTCCACATTGGAGTCCATCCATCATTTTGAAACAGGGTGACCAAAACTGGACACCAACCTTCAACAGACGCTTTACCAACACCAAGAGGATCCACCTTCACAGCTCTCAAAGAAGACCTTTCTGTTAGCATCCTACACCTGCTAGCACACCTCTCTTTTTCATTATAGCATGGCGTGGCTGACTTAGGTTCAGGTTACAGCCCATTAAAACCTTGAGATATTTTTCATGCTGCCTCATCACATGTTCTCACTCACTGTCCTCAGGTTTTATTATCTTGCCCAGATGTTGAACTTAGCTCTCACTGAGCTGCATTTTACTTTCTTCAGTCCACTTCTCCTGACTCCTTTTGGAACTCAATGGTTGCTGAGGTCCCTTCCAATCCAAGCCATTCGATGATTCTCCTAACTATATATGCAAAGACCTCCATCTCCATGCTGTCTCCTAATCTGATTAGTGTTCCTGCCCAATCTATCGTGCAAACCATTAGGGAAAACACCAGCTGCCATCAACCTCTTCTAGAAACCCAGCTGAAATACCCTTTCATTCCAACAACAGTCAGTACCTAATCCTAGTGCTGGTTTCCACCCAGCTTTACCTCCTCATAAAATCATTTGAGTTGGAAGAGACCCTTAAAGGTCATCTGGTCCAACACCCATACAGTGAACAGGGAACTCTTCTACAATTAACTCACTACTAGGATTTATTCTAAAATAATTTTTCTGATTTTTTTTTTCCTGGGAATTTAAGCTAAATCAGCTAGCTGTAATTCTCTCATACTTTCTAGTTTCAAGACAGGTACTGTGTTTACCTCCTTCCCATCTTCCTATATGGCACTTATGAGAGCAGTCAGCTGATTTTCTAAATTTGCAAGAATGACACTAATTAAAGTCCACTGAACTTGAGAACGTCAGAGAGTTCCAGCCTTGTCCTCTGGGAGGTGAGAACAGATGAGTTCTTGAATGCATGAGATCAGAGGCAAACACCATTAATATCCCTGAATTTCTCATACTCTGACTTGGCATTGCCCCGTTAGTTTTCCATTGTGCTTTAAGGTCACTAATTAATGCACGCCCTACTTTTCCACTCAGGAATGGTTTGGGGCTGGTTTTGTTTTGTTGAGTTTTGTTGTTTTTTTGGTTGGTTTTTGTTTGGTTTTTTTTTTTTTTTTTTTTTGGTCTTTGAAATGCAAAGTGTCTGCAGAGAACACCTGAGGTCCCATGTGAGTTTGGGGGGTCAACTTTGTGACACACAGCTTTCGTTTTCCTATGGCACAAGAAACACTATGGTCAGACATCTTCGTAAGGACCTCTCAAAGCACAGGAAAATTACTGAGACAGATCTTAAATGATCTCACAATCTTAAATCTTAGCCATTAATGCAAAGAGCTCTATGTGGGATAGCTTGTACATCGTCCTCTATGCATTGGACTGCAACGTTTGGCTCAACCCTGCTGGAAGCCTCCACAGAAAAAACTCATTTTTGAGAAGATATTAAAAGAAAAAAAGGAAAAGATTGGGTACAGGTGGATGGAAGATTTTCACACATATAAAGACACTGTTAAACTAAGAGATCTGTGAAAGAACAACGGGGCATTTAAGAGAAAACAGAATGCACAAAATGGAAATAACACTTATGTTGACATTGAGGGTAGGATGTACCAGGATTGAACTGCTTAAATTTAACTTCATGGATCATCCAGTCTTGCTATCACGTAGTTCTGTAAACAGTCCATGATGGAACTATCACACTGACTTCAGCTTTCAGGTGCTCTAAACATCACAGAATCATTGAATCAGAATCAACTTTTCACCCTATGTCAGGACAATCAATGCCAAAACCACACATTCTCAGTAGAATAAAAATCACAGTTCCTGTGAGCTCACTACTTCAGCAGCACTGAGTTTCTCCAAACATACATCAAAAATCACAGTGAAAGAAACATCAAAAATCACAGTGAAAGAAGGGACAGCTCTCAATATTAAACTTGAAAACAAATGAGTAATGGACAGAAAATCAAACAAAGCATGCCCACACGAGGAATTCCTTTGTCCCAATTTAACAAAGCAGATTTGATGATGCACTGGCAGCGTTTAAAGTTAAAAGACACATGTTTGAACACAGGGCCTAAAAGCCTTGACAGAATCAATCAGGCATGCGCTCTTTCTTACCTGTTTTCCTGTTGTTACCCTTCTCTCTTGCTGACTAAAATCATGGAATCGTAGAATCACTGACGTTAGAAAAGACCACTCATATCCCCAGGTCCAACCCCAACCCACCCCACTGTGCCCACTGACCACAGTGCCACCAGTTGACTTCCCAACATCTTTTCCAAGATGTTTTCAGCTTTCTTGGTGCTTCCCTTTGCTACCCAGATCTTGATATGAATCGGAAGCAACAGCTGTAGAAACAAAACCCCTCAGAGCTCTGCTCCAAGACACGGAGGAGAAAAAGGTCTTTGACCTGAAAGCACCATTCTGACAACAGAGCTAACAATAAATTAAAACTGTACCTTTGGTCTCGTAATGAATATTCTTCCCCAGCTGTAAAGCATTGGAAACAAACACCTATAAAAAAGTTTCATTTGCATTATTTCTTATGTATAAGAAAACAATGTGTTTTTTCTGTAGTATGTTTGGCTTTACATCTTCCTTTCATGTGGTAATCTCCTTAGATCAGTTAATTATGTTTTACGTATCACTGAAATTTAATGTTTTAAGAGAAGAAATGAACATAGCTTCAGCCTCTTGATAACGAGCTGCTCCCTCCCCACAAAAAAACCCCATAAGATTCCATTTCAGTAATACCATTTATTGTTCACACTAAGGAGAGAATGGACAAAATCAGTTTGCATGTACATAAGTCGCTACACTTGTTTCAGTGATGCTTCCTCAGTGAAACAGGGACTGCAGAAATGGGCCTGGGGCCACGGTCAGTGGGCATGGGGGGGTTGGACTTGGGGATCTGAGAGGTCTTTTCCCACCTGAATGATTCTGTGATTTAAATTCTTTGAAAACAAAAATGCTGTGCTGTAAGAGATTTTAATGAATCACAACTTGAGCCAAAAAAAATAGTATTAAAAATATATTTATAGTGTTAGCTATCAAAAAAGTATACAGGCATATCTTCCTATAAACTGGAGCAAGACAGCATACCCTGAAGGGATCAACAGCCACAAACAGAATTAGTGCTTTGTAAGGAACAGTGGGAAGCAGGCCCAGCATTTTGAATACATGAGTAGCTCTCGAAGGAGATCCTCTATTGCTTTAGATATTGTTTAAAATCTGAAATATATGAGCGAGGAGGAGTCTGCTGTCATGGCCTGCAGTTCTTGGGTTAGCCATTGCATTTAAGCAACACTGACGTGAATAAGAAATAAGAGAACTGGTGAAAGACACTTAGCTCTGTTTTGCTCTTCCTTTAGAGGAAACACGAAGCTGAAAGGATGTTGAACAGTTAAAATGTGTGAAATGAAGAACTAAAGAAAATTAACCTAAAGTCAGATAGCTGTTCTTAGTCCTTCTGCCATTAGCAGTAAGAAAGCAAGGTCTATGAAACACAAACAGACTCCAGGAATAAATTAGGGACTGGGAGAACTGGTGGGTGTAGGGAACGAGTACTTAGAAAGTGGGGAAGGCAAAGGGGAAGAACAAACATTGGTTATTTGCAGGGAAGCAGAGTGAATTGGGTGAATGAACTTTGATGCAACTTGATCAGATTTGGCCATATTTACAGTTTTAGGGACAGTTATGGTGCTATTGTATCTCGTGATTGCAGACAGAGATGAATTTTGCTGCGCTTGTTGTCTTAGAACTTCCCTTGTTTTCAGAGATATGTATATGTTTAACCCTGTGGAACTACCTCTATCCTTACATAACAGCCTCGTAAGCCTTTAACAGAAGGCTTACAAAGAATTGCCAAAATCCCTCCCAGGAAGATTAACACCTCCGTGATCAATTTCTTGCTTCATTCACTGTATCAGATTTGCTTTTCTTTCACCCTCCCACCTTATTTTGCCTCCCTAAACCCAAGTCACTCATCTCTCCTCTTGTTCCCAGCAGTTATTCCTTCTTGAAGGATTAACATATTTGTATGTTACTCATTTTGCACAACAATGTCGGACCATATTTCTCCATGAGGCTCTTTAATCTCCATTTATACCCTCATTTATTCTTCAGTCTGTCTGTCTGTCTGTCTCTTGCTCCTTCAGGTATTCCAAAGAGGATGCTTTAAATTACAAAACTCAGCTCTCCACTTGATGCTAGGGTGTGAATGACTTTGTAATTTTCGGGGCAGGGAAGGAAGAGGGTGGGGATAGTCAGGCATTTGCCTTTTTATTTCTTCATTCTGAAGTCTCTCCCCTTTCTCCATAATATATCCAGAAGGTACTTTTTATATCTATAGCATCTACGGTGGAGCTTACAAAGCTACACACTGAGTGAGGAATTTCCTTCCTACCTGGTTTGTTTGACCATAGAACCACAGAATGGTTGGAAAAGACCTCTCACGTCCCCAAATCCAACCCTATCCCACCCCACCGTGCCCTCTGACCACATCCCCCAGTGCCACAGTTCTGGAACACCTCCATGAACATGGATTCCCCCACTCCCCGGGCAGCTGTGCCACTGCATCACAGCTCTTTGGGAGAAACGTTTCCTAATAACCAACCTGAACCCCCCCTGGCACAACTTGAGGTCATTACCTCTTGTGCTGGTCCTAGCTGTTGGTTCAGCAGAACGCCCTCAGTCCCTACTCACCCTCTCCATGCTGCCTATGATTTAAACTCTTTCATTCCTTCATTGTCACCAACCATCTCTCTCCAGGCCAAAGCCCACTCACCCTTTCCTCCCATGGAAGCTGGTCCAGGCCTTCATCAGATGTGCAGCCCTCCCCTCAGTCTGTCCCATACAACCACCACCTGTTTCCCTAATGCCTACATTTGACTTAGCTTTTGTGAGTCCCATTGTGATCCTTATGGCTCCTTTCCAACTCAGGATAGTCTATAATCCTATTAACACCAACCTGCTGTTGTCATGGGACTCTTTATAACTACTTTTTCTGTGCTTCTCTTCAGGTTTTTCTATGAAGTTGAACACCCCTCATTGAATTCATAAGGGCTTTCTTCCTCCCACTTTATCATCATGTTAACTGCTCAGAATAACAGTATCTTCATCAAATTTATCGTCATGCTGCTCACCTCCTTTTCCAGGTTCTCTTTGAACACACTAAACAACAGCTGGATCTCACCTCCTTCCTTGGGGAAGCTGAGCACTCACCCTCACCTTTGATTTTCCATCTTTTAACCAATTACTTGTCCACACAAAGACCCTTTCTGCGGGTAGATGTTTGGAATATCAGTGGCAATTTAGAATTTGTGATGGAGCACCTTGCCAAAAGCTCTTCATGGTAACATGAGGACATTATCGTAGCCAACATGTGTGCTGAGTTCCTAAAAATATGCTCATTAGCCACGATTTCCATTAACAAAAGCTAAATACATCATTTATCCAAGTTTTCTCTATTTCTACATTTTAGAAGGAGGGTTATGTCAGAGACTTAAAAACATACATCCTTCATCTCTACCAAAGATATCAGTTTAAAACTGTTTTGAAGCATATTTGCTACTTCAGTTAGTGGAAGAGGTTCTTTCCATTTATTGCTGCTGTGGTTCCAATTAGCCTAATGAGGGCATCACTTATGGCTTCTAACATTTTGCTCAACTGGTAAAAAAGGATGCCTACATGCACTGGTATATCTCCTGTAATGATTCCTGTCCTCCATCTTTACTACTTTACATGGAGCATTTTCCATTCATGCCTAGGCATGGGTTGTCAGCAGAATACATCACTCCCAATCAGCTGTGCTACGAGCTGGCTGAATTAGTTGCCTGTTGTTACCTTTGATCTTAACAAGACAAAGCAGGAGATTGAGTCTTGGGCTGTTTCTTTTCTTCCCTTTCCAGAGGTTTCTCCAGAAAGTAAATGCTTGAAACCATAGCAAAGATGTAAAACAGGTACAAAGCATAGCTTGCAACCAGTTGAGTTCTATTCAACGTGAAAGCAGCAGAAAGTAACACGAAGAACTCAGAGCAGGTGGTAGCAGGTGAAATTCCTCCTTGTCTACAAGTAGAATCAGACATTTCCAAAGGAAAAAAACTCTGGAAGCACTCCAATGGAGCAGCTTGGTTACGTGCCTCTGGTGTTTCTCTTCCTAACACATCACCGCTCGGTGAATCAAAGTTTTTGGGTTGTTGCTTTTTTCTTTATGGGGGTTGGTTTATTTCGGAGGTTGTTTTTTTTATTGGGGGGGGGGAGGGGGGGTCGGTCTTAACATCCTCAGCTTACGACTGTGCAAATAAGATTCCCAAATCCATTCCTCAGATCAAATAAATGTAATTACAGAGCTTACTGTGGGCGATTCCCAGTGGGAGGGTGGGAGTGGCCACGGGTGGGGCGGCAAGGTGAATGCTGTACATGCACAACAGAGAGAATGGGAATGCACCACACCCATCGTAAAACATGCTGCCACAGCCAGCAACAGAAACCATTAGGGTGGATCATCACACACACCTTCTCATAAAGGCAGAAAGATGGCATGAGATCCCAGGATGAACTCCCAAGTCACAGGGAGATGAGCGTGACTCACCGAGAGAGAAAAGGAACGTAACGTAAATGATGGGGCTACTGGAGGAGCCGTGCCATGTGTCCCCTATTTTCCCCTACGTCGTGTTTCCAAATGGGATGAATGGGGTACAACACACACGTACAGCTCGAAAGCTATCAATAAGTACATCAGGAGAGCATCTTATACTAATGGGGTTCACCTCACTGGCATACTCACTTGGGGGTTGGACTCGATGATGTCTGGAGATCCCTTTCAACCCCTACAATTCAGTGATTCTGTGATTTTGCTCCCTACAATTCTGTGATGCAAGAAGCAGAGAACAACAGGGCTACCACACGTTGTATGCTATCTATGAGGTTCCCAACAATTCCTGACCCACGTTCCTTGTTGTGCAGCTCAGCGGTACTCACATTTTTTGAAGCTCTATCCAACACCATCTCTCAGCGTTCGTCTCTGAAATCAGCAGCTTGCATTTTGATTAAAATATGGCGGTGAACTGTAGGGGAAAAAAAAGCACTTCTTAATAGAAAATATTGTGAATTGCCCTTGGATCACTTGGAAACCAGAAAGTAGACTTGTCATAGTAGAAGGGAAAAGGATCCACTGGAAAATATCTGAAGTATCATAGAATGGTTTGGGTCCGAAGGGACCTTGAAGATCACCCAGTTCCAACCCCATTGCTCCCCCACCAACTCAGGCTCCCAGGGCCCCAACCCAGGATGGCTTTAGGCACCTCCAGGGATGGGGCGTTTTACTGATACTGATTAAATGAAGGAAATGAAAGAAAGCAACGCGACACGGATATTGCAGGGAGTGGAAAGAGAAAGTATAAATACTTAGGAGAAGACAAGCTACAAAATGACAGGAGAAAGGGACACCAAAGGGGAAAAAAGATGGTCTTCTTGTATCTGTGCCACTCCTCAGATCCACTGCAGACCCATTTGCTCTGAATTCAGTTACTTACTCGCTGTGATCAGCCCACAAACACGCTTTGCCGTTATCTCATGTGCTAGTTTTACCTGCCAACCGAGTTGGTTATTCATGAAAGAATCACAGTTTCTGTATCATATTAACAACTTTAACTCTTGGAATCAAGTCTGACTTCATGCTTAGATGTCTTATATAAGGCAATGAAATTTCATACTGCTCATTCAGGAAACAGCACAATCATTCATCCAGAAAATAGGATGGAGTATGCAAAGGATAGGGTTTAGGAAATACCAGAGTTGCAAAGCTGGTAGGGAGAGCTAATGTCTTTTTTCATTAGGTTAACTGGTGCTGTTGGAAAGGTGTAGTTCCTATCATCAAGGAACAACAATGTACCAGAAATAGAAGAAAGAAAACAGTAAGAAACCAACATGGCACAACTACATGCAGTACCATGGTGTATAGACTGAAATTCTGCTCCTGAAAATGTTTTCTAAAAGCAGAGCAAGGCTTAGTGACAATACACAGCTACCCGCAGCCAGGATCCAGAACAACATTTGGTGCGAGTCTGTTGGGTATAAGCTCAGAAAGAAGGTCTTGTGTTTGTTGTAAGCCATAAAAACTCTGATTCTCATCCATAGTGCCTTTTTCACCCAAAGATTTCCCACAGAAAGATCCCCGTACGCACGGCAAGTTTTACTCAAAAGGTTTTGGTCGCTTCTACAACAGCAGGACATTATTGGGAACGTGATACTGTTGGGTGCAGATTTTTATCTACAAAACTTAAAAGCAGAATGCAGAAGAAAAAAGAAATCCCAGGTAGTTTGTTCATTCTTGGGTTGGAACCCAACGGTGTGACTTGGAGAGGAAAGAGATGATTTAGTGCTGTGGGGAGGGGGCAGAGGAGATCACACAACCCGAGTCAGGCGCGGAGCAGAGAGCTGCCTCAGGCATGCATGCAGGATGAATTACAAATTGGGGAACATCCAAAGCTCACCTTCCTCTCATGAAAACTGATCTCAGCCCCAAGGGATGGAGGGGGCATTTACAGTAAGGTACAGCTTCGGAGCAGCTCTGATGAGTTACACGGCCTAGTGCTGAGCTCTGGAGAAATGCATCGTCGGCAAAACGCCTTCTGATGTCCAGAAATGCACAAAAAGGGATTGTTTGAGCGATGGATGGGTGCCACGGGGCTCCAGTCATGCAGAGCTAATAGGTCAGCTGCTCCCTCGCTTGTCCACACGCTCAGCTGAGGTTACAGTTTCTCACTAATTTCTTTTTTTTTTTTTTTCTTTCCTTTTGAAGATAGTTATCCTCTAACAGGAGCCAGAACTGTCACGCAACATTTACAGCAGTGAAATGACATGGGCTGGGAGAAACGGTTCCAGCTACATCTGGGACAGTCACTTTCCTTTTTCCAAATCAAAGTATCATTGTTTTCTTTCACAAGTCCCACATCTTGGCAACCCACGGTTTCCTCAGGTTCTCTCTCCCAGTAGCAGTTGCATGACTTTTTTGCAAATGATTTATTGCATCCCCCGCTATTGACAGCCTCCAATGACCACAAGTTCTTCTCCCTTATAGAAGAAAGTCAGTATGTGGTCTGGAATCTCTTTTCAAAACCCCGCAGTAGCAATGCAGATCACCACTAAGTGCAGGTTATCAGCTTGACCTTGCATCAGGACAAGGCTACTTCCCATCTAATAACACCTTCACTACGCAGAGAGATTTATTACAGCATTAAAAGGCCAGTAAGACTCCTCCTTTCCTATCAGCCTCCATGAGATGATAAAATAAAATTAATAAACAGAGCCTGGCAAAATACTTGGAGGGGGGAGACAATAATAATTTGGCTTTCCTGGTCCACGTTGTATTAACTCTCCAAATAGCCATGACATACTCTATTTCTGACGTGCCCAGTTCACCCTTTAGCCAGTGCTTTTGCTCTGGTTCTGGTGGTAAAACTAATGGGAAGAGAAAACCATTATTACTCTCTGCAATCAAAGCTTTTTGACTTTCTTATTCTGTTACTTTCTCTGATTTCTTGCAAGGAAGCTCTTCCCTTTTCTTGATCTGTGAGCATTTGTCCAACGTCTCTTGCAGTGGAAAAGCCATTAGGCAGGACTTGTAACTGCACAAAAGCTTAATGAAATTCTAATGCTTAAGACCACAAATTAGGCAGTGGGGTTGAAAAATTGCAGTATAAAGGAGAGGTCAGATACAGCTTTATATAACCTGGAGATCAGTGAGAAAACTGCATTAAGAGGACAGACAGCCTGGAACAATTACAAATATACATGTGCACATATTTCCAAGTTGTCAGTTTTCCCACCTGCTCCTTTCAAGAGGAGTTTTATGTATATCTCCTCATCAACCTCCAGCTCAGCTACTGGGAATGGGGCCTGTGCCCAAAACACAGTGAACTTTAGCTCACATCATCTCTTTCCTGTACACTCAAGGTCTTATATGCGATTTCCAAGCCCCATTGTACTTTATCCCCTTGGGCAGTGCAGTCTAACTCATCATAAATAGAGATTTCTCTTTGAACTGTAAAAGCAAAACAGATTTTCCACATTTTTCAGTGATAATCTTTGTTAGCCAAGCCCGATAACCCCTTCAGTTATTTACCTAACAGCCATTTCAACACGTGGCAAAGACTTTGTGAATTAACCCCTCAAGTGCCTTTCTCCCTTGATTTATACCCCTGAAATCTGAGTTGTGCCATTGCAGTCTTACTGTGAATTTACAGTGAAAAGGACTACAGAAAAACCAATGGCAAACAAGCTTCTAGAAGATCAGATCCATCCATCTTACTCTGACAAATATCATTAGATGCGTCTGAAATATCTGAAGATCAAAGTTTGGGAACTCGTTTAAACACTTGAGATTTCAATTGTGCAGAACATAAGGCACTGATACCAGAAAAAAGCAAAACCATGAGCTGATGGTACTCATCACTCTTAAGTAACGATAGGAACAAACTCCTTTGTTGTATGTAGTCCCACTAAAAGCAATGACAGTTAATAATTCTCAGTAAAGCAATATTGCTAAGTTTTCTCAAATCCACAGTGCTGCATTTTTATTAACTTAAAAAGGCAAAAAAAAAGGAATTATTTCTATTAAGAACAGTGGTAAAACTGCATAATACTGTATCATATTTCATTGCAATTATGCCTAGATAACATTTCTCTGAAAGCTAAAAGAAGAATTCAGATTAGGGATACCTCTACTCTTGGAATAGGTCATTGCCCAGCAGAATGCCCAACACTGTAACAAGATGGTTTCTTTTCCATTTTTCAGTTTTAGAAAGTACTGATTGCCATTTTCCTTCGTTACAACAGAATTTCCATCGGAAGTGGATTTGGTAATGGTTTCACTACTTCAGGATCAATCTAATATTAAATTTTCTTCTTCGGACACTTTGGAAAGGGACCAACAAGAGGACCTCATGAAGACACCGGGGGATTCAGTATCCCCAATTCAGCAAACGGTGAGTGCTATGGATCACTGCTGCTCTCCTCCCCCAGAGGTACGAGCTCAGACAGACCCACAAACCCACATGGATACAAATGAAAAAACTCTACCATGTTCCACTCTGCAGATTTCTTGAAAACTGGTTCTTCCGTGTTTCCTTTTCATGTTCTCCTGTAAGAACAACTGGAATTTAGAGAGGGAAAGAGGGGAAAAGGGACTATTTGATAATCTGACCTTATTTTTTGTATATCACTGTACATTATGTCCCCTTCTCCCAAACAACAGCAATTGGACAAGAGGAGATGGCCTCAAGTTATGCCAGGCAAGGTTCAGGTTGGATATTAGGAAAAACTTCTGAGGGACGTGGTCAGTGGGCATTATGGGGTGGGTTGGGTTTGGACATGAGGATTCTGGAGGTCTTTTCTAGTCATAGAGTCATAGACTGGCCTGGGTTGAAAAGGACCATGATGATCATCTGGTTCCAACCCCCTGCTATGTGCAGGGTCGCCAACCAGCAGACCAGGCTGCCCAGAGCCACATCCAGCCTGGCCTTGAATGCCTGCAGGGATGGGGCATCCACAGACTCCTTGGGCAGCCTGTTCCAGAGTAAATGTTCCAACCTGAATGATTCTGAGATTCTGTGATTGTTTTCCCTTCACTGAACATAATAACCTGCTCTTGACTTCAGCCGTGTCTTCCCAAAAAGCATCCAAGATGTTACTCACCATTGATGTCAGGGAAAATATGCATAATTTCTAAGCTGTATGTGTTCAGCTCCAGGACCCAGACACCAGTTCTTGTTAAGCCTTTCCCCTCTAGATTAAAGAGTTCTTGAGTAGTTGTTAATTCCATTTTGCTAACAAAAGGGAAGGGAGGAGATGAGACAGGAAGGAGGTGAAGCTGCCTGCCCAGACCCTCCATGGCTCATGGAATGAGTGTGGTTACACTAATGAGAGGAAGTGATGTAACTGCTAACATATCTAGCAACGTGTAACACAAAGAACGAGCTCAAGCCCATTTGATTAAACTTGTGTATGACAGGATTTGCACTTACCATATTCCTGTCATTTAATCTTTCATCATTTGATCACACATCATCTTCTCTCTGGAACAACAGACAGATCAGCAAGGCAAAAGTTGCCTATGACATCCTGTTTTCCACGGATAGTTGACAGATTAGGATTATTTCAGCCTTCTTAATTATTCTATCAACTTACCTTTAAACAGGTTCGGACACCAGGTAATGAGAAAAACCTTTCCAAGTTTATCTGTGCGGAGGTGGCAGGACTAGTAATTTTCTAATTATCGTCAATAATGCACATTTTCTACGTACCGGAAAAATATTTGTTCGACCTAACCCTAAACAAATGCCAACGATTCGTTGCAGGATAATCCCAGTTACAGCTGCCAACCGTACGAATCAGACAGCAGGACAGAAAGGAAGAGCTCCGAGTCCTCCCACAGCCCCAGCCCTGCATCTCCAGCCCAGGATCAGCTCCTTGGGAGATATCCCCCCAGCCAAGGGATTCACTGCAGCAAGAACAAATTTCAGGTCTCCTTCAGCACAGAAAAATTCCGGCGGTACAGTTATGAGGAAAACACTGTAGGAAACTACGACAGGTTCCTCAAGAGCAGCAGGAACCCCTTTCACCCCTACAAGAGGCAGATCAGTGAGGACGTCTTCCAGGAAGCACAGCAAGCCCTTCCACCTGAAGGTCCATCTTTCAAAAGCACCAGAAGTATTGAGGGTTTTGAGGGTCTCCCAGGATCTACGGGCCCTGATGAGTCAGAGTCATTTCCAACACACCTTCCAAACATCTCCTCCGAACAGCCGTGGTGTAACAGCCTCCAGTACAGCACCACAGGTCAAGATCACAGTCCACAAGTCATGGTCAGTGTATTTTCTATTATTTTTTCTGCTGTTTTTAATTGGGAAAATAAGGACGCGTTTGGAATTATTTTATCTCAATGCGACTACATAGATTTTAATCTCTTCTGAAGTTGTCTGTCGTGGGCTCTAGCCTACATCTGTATTTATTTGCCAGAGTTCTCTGTCTTAATCCTTTTCCTTCTGAAAAACAATTACCTGAAAGGTGGATATGAGCAAAGGATTTTCCAGTAGACAGGAGCCTTAAAAATTCAAACCCGTCCTGACAGCAGGTTTGATACCACTGTCATCAATCAGCACCCTCAAGGGACAGGATTTTATGGTGTTTCTTCAAGCATGGCACAGCTGCCCAGGGAGGTGGTGGGGTCCCCAGGTCCCCATCCCTGGAGGTGTTCAGAACCGTGGAGATGTGGCACTGAGGGTCGTGGCCAGCAGGCAGCATTGGTGCTGTGTGGATGGTTGGACTGGATGATCTTAGAGCTCTTTTCCAACCTGTGATTTGTTGAGGACGTGTGCATCTGAGAACAGGCACCGATTTCTTACAGTGCCTTTGCTGACCTGCATTTTTCTTGGCAACAAGGGAAGCTCTTAGATATCAGTTCTACTCACTTAAAACTAAGTACAAAGTCTGTTTATGGTATGTACTGTGTGAAGGCATGAGGAGTCACTCAGCACGTGGTGGTATCCCTACAAGGTACCTCTGCTATGATCCAAATTGCAAACCCTACCTTCATCATCTCGTGCAGACAACCAGTGAGCAAACCTGCCAGGAGAGGGCCCTGATCACTGGCTCTGGACTGGTTTTGAGACAAAGAATTGCGGGGTTACTGAAATAAAGGGGGGTAAAAAAGAAACAAAAATAATCTCTAAATGAACTAAGACGATTTAGCAAGGGATGGGGGACGTTTCCAAGCTACTCACACTAAGGATGAAATTGATATGAACCTCCTGTTTCCTGGATATAATAATATAACCTCATCTGATTTGAGGTTAATGCAAAAGCTGTACACAGCTGATGAGAAAAATCCCATTTTCTTCCCAAATTCAAAGCTGCAAAGAATGTAAAATTAGCACTGCATGTGCCCTACCCGAAGTGCCTCTGACTGCTCAGACCAACTGCTCATTCATGCCTCCACTGGTTCCAACAAAGAGCAACTTCTAAGCTCCTACACAGCTTACAGGCTGCTGGCAAGTTGATATTTCTGGACCAAAACATCATCTTATGGTCACCAAAATAGCACAAACTGTTGTTAATACTGGATGTGGCACTGGGATGACCAGAGGATGGTAATAAGGTACAATGAAAGACAAGTCAGGACAGCAACTGATGGCATTAAACTGAGGTGTTCTCTCTAACAATACTTTCCTTAAATATCTTCTAGCAGGATTCAGACCTCAAGCTTAGGACATCCCCTCTGGAAGGGCAGCCTGGGTTGTACTGCTATCAGCCCCAAGTGCAGCAGATGTACTGCTCCTCACATCCCTTCCATCAGGTCAGTACCGTATGTTGAACCAAAAATGCTCTGTTTCTTGTGCTATAGCCATATAGTAGCCACAGGAACAACTCCCTCCCTTCCCCAACCCCCCCAAAAAATAGATGAAAACACCTCCTTTTAAAGTAAACAACAGCAAGATGATGCTCCCTGAGTTTGGTGGCTCATCCATCTCCTCTGCAATCTTTTGGCTCCTGTATCATCCCCAGTGAAAGAGTATTCAGCTGAAGCATAACTGACTACAGTGCTGATGCATGACAGTGCACAATATTAAGGCTATATACATATATACAAAACATATCAATGAAGTGAGCACGCTTCCCTCTTCACTGCTGTTTTGATATCAGTGATGTTACTACCCATCTGCATTAAGCACACTCAAAAACCCCACAACCTTACAGCTGTCTTCTGGGAACTGCTAGGCAAGACACAACAAGCATCGCGGGGAGGAGAAAGTCTCCCATCCACCTGCAGGTTGGCAGAGTGACAGCTCTCCTCCAGCAGCAGGCTTTGGTCAGAGTTTGTGCTACTTGATGTTATGAAAGCATGGCAACGGATTCTACTAATGAAAGGAAAGTGAGGGGTATCAGCAGGTAAAGTCATGACAGGCTGAGATGCTGTCCGTGTGCCAGTGTCAGATGCTAGGAGATGAGCAGTGACACATGACAGAAGAAATGGAACAACACCTTTTGCAAGTATTAATGTTTTACCTCTCAAATGTGAATGGAACGGACAGCTTAAATCACTATGGAGTTAAACTCAGAACAGCCCCCTAGCCTGGAGCAACTACACTTCTCTTTTCATTAAGGGATGAGAGAGATCAACTCCTTCATTAACTCAGTCCAAACGATAAAGTGGCCTCACCTTCCCCTTTGCTGGACACAGCACAAATGGTGACTCAGCTGGAAAATTACTTCTTATGGACCTGAAAGAAGTGGCAGACACTGCTGGAGCCACCAACCCACCCACCATAAAACACGGACAGCTTTCATCCAGCAGAACCAGCTCCAGCCAGTCGTACCAGACCATTCCCCTCCTTGCTCCCTCAAAAAGGAGTAATGAGACCAATAAAACAGAAATCATTGTGAAAACACCCAGTTCTTGCTTTTGGTAGCAACATCCCAGCCAGTTCCTTCTTAGAACCCTTTCAAAGAGGCACTGAAACCAATGGCAGGAAGAAACTAAGATGTATAAATTAATTACCAGGAAAATTTTCTTGATGACTCTGAAAAATCTATATTAGAGTCTTCAGAGGAACCATAAAAACTCATGACACAGGGCTTGTAGAGGTGAGCAGCACCGCACCAGAACATGGCTCAGCAACCTTTGAGCACCAGCAAAGGCACGCAAGCAGATTTTTAATAGCCTGTGACACGATTCCTAATTTTGGCCATGCCCTACCCTTGGCATCTGGAAAGATTCAGCTGTAAGAGGCAGAAATTCCTCTCTTACCAACTGCGAGTTGAGCGGGAGCCTTCGCCACACCAGGAGCCAACTGATGGTATCTCAGCTCCGTGGGGCAGCGCTTCTTTGTTCTTGAAAGCTGCTTGCCAGCAGGTTGGAACTGCAATTCAGAACAGAACAATACGTGACCAACCGCTGCGATAGGAAATGGAGCACACTGGCAGAAACCGTGTTGCAATCAAGGCAAGGCACATGCTGTATTTCCTTTGAGCTGCCAGCTTTTTTGCACCGGTGTATTTCTATCAGGGTGACTTCGTGATGGGCCATCCATCACTGAGTGCATTGAGAATTGGACATGCCTGGAGATCTCTTGAAGAGATGCCATTAAAGGGATGGCCAAAGGAGTAAACTCTTTATACGACTGTGCATGATCTGGAGATGATAGATAGGGTACAACGACCCATTTTCCACAAGTACTCAGAAGAATAATGGGCAATAATAAACAGTTCTTTAGCATGGAACTCACTGCAACAAAACTGGTAGCAGCCGACATCCCAGCCCATTCCTCTCCAGCTTCTCCTCCTTCTTAGCAGCACCAGTGCTTTTCAATACCGTGCTAGACAGACTTCAGTTCTGCCTTTGCATAACAGCTATTAAACACAGGTAGAGGACAATATCCTCAGAATTAAAGCTTAGTATCTCTATAAAGAAAGAAGCATTCTGAGAACTTGTTGCCAAGCCATGTGACATCTTTGTTGTCTCCCCAGTACCCATCAGGAGGCAGCTACCCGGTGACCTACATCACCTCTTCGCACTACCCCTACCAAAGGATTGCTCCTCAAAGCACTCAAGAATCCCAGCAGCCTCTATTTCCCAAGCCCATCTACTCCTACAGGTGAGAAAGCATTTTTTTCAACTCCTGATGCTGCAGGTAACACACTGTTTGCCCACAGCATATTTTTGGCGTAATTTGCAACAAGGTGCTTCCCTATCCTGTTCCCAGTGTGCTCTGTCCTGCTTGTATGAATCACAGCGTGCTCCAGACTCTGGGGCCAAAGCAGAGGGAAATGAGATGATGTGAAGAAGAAAAGCCAGGCCTTTTCCTAATGCAAAGTCTTGGGTGCTGCAAATCAGCCTAAGACTAATCACAATTAGGTGTCTTTGCAGGACCTGTATTGGTGCTATTTAATTCCCCATTAAGGGTGAGGAAGCGTCCAGAAAACACATCAGATATGCTGCTTATCACATAGGATTAGCCCCCAGCCATCACTCGAGTGAAGCAGGTCAGGCAATTTTTAGTTATACCTTCTGCCACTCAGCTTGATACTTTCCATGCGTCCTTATCAGTGTAAGCACTGAAGCACAACCTTAAAAAACACAGCCAGGACTCAAGGTCTTGACTCCACTTTCCATCATTTTACTTGAAATTCGTGTTGGACATGAGCCATTCACATCCTGCATGGACTTTGACCATTACATCTAAGAGTAATGCACTGCTTATGGCTGAGTGGGAACTATCAGCATTATCCATAGATCCATTCAGGTTGGCAAGGAGCTCTCAGATCCAAGCCCAGCCCTAACCCACCCCTCCATACCCACTGACCACATCCCTCAGTGCCACATCCCCACAGCTTTGGAACACCTCCAGGGACAGTGAGCCCACCATTCCCTGGGCAGCCGTTCCACTGCATCACCACTCATCTGGAGAGTGAATTGTTCCCAATATCCAACCTGATCCATTGTATGGGAGTGAAAGCCACGGTCATCACAAGCTCTGAGACAAACACTGTATTTCCTGACAAGCTAAAACAGTTTTCTTTCTCTCCCCAAAGCATCCTGATCTTCATGGCACTCAAAAACAGCAAGACGGGCAGTCTGCCAGTCAGCGAGATTTACAATTTCATGACAGAGCACTTTCCTTACTTCAAGGTGAGTTCTGTGCCTAGGCAGGATGTATGCACATAGTGCAGTGTGTAGTGCAACTTAACACAAAAGTTTATTAAGAACAGCTCCAACTTGGAGCTTGCACAGATAACAAGCAGCCACTCCTCACTAACAGCTCGTAAAAGGGATAAATATTTCTAAAAACAACATCATCCCTTCCTCTCAGATACAGGCAGAACTGGTCCTATGGCTTCCCTCGCCATTACAGTACCTCCAAAATCACGGAAGCAGAGGCATGGGGATATCTTCATGGAATCGTTGAGTTGGAAGGGGCCTTTAAAGGCCATCAGGTCCCACTCCCTGCAGTGAGGAGGGTCACCCACAGCTCCATCAGCTGCTCCGTTCTGGAGCTGGGATGTCATCTTGGGCAACTTCATCTCTGGCATGCCCTGTAAAAGGAAAAGTATAAGATGTGATAAATGGTACTAAGCTCATAATTACACGGTCATGATGGTGAAGGCATGGATGCACAGCTTGCACCAGATGCTATTGAGATTTAAATCCGTGCTGTAAGAGCAAATGGCTTCTTGCACTTGGGATGCAGGTGGGAAGAGATTAGTCAGCATGCAGCCCCAGAGCAGAGGGATTACAGTTAGATCTGAACAGAGCTGTAATTGAATTGCTGGCTGCTGCTCTACACAGGGCTTTGTTCTTGCTGATGCCCCAAAAAGTCTTGCTAAATGTCCAGAGCAAGTAGCCTACAGCTGTTAGCAAGACCTAAAACCAAAGCAATGCAAGGCTGTTGTGCTTCCTATTGCAAATAAGCATGCAGCAATCAAATAGATTTAATGCAGCTACAGAAAGACGATTCAGATATCCTGATTCAAATGTCCTGATACAATTATACAGCAATGTCAAGTGGTACTGAGGATAAATAGCAATAAAAATTAAAAAAAATCAATTAAACGTGCCAGTAGTCAGAGGGTAAGAAAGCACATTACCATCTTCTAGGAACACAGCATGGAGGAGTTTCAAGTGGAGAAGTGGGATTACTAAAATCAGTTTTACAGGCATAGCGGTGCCCATAGCAGTTCACCAGACCAAACTGAAGTTGCTTCTCCTCTATCTTACAGCACAGCTTTAAATAACTGTTTTAGCCCTAATCCAAACCTTGCTCTTCTCACTCATCAGAACCCATCTGTTATATGGGAGGGCTTCTTGCAGATCCTCGTGGCTTTTTCTTCCATTATTTATAAGTCAGTGGGAATGAGGTCACAGCCTCCATGTGCAATATAGGCAAAGAATGGTGCTGGTGTTATTATTGGAACAGTCCAAATTTTGCAACTTTTTTCTGCCTTTTTTTTTTTTTTTTTCATTTTACTTAGAAATACAGCCAAACAATTGAATATTTTCATCCCAAACATCATTAAATTAAGAACAGAATAAGCAAATGTGCTTATAAGGACTAAGCCCTACCTCCGGCCGGTCTTTAAGGCAGCCCATGGAATTACCAATATATGACAAAAACCATATTTTGGAGAGACTTTAACAAGATAAAATAATATAGAAATCAGCAAACAGCCTCATGCTGGTGCTACAGAACTCGGCAAACAGCAGGATTCACCAGGGGGAGGGGAAGCAATTAGAGCAGAACTGAAGGAGAGCACAAGTGTGTGTGTAGAATCTTGCTGGGAGACATGAGATGATACAAGCCTAGTCAAATTAACTCGTATTCGCTGCCACAGCAAATTTAGTTTCTATGATGCAACAATCTCATTTCTAGTTGAAACAGAGCAATCCAACTCCTACGTCCCAAAAAAAAAAATAATAATAATAATCTACACAGCTGAAGGTGAATTACTCTTTGATGTACCTCTCCCTTCTCTTGAGACCTAGATTTAAAGAGAAAGGGTTTTGCAAGATCACTGAACTCTTTAAACTTCAAGAGGCTGTCGGGATCAATGGGTCTGCACAACGACCTTTTTTGGCTCATCATCCTTTTTTCTGCTTCAGTGCAATTAGAGAGTTGAACGCTGAGCTTTCATCTCATTAATTGAGCTATTTCCAGTGGTCCAAGAGGTTGGGAAGATCCAACGGAACCTAATTCCACATAACTTCCACTCTGCTCTGGAAGCAAGGGTGGCCAAATCACGGCAGCAAAACAACTCCAACTGTACAATGGCAGCTCCAGCAGGCAGAGCTCAGTTCATTAACCGAGCATCGAATGTGAAAATAAAAACTGGTGACAGAGCAGTACTTCTAACGCTGTGTTGGAGCATTCCTTCAGGGCTCAGCTAGGTAAACAACTATTTCTCACTGCTCAGCAGTCCC
Source organism: Tetrao urogallus (assembly GCF_951394365.1). Classification (NCBI taxonomy): domain Eukaryota; kingdom Metazoa; phylum Chordata; class Aves; order Galliformes; family Phasianidae; genus Tetrao; species Tetrao urogallus. The sequence continues at coordinate 5,956,405 of NC_136833.1, forward strand.
GAGTTTAGTGCAAGAACCTGTTCAACCCTTGGCAGCGCTCCCCGGAATAAATCCGTGTACTTTTTGCTTTTACGTTCCTAAAACGATCTCACCATTCACACCCCCACACATCTGAAAACCTCTGAGAAACACACGCCACTCCCAGCGCCGAGCAGAAACACTAATTATCCCGTCTAGATACAGACAGAGGTTGGTGCAGCCTCGCACACACGGCCAGGAGTGTGAGCGCTCTCCCAGGCAGCAGCTAATTGCACACCTTCCCTTGGAGAAAGTCGAATTTGCTTTTGGAGGTGGCAGAAAGCTGCTTGGATGCGATCTGCAAGGGGCAAAAAACGGTCATGGTAGAACCACCGAATCATTTGGGTTGGAAAAAAGCTCTCGGATCCCCAAGTGCAACCCCAACCCACCCCGCTGTGCCCACAGCCCTCGGTGCCACGTCTCCTTGGTTCCTGAACACCTCCATGGGCAGCTGTGCCAACGCATCCCCGCTCATCTTCAATCTTACCCTATAGCAGAAAGGGCTGTAAGGGCTTGGGTTGGGTTTTTATACTGATTTTTTAATAACAGAATTGCAGGTTGACTCACCTACGGGATTGGCCAACAGAACGGTGAAATGCTGACATCAGGTGGACAAAAGGGTAGAAACGGTGCTGTTGGGAAAGGCAAATACTTCCTGTTGTAGCAGATGACACGTGTTCAGCTTTCGCAACTAAGCAATATTTTGAATGAAGAAGGAAGTATTAAATTCATGGGAATTTGTCAGAAATGGAAAATGTGGTCTTGTCCAGCTTGTAGCGAAGGTCTGCCTCGGGGGACAAGGAGTTAATGTTCCAATGGAAGAATCCAGAGGTCAGATTTCATTAGAATCTACAGAATCCTATGATTCTATGGAATTCCTATAGAATTCTATGACTGTATGGAATTTCTGTAGAAGACAAGGAAGTGACCCATCAGGAATCCACCATAGGAATCCTATGATACAGACCAGCACGCTCATATGCAGCATCTCAGTGTGATAAGCAGCTTCTTTTTCCTTCTTGCAAAACTGTCCTCAGAGTAAGGATGGAATTTTGCTTGAGCAGAAACCAGAAAATACAAATGGAAGAATCACTTCAATGCACTGTGAGGTTTAAAGAACCCCCCAGCTTCCACCACTGGCTTTAAGATAAGCGTAAAGCAAAAAAAGTGTAGCAATCAAGTGTAGAAACCCATATTTCAGTTGTAAGGCACACAATTAGTCCACTTGGGCATAAGAATAACTTTCTTTTTGTTTTGGTTTTGGTTTTTTTTTTACCAGTTTCATAACGTAGAGAATTGATTGCTTTTTTTTCCTTGAAAAACCATTCTTAGATTGGCTTTGTGTTTCCAGACAGCCCCGGATGGCTGGAAGAACTCCGTGCGCCACAACTTGTCCTTGAACAAATGCTTTGAGAAAGTTGAAAACAAATCAGGCAACTCTTCTCGGAAAGGCTGTTTGTGGGCTCTGAACCCGGCCAAGATTGACAAGATGCAGGAGGAGCTGCAGAAATGGAAGAGGAAAGATCCGGTGGCTGTGAGGAAGAGTATGGCAAAGCCAGGTCGGTAATAAGTGAGTGTGGTCGTTCTCAAGCTGCAGTCCACAACTTGCTTTGCAATGCACACCAAGCCGTGCAACAGCATTTATGCACTACTTAGGAAATATTTAAGGATGCTTTCCTTAATATAAAGTCAAAAAAGCAGAATTAAAGAGCAGGTTTTGCTTCTAAATAGGCACAAAGGCGTTCTATCGCAACGCTGGGTGAGATGTTAAAGCAACACTCAGTTAAGTCCTGTGGAATAAAATTGAAATTATCCAATAAATCCCAGCCCTTAAACATGACAATATAATGTTCCTCACTCACATTCAGCACTGATTATTTAGAAGAGCATTTCAAGCTTTTGGAGTTATTATCCTACAGGTTAGCGCTTTTGTTTGCCATCACACCCACCCATTCCCCGGCTGCAAGCGATGAGGATGCAGGCTCTGCAGGAAATACCTTATGGATTTCGTTTTCCTTTGTTTTGTAGAAGAGCTTGACACACTGATAGGCGACAAAGGTGAAAAGCTGCGATCTTCCATCATGTCGTGCAGTCCTAACGGCGTTGCAGGTGCGTCCCTCTCCAGGCAGATGGCAGTCCAACCCCACTCCTTGGGCGAGCCCTCGCTTTCCTCTGTACCACAGCCTCTGCATCCCATCCACACATCATCAGGAGCTCTCCATGCCAAGAACACGTTGCCAAACTTGCTCGGAGGGCAGCAAACCGCATGCTACAACGCCCCACAGGGCTTCCCTCCAATCTCAAGTGCGTTAATGCCTCAGCCACCAGACCATCAGACAATGTTTCCTTCTGGGGAGGCTCCAAACGAACTGCGGGGTCAACCCAGCATCACCCAGGACTCCCCACTGCCGGCCCAGACCCCCCCGAGCTGCGGCGTGAAGGTGATGACAGAGCACTGCACGGCCCGCACGGTGCCCGACCCTCTGCTGCAGGAGGGGGACCTCAGCAACGACATCGATGCTCTGAATCCATCCCTCACCGACTTTGATCTCCAAGGTAGGGATCCCAGGTGGTTGTACGGCGTAGATTTGGGCGTAGTACATCACAGCCCCAACACAGTGACAGTATTTTGGCCACTGCCCCCAGGAATCATACAATCGTTAATGTTGGGAAAGACTTCTAAGATCATGAGTCCAACCATCAACCCATCTCCAACATGCTAACTCATAGAAGCATTAAGGTTGGAAAAGGGCTCCAAGATCATGAGTCCAACCATCAACCCATCCCCACCCACAGAATCATAGAATTGTTACGATTGGAAAAGAGCTCAAAGATCACTGACTGCCAACCCATCCCCACCATGCCCACTAACCGTGTCCCTCAGGAAGAAATCTTCAGTGTTGAAGATGAGAAACACAGCCCTGCTGCAGTCCCTTAGCGAGTCCTTTCACTGAGATACGTTTAATGGAAAGATGAGAAACTTTCTGTTGCACTTTAGGAAAAAAAAAAGCCAAACCATCATAGAACGGGTTGGGTTGGAAGAAACCCCAAAGCTCATCTAGTTCCAACCCCTGTGCCACAGGCAGGGTCGCCAACAATTAAGTCAGGCACCAGTTCAGGCTGCCCAGGGCTCCATCCAACCTGGCCTTGAATGCCTCCAGGGATGAGGCATCAAATCATATGTCTGATTTTTCTTTGTCATGAAATCATACATCCAGTAATTCAGCATGCCATCAGATAAGCCACGTCACACAAAGACAAGAAGCCCAGTTGGGCAGTAATATTACCTGCAGATTCACTTTCAGGATCTTACAAGAAATTAGAGGCAATTTCCCTTTTTCAAAGTCAGGGTTTTCTTTCAACAAGAAGTTACACTTCCTGAGGGCTCAGTTAGTGGCCATGGTGGGGATGGGTTGATGGCTGGACTTGTGGTCTTAGTGGTCTTTTCATACCTTAATGAACCTGTAGTTCTACTATTCTATGATACATTTGCAACAGAATCTTGCCAATTTTCAAGCAAAGTTATTCTCTTAATTCTGCTTTCTCCAAGATTTATGTTTTTATGGAAACACGCTGATAACAACTAAACCATCACAAGTGACTGAGAGTACTTACACATGCAGCACACGTAGCTGTATAATTACCTATTTCTTGGGTGTTCCAAAAAGCACAGGTAAAGAAAGTTAATCAATCCTTTCTGTTTTGTCCCAGGCAACCTCTGGGAGGAGCTGAAGGATGACAGCCTAGCTGTGGACCCCCTGGTTCTCATTTCATCATCCCCAACGTCTTCCCAGTGTTTCCCTTCTCATTGCCAGATGGAGAACAGCAACGCAGCCGTCATCCCACATGGAACCCCACACAGTAACCTACCCGACCTCCAGCTCACTACTCTTTACTCTGCCTTTATGGAGTTGGATACAGTGTCTCCTGCCTACCTGAGTAATCCTGGATCCAAACCTATAGCACTGATGTGAACCACAGCTATCGTTCTTTCTGTCCACACACTGCCCAAGCCATCACATGTGCCAGACTGACATCTACTACAAGAGCTGAAACTGGAGTAAGAGACCTTCCAGAACTCGTCTGCAGGATATGTAGCCTTACTGTGATAATTTTCTACAGGTACTTTAAAAAAAGAAAAAAAAAATTAAAAAAAAAAAAGAAAAAATGGAAAGGAAACAAAAGAAAAAGAAAACTATTTAAAGATAACACTATTAACTGCTGTGCCAGTCGACACCATTAAGGCACTCATCCTCTGCATCTTCCCTATACAAATGACTATAAGAAGAAAATGAACGATTTTCAGATATTTTTTATGAAAGCTGCTTGCAAAAAAAAAAAAATACTCTAACTTATTTCCCGAAGCCAACGATGTCAACGCCATCCTCTAAAGACCACTGCATAAACAAAAAATCCTCATACTAAAACGTTTGTCGTCTCCTTGAAAGGATTTCTGGGTTTTGATAACAAGAACGCGACGCGAAGATCCTACGAGTATTACAAGACCAAGGAGTAGCTGCTGACAGACTGAACCAAAGCAACCAATGTACTTTAATGAAAAATCCATGGTTTACTGTGTTTAAAAAGAAATTTAAGACTTTTTTTTTTTAATAAAACAGACAAACAAACAAAAAATCTGCTTTAATAGAATTTCTACTTGGCTGGGAATCATTTGTATTCATTCCTCTCCTGCTGTCCAGATGAGCTGAACAGTAAGATGAGCTATTCAAGCATTAAATCAAGATTTTGCTTTAATTTCTACTATGCTTTTCTGATAAAGACAGAGAATGATAATGATTGCAGCTAGCCAAATCTGGAGAGCATTTCTATTTCAACTCCTAGTCAATATCCAGTGCATCCACTGGGGTCTTGGCTGGTGTTGAACTAGCCCACACTTTGGTGTAACGTACTGCTCCTAATGTGAATTAATACATAAGTGCACTCTCTTGGATGACATCTCCATTCATGCTCTACAGAAACATGGAAGAATCTGAGCAGGTTAACATTTCGTAGAATCATTCAGGTTGGAGAAGATCTCCCAGATCCCCAAGTCCAAACGCCAACCCATCAAAGCCGTTGGGTAAGAGGAGGTCACTTACACTCAGGTTCACATCTAACACCCTCAGCTATGCCTACCAGCCTCAACTTAAACCAAAATCAGATTAGGGGCAGGCAGATAGAGAAGATTTAGGAAGAATACGTGTGACATAACCTCATAATCTCTCATCATGAAGGCCACGCTCGAGCCCCTCTCGCTCTGCATTCCTACACAACTAGCAATCTTCCCAACATTTCTACTTGGCAGAGGGAGTGCTGTCACTAAATTGCTGAAGAACACACCAGAAGGGCATGAAGAAGTTCCACGAGTCTAAAAACACAGCAGAACTGTAATAAAGTATATGTGATCAAAGCAATCCTGGAGACTGGCACATGAAAAACCCATTAATACTGAGAGCATGACTACAGACAATCCCAGGATGAGCTGCAGAAACTCAAAATTCATAAATATTAAATATATATATATGTAATTTTTCTACATTAAGGATTTAATTTAAGTGGAAAGCAATTCATATATTCTCAGATCTCCATTCAGCAGACCATAGTATTCTTTCAGATGCACTAATGCATTCTATACATGCAATCACACACATGATCACAACCAGGGGAGAAAAAAAGAGAGAAGCCTAAGCTTCATAATACACTCTTTATTTTCCATGGTAATAAGCCTTTGAAGAATGACCAGATGTCAAGCACAGAAAGGGAAATTCACACCCTGACGTGTTTTTCTTGTATTTTTGCACAACTTTCTTGCCATACTGTATCAACAAGGCTTGTCCTCCCTATGTAATTGCTAATTTATTCTAAGCACTTTATTTCTTTCCAATGCATTCTATATGCGAGACAGAAATTAAAAGTCATTCCATAATTTTTCTTACGCTAAGAAAAAAGGAATCATTCATTAAAAAAGACTGCAAGTTATTAATTTATATAAATAATCTGGGTTCCCTCCCCTCCCTTTAGGCTCTTCTATAGAGAGTTTCATTGGCTTGCTTCAGTGCAGCATTACTGATTATGACATGCACATAGAAAAATAACAAACACTGACATATGGGAACGTGAAGAAAGATTTGTATGATAAATTACAATTCCAGAAAAAAAATTAAAAGAAAAAAAGCCTAACCTACACCGTGCAATGAGAACTGTGCACACACTGCAAATCTCTGTGAGATACATCTGCGTTAAAGGCCATTTTAAGTAGCAGCGCCAATACAGGGGGAAAAGAATGAAGTTCTCCCGGTCTGAGGTTAATGATGTTTGCTTAATCAGCCTGAATCAACAGCATTATGCAAACAAGCGAGAAAAACAATCTTAATTACCATAAAAATATATCATTATGAAACAGAAGAAAGTGCTCGCTCTTGCCCTCTCCAGCATACGATTAGGAAAACATTTGCACTCTAAAGTTTAGGATTTATTAGCTGAACTCTGTGCGTTTCATTTCAACATCAGAAAATGCAAAGAACAGAAATGATATTTGAACTCTGCTTTCAGGCTCTTCTTCCTTGACGTGAGCTCAGATTTACTGTTGCCAGACCTCTGACCACAGCAGGCTGCCTGCTATGCGTTTCCCTGCTCCTGTTATAAAGTCATCACCTCTGAAGGCTCGCTTCCTTTTCTACATACTGTTCTTTTCAGCTTAATCTCTCAAGGCCTTGGCACAGCGCTGAGCCACTTAGCAGTGTGATTAATGGTATCACGGGGCAGAGAAAGCACTGCGCAGAACATCAGCGCCGCTTCACGTCTCTGACTTACGTGGGATGAAACAAACATTTGGAGTGCAGGGCTGAGGTAATTGATGGTTATTGATCACTAGGGAAAGTTTCTCCTCGTAAGGAGCATTGGTGGCAGCAGCACGGCTGCACAGGGGGCTGCTGGGGTCACTGTGGAGGTGTCCCAGGGCTGTGGGATGCAGCACTGAGGGCTGTGGGCACGTTGGATGGACCTGTGGATCTGAGAGCTCCTTTCTAACCTTAATCATTCCGTGACTCCACGTCCTCCAGAGCCAGAATTCCTTTCCCAGGACTGAGCTCATGCTGACCTTGCTGCAAATTGTTTCTCCGCAGATAGCGCAAGGCTGGCACACAGCGACGAGCCTCGGTTGCTAAAGCTGCCGGTTCAGCTGGCCGACTAACAAAGCACCAAAGCATCCCTTTGCTCAGGAGCCCATTTCTGACCCAAAGATAAGAGAAAAAAAACCGTTGGATTTTTTACTCCCCACAAAAGCAACCAGGCTTGGTCATCGTGAGGTGCATTACTCAGTTCTCTTAATCACCAGGAAAGCAATTATGCCAAGTAAGGTGCAGTGCACAGGAGGGAGCAGGACAGTGACTGATGGCCTCACCTGACAGCCAGGCAGCCATTGGACCCACGAGTGGCAACTGCTGGTGGGGACATCCAGCCCCACTGGAGGGGGACTTGAAGGAGGAAGGGCTGCTGAGTAGAAACCACCTCAGCACAGTGCAGGCAAAGCTGTGCTGGTAATGGCACATTGAAGGAAATACAGAGGGCCCTGCAGTGGGTGGGGATGAGTAACGAGCTATAAACGAGGCAGGTGTGGCCCTGCAGTATTTCCTATGCTTTGCTTTCCTCCCCAGAAAACCACCACAGAGGCAGCAGCCCGCAGGGTTTGTGCCATGCGTTGTGGGCACAAGGGCTTGGAAGGGCCTTTTAGGAAAAGATGATGTGAGCTATGAGTTTTTCAGTAGAAGTAATTTTTTTTTTCAAAGAATGAGGGAAGGGGATTTGCCCAGCCTGGATGAGCAAAGAATTTAAGATCTCATTCATCAACTACTGAAGAATTTAACTTCAACCACATGAAGGAGCCCAGCGTGTTTGTGCCTGTTGGAGGCACCAGGTTCGAGTGATCGCTTGCGGCGTTTACCTTTAGCTCCATAACTTTAGAACATCAGAAGAAAAGAAAAAAAGAAAGCAAAGGGGAAAAAAAAAAAAAAAGAAAGCAAAGGAGAGAAAGAAGGAGGAGAGAAAGAAGGAGGAGAGAAAGAAGGAGGAGAGAAAGAAGGAGGAGAGAAAGAAGGAGGAGAGAAAGAGGAACCCTCACTATGGAAAAAAAAATTACTATATAGCCAATGGACCAAACTGCAGTGCTTTTGGTGCAAGATTTTGCTTTGGGTAGAAATAATCTCTCATTTCAGCTTTAAAGAAAGCTTCTCATTTCAGATTTAAAGAAATCTGAATGCTATCTGAAATAATAGTTGCCAAAGAGGTGACACTTGTACTTAGATTTCCTGCAAGTGTCGCCTACCAGACAGCCCCAGGAACCCTATGCATCTATTTTTTCAGCTGCAAAGTACATTTCCGTAGTATTGTTTCAAACCTGATTTATAGCATGTAGCAAAACTCCACTAATTCTTGATCTGGAACCATCACCTGACTCACTATAGCTGAACTACGAAGGTGCTACCTTATCCTGTTTGCTATTTCCCTCTTCTAATTCATTCTGTCCTTCAGCAGGAGAAGGAAAACCAAAGATGTTTGGAACTTGAATCCTCCATGATATATTGACGTTCATAACATAAATATCATTATGTATTTCATGTATCACAACTTCCCTGCCTGCTTTTATTTCTTGCTACGCATTACTTTCGTGCGCCAGCTTCATTAAGTCACAGGAAGATGAACCCCTTGAATAATGGCAGAATTACAGCACAGTGTGAGCATGCACGATGTGCATGGAGCTAATAGTGTAAGAAACCTGAGGGGCAACCAACATCTCCACTTGAAATCAAAGTTGGAGTGCATCCCCACCACCGCTGAGCAGTAACACCACCACCAACCTGTGCCCAGGTCACTGCAGGGTTCAACGCAGGTACGTCACACAGCTCCAAAAAATGAAGATGGAACGACCTCCGCTGGCTGTGCTTCACTTCAGATGTTTTGCCTTTGGTCACCGTGGCAGAGACACGAATCACGATGTCGCACCAGCTCCTAAAGTCATTTCTCCATAGAGCAGCTGGCAGAGTTTTCCAAAGCACAACCAGCTGCAAAGCTGCCATCTGCAGGAGTTTTGTTAGCGAGCTTGGAGAATAATTCACTGTAATTATGCCCCAAAAGATTCTCACCCATCAGAAGGCTGAACCCCATTTCAAACCTGAATTAATTGTCCTCCTTACGTAGCTACAGGCCACAGAAGAGCTTCTACACGTGCACTGTCATCGCCTGAAAGTGAAGGTGGTTGCATCCACTGGGGCAAAAATGGCATTGAAACATTGAGGAAAAGCAATGAAAATGTACTTTCCATGCTCTAATATAAAAATCTATCGTTAAATAACACACACACTATCAAAGATATAGCATTAAAGAATGGACAAGCACCTCCATCTCTAAGATCAATAGTTTATTTCATTTTAAAGTTATTTTTTTTTTTACATTTTGGATGTTACAGGAGAGGAAACACTTGCTAAGGAGAGCGACACGTTGAACCATTTTCCCTCGGTCATGAAAGAAATTAAAGCATATTGCCTAGATGCACATTTATGTCTAAACTGCCAATATGCAAGTCAGCAAGTGTCCATCCCTGCCCCGTCCTTGCGTAGGTTAGATTGAAGTTCTCTCCTCCTACAGGGAGACTGAGTTGTGGCCTCAATCTTTGTTCTCCCCCTTTATCCATCCGCAAACAAGTCAAGCAGATGGAAACCAAAGCCACAACAGTGGAATCATTGCCAATGTTCCTTTTTTACCTTCATTTCCAACCGGTTCCTCACTGCCCCAGAAGGTACAAAGAATTATAAATGAACTGGATAAAAATGCTCCTAATGTTTTCTCAATGGCATAATAATTAGAATCCTACTCTCCTTCCACAAAAAATATATAGATATATATATTTTTTTATATAAATACATTTTAATACAGACAATCCTGACTCTATGCAAAAAAAGAAGTAGTCAATGTCACATTCAAACAGGGTTCCTCAGTGTAGCATTGGGGTGCGAGCAGAAAGCACAGTGGGCATTAACACAGTGATTCTAGGCAGGCAGTTACTACAGAACAGATACAGACACACAATTCCACCCTCAGTCAGGCTGTGATATCAGATTAAGTGAGCATCACATTCTTCTGATACAGTTCCATGCTTAGAAAATGAGATGAACAGCCAACGAGATTTCATGGAGGGGAACATTTGTATAAACAGTGCTCCATAGTCATCACACCTGTGCTGGGCACAGAAAAAAAGGGCTGCTGGCATAACCATGGGATGGATGGAAGGGACCTCAAGGACCATCCACCACTTCCAATGCCTTGCCCACTCCAAAACACCAGAGAAAAAGCATTTACATCTGCAACACCACCAAAACTTTGGGCTCCAATCAGCTGCCATCAACATTTTTCCTGTCCTTGTCCCCCTCCCTGCTTTTCTTACCCCAGAGATATCTTTTACCACTGCAGTCAATGCATGTAAACCCACCTCATGAACGTCACAACACACACAGTTCTGATGGCTCTTCATCTGTTGGCCATCACACAGTTTCCAAAACTGAAAAGACTTTCTGCATTAAGAATGGGATAAATCCCCATCAGGGGCAGTTAATTCAGAAACGTCACGATATAAAGGACATCTTCAGCATATATATACATATATGGTAATAATTTAGGCTTTGCTCAAATGACAGGAGAAGAAAACTCCTGAAATTTAAACTATTCTTGGTGTGTTCTTGAAAATAAACCGTTCTATTTCTCCCTTTGAAGTTTGTGGATTATTGGACCATGCAGGCAACCACAAACGTTTTACCACTGTTCTTCCTTGCAAACTCTGAAATTTAAGTGAATTTCAAATAAAATAAGAAAGTTTGGGATATAACTTCCCTATTGTTTTTTAAAAAGGACTCTATTAGCACCCACTTCTTCACCTCAGGTTAATTCACTACCAGTACACATCTAGTTGACGTCACATGGCGAGAGACAACGACTCACTGCTAACATAATCTAGGTTGGATTTTGATGTGGCTTGCTTTTTATTTTTTTTTCATTCAGAAAGCCAGAATTTTCCACTCTGGTTCATTCAAACAGCGCTAAATAATTAAAATCATTTTGAAAATGAGAAAAATAAAATCATCATTCTGGTGCTGCTCGTGAGCAAAAGCAGCGCGTCCCAAGTCAACAGCGTAGATTTCCATCTGGTTGTGCAGCAGCATAAAGGAAACTCCCTCCTGGTCAATAATTTCCATGTTTGTAAATAGTGTGAGTGGAGAGTTTAAATAAATGCAAACATGTTTGCATGGGAAATGGAGCCATAATGGTAACCGTGGCAATGGGAAACACAAAAGGACCTCCATTGCATATCCCACAGGAAAGTCCTGTTGTTTCCATTGGCTTAGGAATAGGAATTTATTTGTAGGAAATTGTGGAGGCTTCAAAAAAAAAAAAAAAAAAATAGAAAGAAATGAAAAGGAAACAGACCTTGCTCTGAAAAGCTGAAGTTCAATAGGTTGGAATTGATGTTATTGAAAACGCCCCACACTTTTCTCCAGGTTTAAAGCACTCCTATCATTAGAAAACAAAACACATGTAGTAAAACATCTCCCATGTGACTCACACTGAATTTTCTATTCACCTGAAATTACGACCCATCCAATCTCAATTAGCAGAACAGCAAGCAGACCTGGGGACAGAGAGCAGCACGGATAGTTTGTCCTTTTGTGTTTAACCACCCGATGCGGGATGTCAGGAAGTCCATTCAACAGAACTGTTGGGAACTACTGGGAAAAATGCAACTTCATGTTCTTTTCTTGTAGGGACCTACTGAGCTGATTACAGCATTATTCTTTTCATGAAATTACTTCCGTTTTTGAACTCCTATAAAGGGAGGTAGCATTAAAAGGGACCAGAACACGACTCAGAGAGCTCAGCAAACAACACTTTGCACATTGGTCAACGTACAAAGATGCTCGGTTGGATAACCCAAGATTGACGAGAGTCTGCACCAAAATAAAGGAATACACGAAGACAACAGAGCTGTTTGGACGGTAAGACTGGCAATTCTGGCCAAGCACCATCACTAGAAGTGATTATGATGAACAGCAGGAAAGTGCTGAGAGATAGGAGTGATTAAAAGAAATAAGCAACACCTACAACTGCACAGGGTGCCACTCACAGACGCTCTTCTGTCTTCAATTTGCTCACTCCAGAGTTGAAACAAAACCAAGGCTCAAATTTGCACGATGTCATTGAATATAAAGATGAAGGGAAAAAAGGGTGGGGAGGACATAGACTTTTGGAACTGTTCTCACCTTTAATCATTACTGTGCTATAAAACTTGCTGATCCGTAGCTCAAAGCGTAATACAAATACGGAGGAAACGCTTTGCAACCCTCAAACAGCCGTAGGCAAGATGTTGAGTTTTATACATTACCAACAAAAAGCAGCAATAAATACAAGTTTCATCGTGATAAGAATTACTGATTGATAGCAGCCGTGTCAGAACAGTGGTTTCTACACACTTTCATAACAATCAACCTTAAAAAAAAAAAAAGCTGTAACCCAAATTCATTGTATTTTCTTTAGAAAATGGAATCCTTCAAGTGATGGAGTCCCCATCCCTGGAGGTGCTGGAGAACCATGGGGATGCGGCACTGAAGGATGTGGGCATGGTGGGGTGGGTTGGGGTTGGACTTGGGGATCTGAGAGCTCTTTTCCAACCTGAATGGTTCTGTGATGCTACGAAACGTCCCCACAGCTGACAGCCATCTTGACCAGTAACAGCACGCAGCCTCCCTGCTCTTACATCCCATCTGCAACCACTCGTAGTTCTCCTGTTTGACTTCAGCTGCGACCAAGAAGAGGTTCGTCACGACTGGAAATGGTACTTTATAAAAATTAGTACACAATCACACGAATCTGAGGCTAACATTGAACATTCCACTTCAACTCACAGGAACAGACATGGAGACATTGAGTATTTATAGGAATATCTACAGACTGCAACTGCCTTTTTTTCCTCTTTTAAACTATCACTGATCTTTAGAGTAAGGGTTTCATGACAACAGGCAATTGGGAAAAATGAAGGAGGGAAGCTTTGACCCTGCACAACCTTCTCAGGTTTGGTTTTGCATGCACTATGCTATTGACACTGCTACTTCATTGCACTATTATCTTCCTAAGAAGTGCATCCTGAGAAACTTGTGCAAGGTTGTTCTTAAACTTCTTACAGAGAAGGCTTAAAGCCTGACATTGTTAGAGTTGCTGCTTCACCTGTATTCATACCCAGTGCAAAACAAAGGGAAAACGCTGACATAGCACACTTCAAATTCAGATACAAATGAGAGATTAGACATTCCACACTTTCTGACTGCCTTGGACAAATTAGTGTTGCTCTAACGAGCATTGCTGAAGCCCTTGTCTTAGTGTTGAGCACAGATTAAAGAAATAGACATGTATGACACACAGCACGGACAAGCTGAATGGTAGCTATGTAAAAGCATTAAATAAAGCTAAAATCCTTTTCTTTTTTTTTTTTTTTTTTTTTTTGGCCAGACTATTCTGGGTTCAGTTTGCAGAAATTGAAATTAATGGAGGATGTTTAGAGGGCTTGTAGACACCCAACACTATGTTCTTCCATCTGAAATGCAGGACAGTACCTGATGAAACTAGCGGTCTTCACTGCATGTTTCATTGCTGCCAAGATTTCAAAACCATTATACAGAAGGAGCAAAACAAAGGGATGAGATGCTTATTTAGAGCAATAATCCAAAAGATGAAACTTGATTCTGCAAGGTTTTCAGCTGGATGTACAGGTTAAAACTGGCCGTGCTTTTGAAGCATTCACAACAAGAGCCGACCAACCAAAACTCTGCGCTCGCATCCGTCCACTCACATTGCATTTCTCAAATTGCTTTTTCTGAAACCATCGCGTCCCAAAGGATACGTGAGGGAAGTAGACAGATCTGCAAAATCCCACAGGTCCCACAAGGCCATGTTCAAAGCAGACACCTGAAGAACATAGGGAAGTGGCATCCACAGTTTGCGTAGCATCGTAGAACCGCTCAGAGCTCTGAAGATCTGGGTCTGCTCAAAGAGATGAGGCTGGCCAGTTTGGTCATGAAACTCCTACTGTGGCAGAGTCCTTGGTTTGGTGGATCCGTGTCCAGCTGACGTTGTAGGCAACTGAACCGAAGGTGTTGGTGTCCCTGATGACTTCAATTGGAAAGCAAAGGCCAGCCCAGGTTGGCTGTCCATCCCGCTCTCAAGGTCCTCCACTGTATGAATAATCTGCCTTGTTGTGCATCACCAGCTTGTTATCTACGAAGTAGAAACTGTCCGACTGTGTCTCGTATGGATGGAGGATCATCTCTCGAACTGCAGGGGGAAAAGAAAAATCAATTGTGTTAAACAGAAGCCCTGCTGAGACAACAGGCTGCGCTGGCTTTCCTGTAGACTTTGTTTGAAGGCTCTTTTAAGGAAACTCATAACCCAGACATGTTGAGGCACCATACAACATCTAAGGGCTCTACCTATCCTCAGAACACTCTTGTGGTGTGACAATAAGCAAGCAGCAGTCAATCATTTCCACAGGCTGCAGTATGAGGACAAGGTCACTGACATACAAGATGAGAGGTTATAAAGAGCATAAGGTTACACAGATTTAATTCTGATGCCCACACTAAAACACATGAGATAGCATCACAGTGACTGAACTTACTGAGATCCTCCGAGAGCTGTGGGAATTCATAGATGTGCTCACACGTGTTCTTACTGCTGGGGATGCAGAACCCAAACTCAAAGTCAAAACTCTTCAGCAGCTGATCGCGGAAGTAATGCCTCTCAATCATGCGGAAGTTATTGATGGGTTTGTCCCCTACTGTGAATTCCACCCTGGAAAGGAAGAATGAGAGAGAAATGAGCTTTCTGCTCAGGTAAGGGTTTCGAGCACCCCTATGTCAATCACTAGAAGTTCCTTATTGCACTGGCTTGCCATTCAAGCTTATTTAATTCTTCTGATGGGTATTAAAAAAGCAGATGTACAAATAGACCCCTTTGGTCCTTTTCTGCTTTATAAAGGGGGAGAAGTTAGAACCAGCACTGTATATACGTTTCTCTTTGCCACAAGGCATGACCTCTTAGAGAAAGGTAGGTGCTGGTTACACACCACGTGCTGAATTTCAACCTAGAGCAGGAGTAACACACATCAGTCCTTCAGAAACACACATTTGGAGCTGACAGAACTCTCACACTGCAGACCAACTTCTAAACACCTGAATAAAATAAATTTATACTAGGTTTATACTAGGAGCTCTAACCAATGGTCAGTAGAGCACTGTGGACTTAATGCCATATTAGCAGTGGGCATACGCTCTTAATTAGATTGAATTTAAACCTCAGTGAAGGTAAAGAAAAGCAGATAACAAACAGCTACCATGTAGTGACGCATATCCCTCTAAAATACCTAGTAAAGACACAGAAGCCCACCAGCCTGCTCCTGGGGGGGGGCAGAAAGCAATAATTGGGATATTAGGGAAAAATTCTTCTCCAGAGAGCAGTGCTGCAGTGGCACAGCTGCATAGGGAGATGGGGAGGCACCATCCATCCATGGAGGTGTTCAGGAACCGTGGGGATGTGGCACTGAGGGCCGTGGTCAGCGGACATGGTGGGGTGGGAATCTGAGAGTTCTTTTCCAACCTGAATGATTCTGTGATTGTATATAGGCTAAAGTGATGGAGGAAACAAGGCATCCAGCAAAGATGTTGGGAGATCCCCATCGCAACAAAACGTCCCTATTAAATCAACTCAACTTCCTGGTGGGATCGACGAGCAAAGAGCCACTTTTTACACATCCCAGTAGGAAAAGCAGCACGAGGAGCTGTTACTTACGTGGCCCCCACCTGGCGCAGGCGAAGGAAAGCTGGGGTGAACTGGTAGCGCACAAAGCGCCCCGCGTTGGGGTCAATGTCCTTCTTGTCATTGTGTTCACGCTCTGCAAAAGTGCAAAGACTGCATTGGAACAGCATTCCTTCCTAACAATCCCACTGTGGAAACTGGTGGTTTATTCCTCTGCCTCGGTGGCAAAGCTGCGCTCTCTTTTCTGTACCCTGGGGCCAACCGCGTTGAGTTGGCAGAGTTGGAAATTGGTTCCCCTGAACAAAAAAAAAGAACTGAAGGTCCCTCTGGCAGAACAGCGAGCAGACAAAGAGCCCTCTGTGTAGAGCCTGCGTGAGCATGACTGTGTATTTTCACTAAGAAAACATATATTCCGAGCAAAAAAGATTCCCAGATGAACGTTTGAGGCTCTGCCACCAAAATACTATGAACTATCTATTAGAGATTCTAATCCTGATTTTTCCTTGTCAAGGAAAGGTGAAAGTCTGGTTTTTGAAAGCGGTTACAGATTGGGAGCTTTAGAAATTATCTGTTCACTGTTCAATAGAGGATACTTAACAAAGTTAGTATGCAGTAGGTCCAAAGCAAAAGCAGCGTTAACCACAGCACGATGTTAAGCAGGGAGATTCTTTGCCATAGGACACAGGAGATTCTGCATTGGCTCAAGACGTTGGTACATGGGCTCAAGAAATAAGGGTTATTAAATACAAGGACATCATCTGCACAGTCATACATGAGCTGACGGGCTCATGAGCAGCCAACACACGCTGACCTCCTCCTCCTTTGCTTCTATTTACAACATCCATCTGTCCTTTCTCATCACAGATGGAGGTCATAATACAGGAGCAATTAATTCTGCCCGCTGTATTGGTACAGAGGAATACCTGAACAGCGTTTCTGCTGCAGGTTGGGAATCCAGCCCTCCTGCAGGTGAAAGTTTCTCCTGTTTGAGGGGACACGTTGAGTAAAAGGGATGAGAACAGGCCAAAGGAAGCAGGTGTTAATAATGGTTCGTTCACAAAGGCAATCCTGTGCGCGCACAACCCACCTGATGCTGCTGGCTTGGTGATTTCAAACAACACTGTGCCTGATTCCATGTCCCGGATTTTAAACCTGGTGAAGTCTATTTTGTAAACGTTTTCCTCTGGAGTGCATAGGTAATCTGCAGAAGAAAGCACACCGACATGAAGGCTTTGTGCCTACGAAGGCAGAGCCAGCACCGCGTGCTCACACTGCCCAGCACTCAGAGGTCGTCACCTTTCCCCAACTTCGTGCCAGTTGCTTCTGGATCCATTTCTCCTTAAGGGCATTGAGAGCAGTCAGCACCTGCACCAAATCCTTGCCTGCTCAGGGTAAGAGGCTTTGCCTTTTTAAAAACTGCCCTCTGGCAGAATGTGAGCACTAAGCAGCTTTACGGGCACTAAGCCGACTGCACTGACTGCAGCAGGATCCCCCTCCCCACGCCATCTCCCCTCTCTCCAGACAAAGCACGGCCTCTTCCCTCTGCCAACACTCATCCCACGCAAGGACTCATCATCCCTCGGCACTGAAAATGGCGTTGAAGCCTTTCCCTGTGCTGGGAAGCAGGGAGCCCAGGGCACCTTCCCCAGAGCACAAAGGCAAGTCTGGAGCTGCGTCTGTCTGCAAGTTAATTATTAAGTGCTTTCCTCCTGCAGAATTCCTGCCCATCCAGCACCATGGCAACAGCTTTACCCCCTCCTTGGCAGCAGTGTTGCTACAGAAACAGTGTCCATGACTCATCCACAGGAGAGGAGAGCAAATCAGAACCAGCGGAAGGGAGAAAACCCCAAGCAGAATCCCCACCGGGCTCCTGCCCATCACTGCCTGCACCCCTGCACTAGTTTTGCCGATAGAAAATATTCAAGAACCTTGATTTATTTTGATAGGTGCACCCCTATCTAATCAGATGGCGTCTGGGGAAAGGAATCGTGGAATCATTCAGGGTGGAAAAGAGCTCTCAGATCCCCAGATCCAACCCACCCCACTGCGCCCACTGACCACAGCCCTCAGTGCCACATCCCCACGGCTCCCCAAAGCTCCAGTAGATGAAATGGATCATTACAAGAAAGGGAGTTTTTGGTTCTTGCTTCTTTCACTTCCTCCAAAGCAGGTAGCGTTGTTTCCCTGCCATGAACCCAATAATGACAGTGCCTTCCTGAACAAGCCCTCACTTGATGCACCACTGATGAACAAGTGATGAAGGAATGGACACACGAACATCTTGGAAACCCAGCAGATTGTCTCTTAGTCTGCAATACCCAGGGGAAGTACTACAAAAACAAATCACAAAAGGGGACCCTTTCCTCCTAAAGTACAGTGGTTGCCCTATCCAGACCCAACTTTATTCGTGTTCATTCATGAACTCCAAACCCAAAGTTATTCACGTTTATGACTATCTCAGGAGAAATAGAACAAGATGGCCTTAAGTTGCACCAGGAGAGCATCAGGTCAGATATTAAGAACTATTTACTCTCCAAAGAGAGGTGATGCATTGACAATGCTGCCCAAGGAGGTGGAGGAGTTGTCATCCATAGAAGTGTTCAGAAACCACGGGGATGTGGCACTGACGGCCATGTTCAGCGGACATGGTGGGCTCTGTATCAAGCCCAAAGATCTGCAAATGCCTGTCCTTACCAAGTAGGCTATTTAGTAGATGAAATTGGGTGTTACTCCCAAGGGGAAGAAGGAACTCAAGATCTGGTGGTGAAAAGGAATGTAACGAGAATTACAGACACAGCGACAGCGGCCTGCAGTAGGATCGCCTCTCCCCATCGCAATGACAAGAATTTAGGGAATGAGAAGATTCCAGCTGCCATCCGGACCTATTTCTTAACATGCATTAGCCATCAAGGTCAGCGACTATTTTAAAGACCACTCCCAAGGTGTAAGCCAGGTATAAAGCAGAGACGACTGCAGAGGAATTGCTGGGAGCTGGAGATTAGGAGATTATCAGATTGAAGAGACTCAGGAGGAAGCGAGCAAAAAATAGCACCAGCCCAGCCAAGACTCGGAGTGGTGACGCAGGACAGAGTGCAGGACCTCGAGGGGAAGGCAGGGCACGTTTCCATTAAGGAAAGAACTCAACCACCTCCCTGCCCTCTGCCTCACCAGTTCAAGTCCCACAGCTTTCCATTCCCCTCGCCATCCCTGTTGGGGACAGAGCAACCCGAAGGCCTTGGCAAAAGGGTCAAACCCGCTCAGCTCAGCCCTGGTGCTACCCGTACCCCATGTGCACTCCCCTGGAGATCTCACAGCCCATCCTGCAGTGTGAGAGTGCTAACAAAGCCCTTCCTCAGCACAGCACTTCAAGCTGGGAGCCGTCACCATGCCTTGAAAAGGTTCGTAGCAGCGTCTGTTGTGCTGCTGAGGGAAGAAGTCACGGTGACAGCAGCTCGACACAGCTCTGCAATATGGCTCTGCTGCAGGAAATCTGCCTATCAAAACACTTCCACACATCGCAGCCCCAGACAGTGATTCATTAACCCCCCCACCAACACCCCCAGTAATCAGGGCTCCTGATGCAGTGAGGGGTCTCAATTAAACAGGGAAGGAAGGGAAAGTCGTGGCTTCAGGAACAGCTCTGAAGATTGATCTGCACGCATTGCTTCACGATAACACAGCTCAGCTGGAATGCAGTGCACCCACCAGGTGCCTGCCCTGACCACTGGGCCCCTCAGCCAGGCTGGCTAAAGCTGCTGCCTCTGAGAGATCCCAAATGACAGCTCACGGAAGAGATTACTTTCAGAAATGATTAAGCACGCCTTCCTTATTTTTAGGCTTTGTTTTGTAAGTGTTTCCAAGTATGTCATCAATCATTTATCCAACCTCTCGGTTTGCTAGCGTCAAAGATGCCCTCAGAACAAAACTTGCAATATAAAACCGAAGATAAGCCTTATCCCAGCAGCACAGACAAACCGTGCAGTTGCCCAGAGCTGTGCTATGCACGGTGCTCTCAGCCTGAAGCTTGCCCTTGGTTATGCATCAGTTTGACAACTGGCATCGTCACGTGGCAATAGGGGGATGGCAAACGCCGCGATGCCATCCTCCTGCTGACCACCCCATGGCTCCCATCCCAAAGCCAGACAAAGAAATCAAAGCTGTGCTGGAATTAACCTCGCCTGCAGGCAACGTGGGAGCAGCACAGCGTGACCTAGCAAACATTCAGCCTGGTCGAAGGCGACAGGGACAGTGCTCAGCTCCTCTCCCTGCCCCACAACGCAGGACGACGTTGGCAGACGCACACCCCAATAACTGCAGACACACCGCTCTGATCCTCCTGCTGCTGCAGTAATTAATTGCAATTTGAACTGAGCTCTGCCCTGCTCCTTTGCTAATCCCAAGTTAATCACGTCACAAGGTTTTCCTCTTTTTGTAACCGCAGTTGGATGAGCAAGTAACGAATCCTGCTAATTGCAAAGAAAACGGGTCCCTCTGCTTTACACCTAAACCCAGCCCTCCAAAAGACCCAGACACACCAGAGCAGCACCTTGGGTCCATCAGTTTGACCCTAGCGTGCCCAGAAGTGATGGAGGATGTGACACTGCAAGGACACAGCACTGATATGCAGGACAGCTTGCACGCTCCCCCTTTAAGCTTATTAGAAAGGCATCAGGAGCAGAGCCACGAGCAGCAGAATGAGTTCAACAGTGCGAGCTGCTGCAGTACTGGCCTAGAAGTTGGGATAAAAATGAGTTATCTGGAACTGTGAGGGATGGCCACGGCACCAGGGTAGTGCTGCAATTCCTGCCCAACCATCAGCTTCACGTGAGTTGGAACACCTGGATCTGGGCGTCAAAACTGGGGTCAGCAGGATACAAGTGGCCGTGGTCATGAGTTGGGATGACTTGGTGGCATAGGCACTAAGATTTGCAATGGAAAGAGTTAATTCAAGTAGTTTGAAGAAGAGAGCTTTCCTAAGAAGGAAAAAATGGAAGAGGAGTGGGAGAGAAGAAATTTTAACCACATACTTCTCCATCCACTAGTTTCTGACTGGTGTAATACCCTTTAAAAGCCATACATGACCATGACACCACAAAGTCCTTGCCAGCTCCTCTTTTTCTCCTGATGTTAAAACACAGACAGGGGGAACTATGTGCTGATCTTTCTCCTGGTCCAAGCAGCAATCTCCATGCTCTCTACCTCATATCCTCCTTCCCAATTCCAGGCATAACAAGCCACACCCCAGATACTGCCCTAACTACAGGCACCAAGGCTGCATACTGTACACACCAAGCTGCGAGGAGAAAGAATGAGGAAGGAGTTGTACCTGAGCTTCCATACAAACCTACAGGGATCTACGCACCAGAGATGGTGTGAACTTGGCCACATCCACAATGCATGCAGGTTCTTTTGGATCACAACTTCACACCTCCACCATACACTCGAGCAGAAGCAGAGAAAGACACTTTATGGAGAGCAGGAAAGATGGATAGGAAATGCATGCGAGCGCTGCCCCACGGCAGCAGAACTGCTCTCCCTGTGGAGTGATCAGCTCAGCCTTCCTGAAAACATGGGTGCTTACCAAAAGCAAACAGCAGCATCAAGGCCAGGGTGCCCAGAGTTGAAGCCACGTGAGGTCTGCACACCCCAGTGGCAGGGGGGGGCCACATGCCTGCAGCCCCCCGAGAGGGCACAGCTGCATGCAGAGCCACGTGGGCTCCCAACAAGCAAAGCACTGAGCACAGCCATGGCTGGGACTCACCATCCAACTGCTGCTCTTCCAAGCGCGCTGGCAGCACGCTCCAGTGCCTGCTGCTCTGATTTCTGGGCCTGGGCAGTGAGTCACAGCCCAGCACAGCATCTCAGCAGGGAAACAGACACAGCAGACCCCCCGGACCAGCACTCCCTGCAGGGCTTCCTCCCCTCCTTCCCTCCACCCAACCCGTGCTGCTCCCTCCCCAAGGCTGCCTGCATGCCCCGATACCCACAGCCACATCCTTTCTTTCTGGGGCTTCTCGTGGCACAGCTCTGCCTGCAGCCCTGATCCTGCTCCAAGCACAGCCACCCATCACTGCCCCTTCCTCCCCTGCAGCGAGACAAAACACACGGGATGCAAAAAGGCCTTTTGGGGGCAGGAGGACACTCCACAGCCAGGCTGGCCTGGTGCATGTGCCATCTCCCAGCTCATCACGCTGCAATCCCAACAGGTCCAACAGAGCTGCTGCCACACAAGCACAGCAGCCCCTTTAGCCCCATAGGATGCTCTCAAGACCACAGCAGCCCTACGGGGGTGAGAAAGGGGAAGCCAAACAAACAGGAAGGCTGCAGGACGGTCATAACACTCCTCCCCATTGGATCTGTGACCCCATCTGAGCCCCTGTAGCTCTCCCCTCTCCCGCAGCTGGGGTTTCAGCCTGGCCCACCCATAGGACGGGCACAATGAGCAGCATCCCACCTCTGACCCTGCTTGGGGGGGAGGGGAGGGTCCCACTCCGTAACGTGAGCATCCCTGCAGGTCACCCCCACCCCTCACCCTCTAAGCCGGGTCTCCCCTCGCACCCAAAGCACTGCCCCATCCTTCACCCCATACAAACGCGGCGCCCCCCCCGGCCCCGTACCGCTGGTGACCCGCTGCAGCCCCAGCACGTCGTCAGGCCCGATGAGCGCTTTCCGACCCAGCTCCTCCTCGGTCCTCGCTGCCGCTCCCCCGGCCCCGCCGCTCTTCTTCACCTTCATGGCCCCTCCGCCTCCTCCTCCTCCTCCTCCGGTGTGATCGGCCCCGCTAAGCGCTGCCGCCGGCCCCGCCGCACCGGGAGGGGCAGCACCGCCCCCTGCACGGACCGCCCCCCGGCACGGCACGGCACAGCCCAGCCGGCAGCACCGCCCGACATCGCTCCCAGATCCCCGCTTTGCACCCCGACAGCATCGGGCTGAACGCGTTTCTTTTTCACCTGTACGACCCCAAAGGGGTTCCCCCCAACTTGAGAGCTTTTAGGTTAACGTGCCCAAGGGAAAAGCTCGACCCCAGTAATAAGACCCAAACCCAGTGCTCACCGACCCCATTAATAACCACCTACCAACAGCTGAACCCCACAACCCCCCTCCCCACTAAGTGCTGCAGGCTACGTACCTTTAACACAGGACTCGAGGTGGACAAAACCCGGGGAGCAGGAGAGATTCGCACGGCCCCCGCCCTGCCATCCAGCCCCCTGCACAACGGGGCAGATGGGGCAGAGGGGTTCTTTATTTACACATGAGCACAGCGCAGGGCTGTGGGGCGCATGCAGGTCTCCCTCCCTTCCCTCAAGTCTCAGTAAGAGGAGTGCAAGCAGCAGTTCTGAGTGGAAGGTGCAAGACTCTGACTGTGAGCATCTCTCACCCCTGAAAGCAGCTTCTTCCCACTGTGGAACACACCCCCAGTCCGGGCCTGAGGCAATGCAGTTCAGGGTGCCTGCCTGCACCATGATGCAATGCATTCCGTGGGGTCCCAGCCCTAAGGCAGGGCACCTTCCATGGGCTCAGTCCATCTTGGTGGGTTCCTTCTTGTTCTGCCTGGCCTCCCGGAGCATCTTAGCCAGGGACAGGAGGATGGGGACAGCCATGGGCAGGAAGAGGGGGATGTAGATGGCAAATTTCTGGTCATCCGGGAAGTAGAGAAGATGGAGAAGAGAAGGGTCGAAGAATGCCCGTTCCGAGGAGGTGACAGCTTCCTTGCTGGCCTGGAAAGCTGAGTGCAGACGGCCCTCAGCCAGCTCTGCCACGGCATCCTGTGCTGCAGCCACCGCTCGGTATACCTGCACAGCAACACCACAGCAGTCAGTTCTCAACCAGAGAAGCAAAGCTAAGGGGCCTTGCTCCTGGGCAGTGCCCCACTGCTCCGTACAGGGCCAGCAGCTCCTGGCCCCCTCTACCCCCCACATCAGGGTGTCCCAGCCCTACCTCTGAGGCGACATCATCTTTGATGACGATGTTACTGATCTGGTCTAGCAGCTGTGCCAGCGAGGTCAAGGTGGTGGACACAGTGGCAATATTCTCCAGTGTATGGGCCCACAGCAGGCGGTCCAGCTCCCAGTCGGCCAGTCCTTCATTCCCTGGGCTCTCCACCAGGAACTCAGGGGGCAGCTCCTCCCGAGAAATCCCAAATAGTAACCTGGGAACAGATGGGAAGGTCCCAGCCTGCATCAGGATGCACAACGCACGTGCTCCTTGCTCTTTCCCCTCTCTGGTGCACTGAGTCCCAGCAGGGCTCAGCTCACACCCAGCAGCTTCCTGAGTGTGGGGCAGGATAAGCCTCACACACATCAGGACACACAACAACACTCCTGACCAGGGAGCGGTGTTGGTTGGTGGTCAGCACCCCAAAAGCCATAGAAATTCACCCCCAGCCTCCCAGAGCCCACAGAGGGGCCGAGCTGGTGGGCTCCAACATGGAGTCATGGGGGCTCTGACCCCATCAATGCACATGTGGGCCTGGGGAGGGAAAAGCAAGTCCTCACCGGAGCTGGGCCAGGAAAACCTCCATCACTCTCAACATGTCCACATCCACATGCAGTGGGAGAGAGGTCTGGGGGGAAGCAGGGACTTCAACATTGTAAATCTGCAGGAGAGTGCGTCAGTAAGGCACGGCCAGAGCCTTATGGGGAGGTTTAGCACTGCTAACATCACAGCCCCATACCATGATGCCACCCCAGCGGGGGCTGTGGAAGGCATTGGTGGCCACTGGGGCTCCATCCTTGTCATGAATGTAGAGTGGGGAGTGGGAGCGCTCTGGGACATACAGCAAGAAGTTCAGCACAGGGTAGAGGGAGGCAGCGCTGGAACCTAAAGCAGAACTGAGTCAAAGAACTTCCCCTGGTCCACACAGACAAAGCACAGCCTTGCTCTTCCTTAAGCTGCAAGCCTCAAACAGAGCACTCAGCTCAGAAGGTCTCAGGCAACCCCAGCGCAATCATGTGGGGTAAAAAGGTGCTGTAGGAAGGGAAGGGGCACAGGTGTAGGCACAGCTGTCCCCACCTCAGCAGAGCCTGATCCCACCAGAGTGGAGTCAGGAGCGGTGCTCACCCAGCCGAGCCTCCACAGGGTTGATGACATGTGGGAGGCTGTGTGCACTCAGGATGAAGCTGGAGGACTCCTTGTCAAAGCGTGGAGTTACTCCAAGAACAGCGTAGTACAAGATCTGCAGGGACACGACACAGATGTTGCTGGCACAGAACATCCCAGGGCACGTGGCAGGACCAGGGCTGGCTTCTCCCCATAACCTCTCCCTGCCCTCACCTGTGAGTCAACAGAGAAGTTGGCCACAAGGTTCAGCTTGTCCAGGACGGGCTGCACATAGCGGTTCACAGCACCCTCGATGTCCCAGTCCACATCATGCGACTTGGGGTCAGGGTTGAGAAGGCTGAAGGTGATTTCGTACCCTGCCAAGCACCCAGAGTGTGAGGCACCAGCACAGCCACCACCTGGTGACGCCAAGACTGGGCAAGTGGCTGCAAGAGAGCTCCCCAGAGCCACAGGACCTGACACCCTTTCTCCCAGGCTCTCCCTGATGTGGGGTCACACTTCAGTGCCCCAGCACATATGGATCACAGTGCAGGTCCTGTCCCCAAGCAACGGACAAGAGCAAAGGGAAGATTCTGGGGGCCATTATCCCAGAAGACATTCAGGGTTGCTACAGGTAGAGTAGGAACAGCCTCGCTCCAAAATGCAGCTGGCCTTCTGGGGGACAGAAAAGGAAACTGGGGTGCAAATTCATACCCAGGCTGGATTTCAAGTGCCGCCAGGCGTCAGGGCCAAGCTGACCATCAGGAACACGGTCTGAGAGGGCAGCAGCGATGGAGCTGGCCGTGAAAGACATCACCTGCATGAGCTGCTGGAGGCGGGCATGGAGTGTGGCCAGGCCCTGCCCAGCCCTCACCACGGCGCTGCGATGCTTCCCCACGTAGATGTTGACACCCTGGGGAAGGGGCAGCAGTGAGGACTGGGAGCAGAGACAGCTCTGCTAACACACCTAAGAGCCTGGTGCCACCCGTGACAACCTGAGGAGGAATGTGTCCCCATAGGGTACCTTCAAGGGACAAAATCCCACGTTCCTCCCTGCTCCTAACGGTCCCATTTCTTACTAAGGGTTTTACAGCAAGACCCTTTACATCACTGAACCCCAGGCTGCATTCTGGTAGAACAGGGAACATAGAGAACTGTGGGTTTCCTCCAGGACAGCCTGCCCCAAGCCGTAACATTCCACAGAGGATGGCACTGCAGGTTGCCTCCCTACCTGAGGCAGGAGAGAGGAGGTTTCAGGAACCACATACACAGTCAGAGAGCCTGGTGGAGAGTCTTGCAGTGCATGCAGAGCAGCATCAGCCTCTGAGGAAGACAGATCCATCAGCAGAGCTAGGATTTTCAATCAGCTCCCCATCCCACAGGCAGCAAAGCCAAGCTTTGGGCTAAGCCAGCCTCGGAAAGCAGAGCTGCTCGTCTAGGGCTGAAGTCGTGCTGCAGAGTGCCCACGTGCAGCCCTTCCAGGAGGGAAAAGAACACAGAGGTACGGCGGTGCCTGCTGTGACCCCTCACTCCCATACCTCGCACCGTGGCTGCTCCCAGCGCCGCCTCCTCCCGCGCCGCGGTGCCGCGATAGGCCGTCTCGATGCGGGACGTGACATCGGATCGTGCTGCCAGCGAGGGAAAAGACAAACCCGGGATGAAAACCCGAACGCAGCCCTCAGCGCCTCCCAGGCGCAACGCGGAGGGCTGGCGGGGCAGACCGCGGGGCTCTTACAGCTGACTGGCACCCGCTCCTCCCGCACGTCCCCGTACGGCAGCCGCCGGGGCAGATCCGCGGGCACCGAGCCCGGCAGGAAAACCACCGAGACGCTCACGGCCACCTGGAACTGTAAGAGCACGGCGTGTCACGGCGCGTGTCACGGCCCATCTCCGGCCCGCCCACCCGCCCGCAGCCCCCGCCGCTCACCGGCAGCCGGCCCAGAGCCGCGATGTCTCCGTAGGGCAGCGCGGCGCGGTACGTCTCCGTCGTTTTCCACCACAGCGGCAGCCCCAGAAGCACGGCGATGGCGGCGAAGGACAGCGCGGCGCGGCGGCCCCGGGAGCGCTCTGCGGGGACACCCGGGTGAGGCTCCGGACCTCGCTCTGCCCCAGCCCGGCCGCGACGAACCCGGCCCGAGGCGCGGTGCCGCCGGTACCTGCTTCATCAGCCGCTACCGCCGCCGCCGCCGCCGCCATCTTCTCTTCCCGTCCCACTGAGAGGGCGGAGCTTATGTCCAGCTCAGCCATTTAAAAACTCCCGGCGCAAGGCGCGGCCAATAGGAGTAAATCTACAGGAGAGGTGGCTCAACTATGCTGGCGGCGTAGCCAATCAGAGCACTGCGGGCGGGACTCGGTCCCTACGGGTGCCGCAGAGGGTCAGGCGGTGCCCACGAGTTTGCGAAACGAAGGAACGAGGAAGCAGCGCTCCTCCCCCACCCCCAAGCAGCCCCACGGCGGGCTGAGGCCGGGCGCAGCTCATCGCGTGGATGGGAGCAAGGAGCCAGGCACAGCAGCGCTGTCTCTACCGTTTATTATTCGCTGTTAGGCTATTTTGGTACACGGGGTGCACACGAGAACACGACATGAGCGTCCCGAGGGCGACGTTGACCGGGACTGCGAAGCTACGGCTGGGGCAGGGGCACCCCCAGGCCTCCCCTCCTGCCCTCCACACGGCCGGGCCCTCCCCACCCACTCTGGCCTGGCCAGAGCCCCCTTTTCCCTCTGGGGGGACCCAGGCCTCCCCCTCATCCTTTTGGGGCCACCTTCCCCTCCCCTGGTGGCTGGGGTGGAAGCGGGGTGGTGTGAGCAGTGGCAGGGGGGTCCGGGGCGGGGGCCAGCAGGGCCCACTGGAGGCTCAGTATGCGTGGTTGGCCACATAGAGGGACTGCCCGGCGGCCCCCGAGTCGTCCCCGCTGCCCTCATACTTGCCCAGCGCTGCCAGACCGTTCACCTGTGGGAAAAGAAAGCATCAGGCCGTGGGGCACAGCCCCAGCACCCCATAGGCATGGTCCTCAGTGCCCTCCACCACCTCCAGGTGTCCCCCACCCCAAATGCATCAGCGTTCCACCAACCACAGGGACACGGCCCTTGGTGTCCTGATCCTTCTGCAGAAACGCAGCCCTCAATCTCCACTGTCACCCACAGGGACATGTCTTCTCCAGGTATTCCCACCACCCTTCATTCTTGGTGCCCTCACTGTCTACACAGACTTGATTCTTGCTGTTCCCGCCACCCGTAAGGACTTCATTTTTGGCCCTCCCACCCTCATAGAGCACAAACGCTGGCACCCCATCCCACAGGGGCCATCCCCCATCACCTCTGCACGCTTGACGAACTCCTCGGTGGCAGCATTGGCGTTGTCCCTCTGGCCACGCCAGGCGCTGAGCGCTGATGCCTGCAGTGCCCGCCCATAGGAGAAAGTGAGGGCCCACGGCCGCACCAGAGGCATGTGTTGATGGCATTGAGGTTGATGGAGGCTTCCTCCTCACTCTGGCCCCCAGACAGGAAGGTGACACCTGCAGAGAGCAGCATTATGGCACCAAGCTGACCACACGGCATCGCCTTCCTGTGGTTTCCACCATGTCCTGGGGGCAGTACCTGGCACGGCTGGGGGCACGGTGCGGCGCAGAGCAGTGACAGTGGCCATGGCGATCTCCTCGGGGCTGTACTTGGTGGGCAGGAATGCCCAGGTGTCACCATGTTGGGCTTCAGCAGGGTCCCCTCCAGGTAGACGTGGTGGTCGCTCAGCGCCTTGTAGACTGCCGCCAGCACCTGGGAACAGACAACATGGAGTTTCGTGGCATGGGATGGCACGGCACATCCCCATCCCCCTGCCTGCCCCACTGCTCACCTTCTCTGTCACATACTGGCACCGTTTGAGGTCGTGGTCACCGTCAGGCAGGATCTCAGGCTCCACGATGGGCACAATACCGTTCTGCAAACACCAGGCAGATGGCATCGCAAGCACATTTTTGGCCCCGTAGCAACATAAGGCAAAGCCCAGA
This sequence comes from Tetrao urogallus, assembly GCF_951394365.1. Classification (NCBI taxonomy): domain Eukaryota; kingdom Metazoa; phylum Chordata; class Aves; order Galliformes; family Phasianidae; genus Tetrao; species Tetrao urogallus. The sequence continues at coordinate 5,985,315 of NC_136833.1, forward strand.
CCTGGAGGTGATGCCCATTCTGGGAGTGTCAATTCTTGGCCCCACAGGCAACGTTCATGCTTGTGGGGTGATGCCTAGACCCACAAGTGATGACTGGCCCAAACAAAGATGTCTGTTCCACGGGGCAATGTTTGGCCCCAGGAGCAGATACCCATCCCCACGAGATATTACCCAGCCTATGTGTTGATGCCCAGCCCCACAGGTCAATGCCTGGCCCATATGGTGATACTCATCCCAAGGTCAACGCCCAACCCCCAGGTTGATATCCATCCCTACAGAGCAACATTCATCAGTGCCCATCACTATGGGGCAACATCTGTGAGTCAATACCCATCCCATGGGTCAGTATCCATTCCACAGGGTGAGATTCTTACCTGCTGGCAGATGCTGGCATAGCGGGCCAAGACGTTGGCGTTCTCCATGATGGCCAGGGCAGAGGGAGTATTATCACTGATTTTCAGCACGCAGCGCCACTTGGCAAAGTCAGCCCCATCCTTCTTGTACTGGGCACAGCGCTCCGACAGCCCATCCAGACCTGCCGAGCAGCACGTCAGCCCCACGGCCCCAAATCTCTCACCCTCACCCCACATTTGCTGCGCCTACCCTGCGTGGTGGTCTCCCCATCTGTCCCGGCCAGCGGAACGACACCTTTGTCCACCTATGGATGGATGAATGGAGGGTGAACATCGATCCCCCACGACCGTCCCCAAGCACCCAATAAACCACCAGATTCTGCCCCCACCTTGATGCCCACAACGATGCCCTTATCTTTGATCATCTGGACGAAGGGAGTGCCATCGTCAGCCTTCTGGTACATGGTCTCGTGAAAGAAAATGACCCCCCCGATGCACTTCTTCACCCTGCTGTCGGCACTGAACAGGATCTGGCGGTACAGCCGGCGGTTCTCCTCCGTGTTCTCCACCCCAATCTGGTTGAGGCGCTTGGCCATGCTCCCTGCGGGCACCCAGCACCGTCACCCACAGGGGAAGCACTACAGGACGGATCCCCGTCTTTCTCCCCCATCACCCCTCCGGCTCTCAACCCCTCACTGACCCACGGATTCATCGGCGGCCAAAATGCCCTTCCCCGGGGCCACGATGCGCAGCGCGATGTCCGACAGCTCCTTCTTCTGCTCGGCTGTGAGCGCGGGGTATTGGTGCGTCATGGTGCTGCCTGCCGGCGGACGAGGGCTGAGTCACGCACCGCCACCGCCAACCCCCCTCCACCCCCCCCCCCGTGCGCACCATCAGCCCGCACCCTACAGGGATTGGGACCCCCGGAATCCCCCCGCCCGCCCCCTCCCCAATCCCCAGCCCAGGGCACGTGGCCCCCCCATAGGGTCACGTTGCATAAGTCCCGAGCGGGGCAGCGCCTCATGGAGGATGCCGGAGAGCTCCCAGCCATTTTGCTGCCTGCTCGCCCGCCCCCAGCCCAGCCATCTTGAGGGAGAACGGAGGGGGGGGAGGGGGGGCTCGGAGCGGGGCAAGGGGGTACGGGGCATGGGAATAAGTGGGGATGGGGGTAAGAAGGCAGAGGGGTACCCCTGGGGGGTTTGGAGCGTGGGAAGACTGCTGGGTGCCGGGGATGGGATGGGGATGCGTCGGGATACGGATACCCCAGAGGTGAGGAGATCTCGAAAGTGGGAGACCCCAAAGTCGGGGATGCTCCGGGATGAGGCCAACGTGGGAACGGCAACGCGCTGCCCCCAGGCCGGTCCCCTCCGGGCAGTACATGCATCGTACCGGCTCAGGAGGTGCCCCGCGTTCCCTGCAGCCCCTCCGTACCCGCGAACCCCTCTGCCCGAATTCCTCTCCCTATCCCGGGAGCCCCGCGGTACCGATCGCACCGCACACAGCCGCCGTCGGGACGGCCGCTCCTTCCGTCGGTCCTTCCCGGCTGCGCCCCGTAATCCACCCCGAACCCAGATCCCAGTTCCCCGTTCCCGGTTCCCCACTTACCGTGCGGGACCGGTGACGACGGGTACGGAACTGCGGGCTGAGAGCTCCGGCCCCGCGGTAAATGGGGCTGCGATGCCGCAGAGCTACGTGACCGGTGGGGCGGGCCCGGCGGGCGGCACCCGGTAGGACCAGCCCCCTCCCCCCCCCCCCCGCACAGCCCCGCCTCGCCGCCACCGCAGCGGTGGCACTTCCTACCCCCCCCCCCAAAAGCGTGTGTCCCCCTCCCACGTGTTGCTCTCGGGGTCCCCGAAGCGATCGGTTACGACTGAGGACCCCCCTGTGCCGCCCCGCTTTGCCGTCGGGGATCCCCCTTCCCACCGGGATGGGGAGGCAGCAGTGCCACCGCCGTGTCACTTCCTCAAGTGTTCGGGGAAGTGACAAAGCAATGTCACCCGCGGGACAGGGCCTCACTGTCACACCCTGCTGCTATAAGGGACCCCTCCCCCCAAGGCAAAGACCCCCTTCTGCCATTCACACCACGGATGGGACACCCAAAGACCCTCGCCCCCTTGCCATTGTGGGGCACACCTAGGTCACTCTCTACCACTATTAGGGATCCTGCTGTGACCCCCCCCCCAGCACAGGGTCCCTTTGTGCCACTCACCCCATGGGATGGGAGCCCCCACACCACCCCTTGCCGCTCCTAGGGACCCCCACATCCTCATGCAAGGACTCCCCATACTCCCCCAGCCCCACAGAGACTCAGCACAGTATGGGAACCCCACACAGAGAACAGCCCCCATCCCTCAGGTCCCAGCAGAGCCGCCCCAAACCGGCACAGGGACAATAGCAGCGTCCCCACTCGCCCCAGGGGATGGCTGCCAGGGCTGAGTGCTGCTGAATCCCCGCCGTAAAAGGAGGGCTCAGCACTGGTGTGGCCCTAATCCAGGGCAGGCAGCACATGCTCCCCCCTCAACCCCCCCCCCCATCATCATCATCCCAAAGCTGGGCACACCCCACCCCATGGATCCATGGGTCACATCCACTCCCACAGCAGCGGGGTCACAACGGCAGCAGTGCCACCCACACAGGCAGTAAATACAGGCGTGGGTCAATGAGGGCAAAGGAAGGTGACCCCAAGTGCCTGCAGGACGTGAAAAATCAGAGCGCCGCACTTGTTGGAGTGCTGCTATTTTGGGCTGCGGGGGGGGGGGGGAGGGCGGGGGGGCACAGAGAGCATCTTTGGAGTTGGGAATGGCGAATCCTGTGGGAGATGCTCTATGTAGGGAAAAAGGAGGCCTATGGGATTTCCACCCCCCCCCCCCCCCCCAAGGAGTAACACATCGCCATGCAACAGGTTTGGGGGGGGGGGGCAGGATGCAGCTTCCCATCCCCTCCCGTATGCCCCAAAGCAGGAGGGGGGGGGGAGGGGAATCTAGGCCAGGAGGAGGAGCGGGGGCCCTGGGGAGGGAAGCTGGGTCAGATGGGGTGGGAGCTTTGGGAACACGGAGCCTTATTGAGAGCAGCACCAGGGGGGAAGCACATCCATGGGAGGGGGGGGGCAGGGGGCGTCCCCAGGCAGGGGACAGGGTGAATGTCAACAAACTTTATTCAATAAATAACGATGGTGTTAAGAATGGCAACGTTTCACGCTGTGGGTTACAGCAGAGCTGGAGCTTTCTCGCTGTTTGGCTTCAACCCCAGGTGCTGCAGGAGGGCGCCGAGCTCTGGGGGCACCTCGGGGAGGGACAGCAGGACCTGGGAAACAGGAGCAGGGTTAGGAGATTGGAGGTACTGCTGCAGCTCCCAGAGGGACGGGAGCAAAGATGCCGGCATCACCTCACCTCCTTCACTGTCTCCCGCAGCTCCTCGTGGTTCCGCAGCATCTTTTGTGCATGGCTGAGCCTCAGCTCCAAACCTCGCACCTGCAATAGGGTGAGGCCATAAGGACACAGCCCTGGGAAGAGGGAGCAGCGGAGTGTCTCCCCCCTACCCCATACCTGCTCCAGGTAGTTCCCTGACACCACCACATTCTCATCCTCCTTCTCCAGCAGCAGCAAGCGCAGCTTATCCACCTGCAAGCGGAGCAAGGATGGGCGCTCTGCACTCCTACCTGCACCAAGGGGCTGCAGGAGGACCCAGCCCCACAACCCCAACCTCATACCCACCTCCTGCCGCAGCAGGACGCGCTCCTGCACGTGGGCCGAGACCCCCTTGGCCTCCTGTCCTCTCATCTCCTCCCACAGCACCTTGGCCTCCGTCTCTGCACGCTGCAGCGAGCGCTTCAGCTGGGTCACCTCCTCCTGCAGCCTCTGCAAAGGGAGGCAGTGGGGCAGTGAGAGGGGTCCCATTACTGTCCCCCCCTCCCAGGGTGTGGGTTACCACCCCGCTGTAGCCCTGCACGTACCGTCACCTCCTCACTCTTGTCAATGAGTTGCAGCATCTTCGCTTCCTGCTGTTTCACAACGTCCTGCAGCTCCTTCTCGTTCTGCAGGGTCAGGGAGCGGGGTCAAGCTATGCCCCCCCCCCACACCCCAATGGCACCCTCACATTTGAGGTCACCCAGATCCTGCTGTCCCAGATCCCAGCCCAACCCAGTTCAGCTCTGCCCTGGCCCAGTTCTGGGGTGGGGGGAGGCCTCACCTGCAGCTTGCCCTGCAGCGCCTTGTTCAGCTTGGCAATGCTGGCAGCCTGGGCGTCCATCCGCTCCTGGCTCTCAGTTGTCACCTTCTCCAGCTGAAGCTGCAGGTCACAGCTGGATGGGGGGAGGGAAAAGGGACACAATGGGGCTGAACAGGTGGAAGATCACAGTGCATCAAAACCCCTCATATGGCCGTCCCCAGTTGGGAAGGTCAACCCGTGCCCACCAGCTCACATTGGAACAGCAGCAGGGCAAAGGGAAGAGCCCATGCCCCCATTACCAAATTCCATGTAAGCCCCCTCCTGCCCCCTCCCAGACCCAAACCTCCCCACTGCAGCCCCCCCCCTGGACTCACATCTCTGCCTGCAGCGCCCTGAACTCGCTCTGCTCCAACTCTTGGATGCGGGAGCTCAGCACAGAGAGGTCAGACACCACGGCCCGCAGCTCAGCTGCCTGCTCCATCAGACCATCCTCGGGCTCTGCGGGCAGGGGGCTGCTCAGCAGGGTGGTGGGGGGACACGCTGAGGATGTGAGGGGCAGGGACAGTGTGATACCTGGGGGCTTCGGTGTGGATACAGCCCTATCCCTGGCAGATAGGCTCTCACATCCAGTGCCTTCATCACCATCTGCAGAAGGGCAGAGTGCACGGAGGGGAGTCCAGGAAGAGATGCCCCCCCTACAGCCTAGGGGGTCCAAGACCAGCCCCACAACCTGGTGACCCCCAGAGCCTCACCTCTTCCTGACACCGCCTTCAAAACACTGCCTACAAAGGACCCCCTGGCACGGTGCGGTGTGTGGCGGGCAGGTGTGCGGCACACGGGGGTCCAAGCGCTGCTGTGGGGGGTCCAGGGCCCACGGGGGGTCCTCCAGCCTGGGGTCCAGGTCTTGCTCCTCGATGGGACCTCATCATCATCATCCTACAGGAAGGAGGGGATGTAGTGCTGGGGGTGCTCCGATGGCACGTGTGCCCTCTTGCCCCCATAAGAGGGTCCCACCTGCTGAGGCAGGGCGGCTCGCAGGCAGTCAGCCAGCTTCTGCAGCCTCGCCTTGCTCTCAGCAATGCCTGCTGAGCACCAGGACACCCTGTCCCTCTTGAGCTGCAGGTCCTGCAGCTCCGCCTTGGTGCTCTCCAGCTCCTTTTGCAAGGCTGCTCGTTCCTCCCTGCAGGGGGGAAAACAATGTGAGCAACTCATCCCAACCCGGAGGCAGGACAGGTTGGGGCGGGATTTGATTTGCTTTAAGGCTTTCTCCAACCTCAACGACCCCACGCTCCCACCACGACCACCTCCACCCATGCCCCAAAGGGTGCAAAACCGGCACTGCTGAGTTCCCCAACCTGAATTACTGCCCTCAGCCGGAGCTGCTTTGCCTAAAGCTGTGCCTCCCTCCCCCCATGCACGCAATGGGACTGTTTGCCCAACCCCAAGGGCTCGGGTAGCAGGAGGAAGCACAAAGTCATACTGCAGGCCCTGGTGGGCTTCTAGCAGCTCCTCGTGCTGCAGGCTGCACTCCTGCAGCTCAGCCAGCGTGGATTGCAGCTTGGCTTCCACCTCCATCAGCTGCCTGCGGGACATGCGGTTCTCCTGGTCCAGAAACTGCAGGATAAGGTAGGAGGGGGGGGAACAATACACACAGCCATGAGCACCCCTTGCACGGTCCTATTCAACCAAGGGCAGCCAGCCAAGCCCCCCAAAAGCATGGGACATACACGACACACACAGCTGGGGGGAATTATCCCGAGCATCACTGTGCGTGCAGCCCTACGTGCGGGCTGTCAGCGCCGCGGGCTGCTGGCTCTGCTGGCCGGCTGCCACCTACCAGTGGGGACATGTGACACCGTGCCACGTGCCGTGCGCCCTGGCTCTTACCTCCCGGCACTCTGCTGCTTCCTGCAGCTCCTGGCGCTCCCGCTGCAGAGCATCCCGCTCCTTGGTCAGCCTGACACCAAGGGATGGATGGGGATAAGCCATAGGGGGGGGAAGAGGGATCACCCCAAGGGATGGGCTGGGGGTGTTGAGAGGGGCTTTGATGGGGCAGGGTGAGGTGCCAGGGGTGCAGACCCACCGGCTCATCATCTCCTTCTGCTCCTCGTAGTCCTGCTGCAGCGCGTCCTGCTCCTGCTGCAGGCTGGCCAGCTGCTTCATCACCGTGCTCAGGTCTGTAGGCGAAGAGATGTGAGCACAGAGACACCCCACACTCCACTGCCACCCCCCTATTGTGCCCTTCCCCCTCCCCACTACCTGTGCTGAGGCGTGAGTTGGTGACTGCCAGCTGCTCCCCCTGGGTCACCGCATCCTGCAGAGCCTGCAGGGTTTCCTCCAGCTGCTGAGACACCTACATAGATGCGGGGTTAACCCAGAGGATCCCACACATCAGAGAGCACTCGCGTGCTCCGTTCCCCATGTCCTCCATAGGACAGCCCCCACAAATCCCCTTCCGTATCTGGAATCGCTGAGGTGCACTCCGTGGCCCCATTACCTCCTTCTTGGCTTGGAGGGCTTCCTCCACCTGTTGCAGCGCAGCATCCCGCTCCTGCAGGCAGCTGTGCAGCTTGGTGGGGACGTCCCGCAGCGCAGTCATGCAGCGAGACACCAGGGCACGCACCTGCTCCCTCTACAAAGGGACAGGACAGCCCCAGGGTGAGCTGAGTGCTGGTGACATGGGTGGCACCCGGTGTCGGGACAGCCCTCACCTCTCCATCCAGCGCTCCTCGCTCCTCCTGGAGGTTGGCAAAGGTCACATCTATGAATTCCCGGAAGGGCTGAGCCTCTGCAGCCAGGGACACCTAGAGGAGAGGAAAACAGGGAGCGTTGCCACGGGGGTTGCTTGGAGCACAGCCCTAAGCCAGGGCTACGAACCCCGCAGGGTGTGGAGGACACAGCATACCTGCTGTTGGACAGCAGCTGCCAGCAGCGTGCTCAGCTCCTGCTGCAGCTCCAGGCTCTGCGTGCGGGCACCAATCTGGGCAGCAGCGTGGGAACGGAACGCCTCCAGGAAACCATCGCTCTGCAAAAAGGGGTGGCACAGCTCAGGGCACATCACCCCCCATCCCTGGGTGGGGATAGCAGCGTCCCCACGTGGGACACGTTACCTCCTGCTTAGCACGAAGGGCTTCATCCGCGTGTTGCTGTGCAGCATCCCGCTCCTGCAGGCAGCTCTGCAGCTTTCCGGGCACAGCGCGCAGCACCGCCTCGCACCGGGACACCATGGCACGCACCTGCAGCCGCTGCAAAGGGACGGCAGCCCTCCTCCAGCTGCCATCTGCCACCTCCCTCACCCACATCCCCAGAGCCACCTCCTTGCCCCTGCACTCACCTCCTGCTCCAGTGCTGCGTGGTCTTTCTTCATGCCCTGCAGAGCGGTGTCTGCAACATCCCACAGCGCACGGCGCTGCCCAGTCCATGCATCCTGAGGAAGGGACAATGAGGGCACCGATGGCACTGGGGGTGGCAGTGCCCAAATCCCATACACCCCAACGCACCATTGCCTCTGCTGCCCGCACCAGCTGCCGTGCCAACTCCTGCTCTGCTCCACGCTGCCGCTGCACAGCCTGCGCCTTCCTCCGCAGCTCCACGTAGAGGTCGTGGTAAATCCCCTCCTCCTAAAGGCAGGGCAGGATGTGTGCCCCAACAGCACTTCTACACCAGCACTCCAACCCCGTGCCGTGCGCCATGCTGATCCCAAGCCCTTCCTGCACGCGGTGGGATGCAGCCCTGCAGGAGGGGACACTCACTCACCCCCTGGGGCCGAGTGACGTCAGTCTGAGTGTGTGCATCCCTCTGCCCTGCTGGCCCCACAGCAGGGAGTGGGCGCTGGCAGTCCTGCCAGTCACGCAGCTGCAGTGAGAGGGCCTCAATGATGATCAGGGTGCTCTCCAGCCGTCCCTCCAGCTCTGCTCGTGGCAGCAAACGCAGCTGCTCCCGGGGACAGCTGTGGACAGAGGGAAACCTGGTGGTTGGGAATGGGACACGGCCTGGGAGCCCATCCCCATACCCAGCAGGGACACGTACTGCCAGAGCAGAGAGTCGGTCTCAGCAGCGCTGTCCTTGGCACCAGCAGGTATGGATGTGCCAGCACTCCTCTCCTCCGGAGTCATGGTGGTGCCCATAGATACGGTGAGCACTGGGGTGACACTGGTGCCTATAGCCATGGTGGGCACTGGGGTGACACTGGTGCCTATAGCCATGGTGGGCACTGGGGTGACACTGGTGCCAATGGATCCAGTGGATACCGGGGTGACACTGGTGCCAATAGATCCAGTGGGCACTGGGGTGACATTGGTGGCAATGGATCCAGTGGATACTGGGGAGACATTGGTGCCAGTGGATCCAGTGGGCACTGGGGTGACAGTGGTGCCTGCAGCCATGGTTGGCACTGGGGTGACGCTGCTCCCCACAGGTACAGTGGACGCTGGAGTAACAGTGGTACCCATAGACACAGTGGGCACTGGGGTGACACCAGTACTGACAGCTGCAGTAGGCACTGGGGTGACATTGGTGCCAGCATCCCGCCACGACACAGACAGGGGGAGGCTGTGCCGCAGGGACTCCAGCAGGGATGAGGCAGGGAGAGTCCTCTCCAGCCACACCAGTGGCATTATCCAGGACACAGCCCCCAGGGATGGCTCAGACAAAGACACTGGGGTGGCTGCCACTGCTGAGTCTACAGGCTCTGACCCCACTGCCTCAAGCTGGGGGGAGCACTGCTCTGGTGGGGCAGGGCTTGGGGATCCAGCCATCCCCAAGCTACTGTGATGGGGAGGAGTACCTACATCCCCATTCTCAGCCAGAGGTTGGGAAGCCACGGGGCTGCAGGAGAGATCGGGGGGGGCCGCTCGCCACCTACGGAATGGAGTATCCTGCGGGGTGGAGGTGCCTGGGGGGCCTGGGGAGGGGCTGCCAGGGGTGTCCAGAGTGCAGGGCCCCACGGAGGTGCTGCCAGCAGGGTCAGGAGTACGCAGCTCCAAGGAAGTGCTGCTGGGGTGGTCTGGAGAGGGAGGTAGTGGGGGGAGGAGGCTGGGAGAGAATGGGAAGGGCACTGGGGCACTGCCATGGGGCTCTTGGGGAGCCCTGCTGGGGGTCTCTGGGGGGCTGGCTTCTTGGGGAGCATCATCTGAGGGCACCAGGGTGTCAGGCCCTGAGGTGGCATCATCTGGGGGCTCTGGGGCATCTGTAACAAGGGTGGCATGGCCAGAGGGTTCTGAAATGCTGACGGGGTCTGGGGTGGCGTTGCCTAAGGGCCCCAGGGGGATCTTCCGGGGGCTGAAGTCAATGCGGCAGGGGGAGCATGGGACAGCAGTGTGGGGGAGCCCAGGGGCAACGCGGCCAGGGGGGCACTGGGTGCGAGGCACAGGAGTGTTGCCATCGTGGTCCTAGAGAACGGAGGGGAGAGGAATCAGGGCAGCCCCTCGCCCTACCCCTGTACCTCCATACCCCCACCCATTTCCTCCAGTGCCCCATACCCTGTAAACCCTACAGCTGCCCTCCAGCTCATCCCCACACCCGTATCCCATTCCCTTCCCTAAACTCCCCAGTCTACTCCCCCATACCCTGAACTCCCCCCAGGTGCCCCCCAGCTCCTGTACGCTCCCTCCCATCTCCCCCCCGCCACCGCACCGACCTTGAGCCGCAAGCGGCGGAGCAGCGGGGTGATGTTGGTACGCTCCGCTCCCTGCTGCAGCCGCAGCTCCTGCAGGGGCCGCCGTTGTGCCTGGGGAACGGGCACCGGGGGGTCAGCACCGGAACCACCGCATCCCCCCCCCGGCACGGACCGAACGGCGCTGCGTCCAACCCTCCAACCGCCCCTAGAACCGCTACCGGGACCCCCAGCCACCCAGCGGAGCCGTCTCTACTGTCATACCGGACACTCGGTCGGGCAAAAAGCGGCTGCAAGACCGGGACCAAGACCAAGACCAAGACCGGGACCGGGACCGGGACCGGGACCGGGACCGGGACCGGGACCGGGACCGGGACCGGGACCGGGACCCCCGACGCCATCCCCCCCCCCCCTCCCGTTCCCCGCACTCACGGATTTGACGCGCGCTCCCCGCATGGCCGCGCACCCGCCACGCCGCTCCCCGCCGCCCATTTGAAAACAACGCGCGGCTCTGATTGGTCCCGCGATGAGGGCGGGGCTACGTCCTTTGTGGGCGTGGTTACGTGCGACGTGGGCGTGGTTTCTCACTGACCACGCCCACCCCGCGCCGGAATTGCGGGCGTGCTGCGCAGCGCGGAGCTGGGAGGCTTGCGGTGGGTGCGGGGGGCTCAGCTTTGTACGTTGCCCCCAGCCCCTGCCCTCGGTGCGCAGCCCTGCAGGAGACACCCACAGCATTACCGTCGGGTTTGGGTTTATTGCTCCCGTGGGAAGAGGTACAGAGGGAAGGGGGGTGTCCCTGAGTGGTGCGGGGGTCCCTCCGTGATTCCGGGGTCCCTCCAGCGGAGGCTCAGCCAGGCCACGGCCGGTTCGGGGGGGCGGCGGTGAGGTCGCAGTCGAAGTCGTCAAACGTGTCAGGGTCGGGCAGAGGCTGCTCGCTGGGGCGTGGGGCCACAGCCAAGGCCACCGGGTCCTTTTGCAGAAGCTCGGCGTCGAAAGGCAGCCCCCGGAAAAAAGGGTGGCCCTGGAAGTGGTGGAGGTAACGCAGGCGGCGAAGGGGGTTGTGGCACAGCAGCTGGCAACAGAGGGAGGATGGTGAGCGACGAGGGGGACGGCGCTGGGGACACTCAGCCCAAGGGTTGGGGTTACCTCAGCCAGCAGTCGGCTCAGCGCAGGGCTGAGCGCAGGGGGGGTCGCGTAGCTGCTCTCTTTGACACGCTCCAGCATGGCCACGTGGTCCCTTGCTGGCGGCACTGGAAACTGGGGGTGGACAAGGAGCAGGCTTAGGGGCTCCATGCGGTACCCTAAGGCCATCATCACCCCGCAGTGCTCACCTCCCCGCTGGCCAAGGCGAAGAGCAGCACACCCAGGGACCACCAGTCAGCTGTGTGGCTGTAGGGACCCCCGCTCAGCACCTCTGGGGCTGCAGGGATGAGGAGGTGAGTGGCTTGGGGGGTGTGCCTCCATCCTTCCGCCTTCATCCCCCCCTAAGCTGTCCCCTTACCCATGTACTGCAGAGTGCCACAGATGGTGTGTGCCCGCTCACCGCAGCGCAGGTGTCGGGAGAGGCCAAAGTCAGCGAGTTTGAGATGCCCTGGGGGGCAAAACAGTGCAAGAGGAGGGGCCCATGGAGGGGGTGACCCTATGGATGGGACGTTCCCATGCACTGGATGTCCCCGCACCAGTGCCACCAGGCCCTCACCTCTCTCATCCAGGAGGATGTTTTCCATCTGAAATAAAACAAGCTCTGGGGTGGGCCTCCATGCGAAGGGATGCAGAGATCCACAGTGCCTTTTTGTCCCCCCCTCCCCGCTATCGCTCACCTTCACATCTCTGTGCACGATGCCCAGGTCGTGGAGGTACACTGGGGACAAGATGGAGCTGTCAGAGACTGGGTGTCCCCTCCTTACACCGTGCCGATTGCCACCCTCAGAGGGGGCTGAGCTCCCACTCACCCAGCACCAGGACCAGCTCGGCAGCAAACAGGCGGACGGTGGCCTCGGTGAAGCGCCCAGCTGCACGCCACAGTGCGTGCAGGTCCCCAGTGCTGCAGTAGGTGCACACTGCCAGGATGGGTCACAGCACCCTTACCTGGAGCCACGCAGGCACCAAGGTGGGGCTGTATGGGTGGGAAGGTGGCACACGGACTGGGATCTTCTGGGCATCAGAGCTATGTGGGCACAGGGAGCTTGCAAGCACTGTGCCCAAGGTGATACAGGCACCAGGGATACACAGACCATGCGGCCACATGGGCACAAAGACAGCACAAGCACTGCAAATATATGGGCAACGCAAACATCGCAGGCACGTGGGCATGAAAGTAGCATGAGAACTGTGGCTACGTGGGCATGGAGGGGGCACAACAATGTGGACACATGGGCTCAAAAGTGGCGCGTGTGCTGTGACCACACGGTCATGAAGGAGGCACAAGTGGCCATGTGGGCATGAAGGTGACACAAGGACGTGCCCACTTGCACTGCAAGCACATGGTCGCAAAGGTGGCACAAGCACTGTGGCTACACGGGCACCGAGGCGACATGACCCTTGGGGCTCACAGATCTGCACAAACCCTATGGGCCCAGCGGTGGCACAGAGCCACCAGAGCTGTGACAATGGCACGGTGGCCTTTTTCCCCATCGTCTCATTGCTGTCCCTGCAGTGGGTGAGGGTTGGGAGGCAGCAGCCCGGCGCCGAGTCCCCGCGGGCAGCGTGCAGAACGTGCAGGGGGGGGAAACACGTGTGCAGGCAGTGGGAACACGTGCACAGGCAGAGCAGGGAGGGGGGCTGGGGGGAGCCTGCGGGCAGATGGTCACTCACTGATGAAGAGGTGGCGCTGGCCCTGCCAGCTGTCCCCAAGGCCGTGGACAAACGGGTGCCTGACCTGTCTCTGGGGATACAAAGCGGAGAGGGTGAGCGGCCCCTGGGATGGGGGGATCCCTCCCTGTGCCCCCCCCAACCCCCCCTTTCTCTTCCCTAACCTGGATGCTGACTTCTTCCTTGCACTGCTTAAGGGTGTCACGGCGCAGCACCTCCACTTTGGGCACGACCTGGAAGAGGGACTGTCAGGATGGGGAGGGGGGGTCCCTGGGACAGCATAGAAGCCCCAGGCCATGGGGCAGCACCCACCTTCACAGCGCAGACCTTCTCTCGCCCGCAGTCCAACACTTTTAGGATGGTACCGAAGGAGCCTTTGGCCACCAAGCCCAGGATCTGGGAGGGGGGGGGGGACAGGAGCTGTACACGCTGTGGAATGATGAGGAGTACACCCCCCCTGGGTGGGTGAGTGGCACAGGGCAGGGGGGTGGAAATAAAGTCCTTGAGGTACACAATAGGGCACACGGAGGGACGTAGAGGATGGGGACACGAGGGATGGGGACATCGCAGTGTGGGGCACACGGGGCGCAGAGGGAACGCACAGGGGGGATCCAGAAGGGAGGAGAAAGGGATTCGGTGAGACGGTCGCAGACTGCTGTAAGGATGCACGGGGACCTCGTAGGGAGCGCAGAGACCTCGCTGAAAGGCACCGACCGCACGGGGACCCGAACAGGACGCTCGGAAATCCCGGTAGGACATCAATAGAGCGGGCACAGGGCGCGAGGGGACCCGTCGGGAGGCACGCGGGACGCGCGGAGTCCCCGGTGTAGCAGAAGGATTCCCCGGTGCGCTGCATCTGTCCCCGGACGGCACCTTGAGCTGCTGCTGCCGGGCGGAGGGGCGAACGGGGAACTCCGGCAGGAAGAGCGAGACGAGCTGCGGCAGCGGCCACCCCGGGAACGGCGGCTCCTCGGCGGCCACAGCGAGTCCCGGTACCGGCACCGGCCCCTGGACCGACCCGCTCCGGCGGAGCAGCGCCCGCACCCACGACCCCACGGCTCGGCCCTACGGAACCGGGGGGGGGCAGCCGTCAGCGGGCCGGGGTCAGACACCGGATAGGGGGACGCGGGGACGCCGTCGGGGCCACCTCACGCACCTGGGGGGGCCCCGGGCCGGACCCGCTGCTGGCTGCTCCCATCGCGCCGCCGCCCGGCCCGGCCCCGTTAATCGCCGCCTTACATAACCTCGCCCCGCCCCGCCCCGCCCCGCCCCGACCCCCCCGGCACCGGGGCTCCGTGCGGTACCCACCCCCCATCCGCGGCGGGCGGCAGGCACGGACTCCGAGCCTCCCCCATCCCAGCCCCCGGTAGGAGTTGGGGGCGCTCCCATCCATCTCCCCGCCCCCTCTTCCTTCCTTCGGGGCAAATCCCAAATGAAGAGGGTGAAAGGGTCAGTGCAGCCCCAGCCCCAGCCCCCATAGAGCTCCAGGCAGCGGGGGTCATGCAGAGCTGGATGAGGGGGGAACCCTTAAATGGGGCAGGAGAACCCCGTGGGATGTGCAGGGGGTGAACCTACACGGCCGAGGTGCTGCTGTGCTGAGAGCAGTGCGACGCAAGCCGGGAGGGTGAATGACAACCCCTGGGACCGAGGCTGTTCCAAATTAAAAACTCTTATTTAAACTCTCTCCTGTTCCCCTTTCTCCCAGCCTGGAGCGATCCTGCTGCTTCACCGGGCCCTGGGGCCAGCAGCCACGCAGCAGGGACCTACAGGACCTTTGGCACAGGGGGGGCTGCATCCCACAAAGCAGCCCCGCAGCACGGCTGCTTCCAGGCCCCACAGCAACGGGGTTGCCCCCCGCCTCGGGCATCAGCAGCGTGGTCCCCTCACTGCTATAGGGCTGCCCCTTCGCTGTGAGGAGCACAGGGGACCCCAGTCCCTTCCCGGCCTGCCGGGTGCTGCCATCATTTGCGCCTGCCAAAGATGGACTTCTTGCTGGGGTTCTTCTCGCCCACGCTCAGCCCGATGAGCAGACGTGCCTTCTCGTCCTCCTCCTGCTGCTGGATGGTCCCATCTGATTTGTTCTCCAGCTTCCCCCGTGTCTCAGCACCCGCTGCAGGCTTCAGGCGCAGCTTCTCTTTGATCACCTGCACCAGGAGCGAGGGCTCAGCACCGTGGGGCTGCACGCAGCACCCTCGGCTTCACGCTGGGGCAAGCCTGTCCCCATAGAGGCTTTGCCCCCATAGAGGGAAGGGGGACAGCGCCGTCCCCATGTACCTGTGCCACCAAGGCTTTGCGGCTGTCCCTCTTTACCGCCATGGCAAAGTCCAGCCACGTCCAGGTATTGTTGTGGTACTCCAGGCAAGGCAGCACCAGGTTCAGGTCACCCCAGTCCACGCTGTTCTTCTCGCCCTGAGCAGGGGAAAGGGCGGTGAGGCAGAGTGGCACACTGCCCGCCGTGCTCCCACATCCCGCTGGCCACTCACCTTGTAGCTGACACACAGTGGCACCTGCGGGATCTTGATGTAGATGAAGGAGTTGTTCATGGCCGCGCGCTCCTTCATCTTGTCGATGTCATCCACGGGATGCTGGGGACAGAGATGCGAGCAGAAGGTGAGGACAGGGGACAGAGCCAGGAAGCAGTGGGGAGGGGACAGCCGGGCACTGGGCCACAGCATTGCTTCACCGGGGAGCAGCGGGAGCTGCTGTGGCATTGGGTATGTTGCAGGAGTCATAGCAAGGTGCAGCGTAGGGATGTGAAGGATGTACATGCACACGGTGGGAGGGAGCAGGGGATAAAAAGGAAGCGAGGCCAAGACACTGCAACCACAGCAGGGCTCTCCCTACTCCCCCCACAGGGCAGCACGTACCTCGGGTGCTTTTCGGAATGATCTCCTGACCCCTGAGGTGCGATTCAGTCCCTGAGTGACCCCCTTCCCTGGGCCCAGCGAGTCATCAGCCCCAATCAGCTGCCGTGGCTTCACCACAGGTATCCCTTGGGAGGGCAGAAGGAGGCAGTGGTTGAGGTCCAGCTGGGGATCAGACATGACCCAGATTCCCTCTGGCTTTGTTGCTGTCCCCAATAGCCCCCTCCCCACCCAAGAGACCCCAGGTTCCTGTTCTTCAACATATTCCACCAGCAGCTCCCCAAAACCATCCAGACACGCAGCCAGAGCTGCTCAGGGAAGTCGCTCGGGTGGCAGGAGGGTGATCAAACACTGCCACACCTCTCCCACCCCACTCACCCGTTGTCACCAGCTTGGACTTGTCTTCCTCATCCCCCACCTCCTCCTCCTCCACGTTGCGTCCGGGGAAGAAGAAACCCATCATCCTATGGAAGAACTGGTGGGTGAGCTGGATGGTGAGTGGGACCACGTTCACCTGCAGGGAGACAGATGTGTCAGAGCTGGGTGAACTCTGCCCACGCCCTGCACCTCCCAGCACAGCCCCAGCACCTCAAAGTGCTCCTTGATGGAGATGCCTCCCACAGGCGGCCGGACTTTGCTGAAGATCCTCAGTGCCAGCTGGCGGCCGGACTGGCAGGAGCTCTGGGGACGCAGCACCACCTGCAGGGAGGAAAGTGGGCGACTGGAGTGAGGACAGCCACAGGGCCAGGTCACCAAAAGGTCCCCAAGCAAGCAGAGCTGCTCCCCTTGCCTTGTACACAGCGTTGGGCAGGAGGTTGTTCATCGTGACCCAGCCCAGCTCCAGCAGATGCTCAGCAGTGTCATCAGACTTGTTGACCTGCGCACACGGAATCATTAACCCCACACCTCCAGGCCCACGCACAGGGGCTGCAGAGCCACCAGCCAGCTCAGTACCTTGCTGTAGAGGAAGCGCTGCAGCTCCAGCTCAGCTATGCCCAGCTGCCCATCCTCCTCCGTCAGGCGCCAGCGCGCCTGGGCAAAGTAGAACTCAGTCCGCCGTGCCACGCTCACGTCTTCCGGCTGCTTTCGCAGCTCCATCTTGTTGGCTCGCTGCAGCTGGAAGTCCTTGAAGCACCTGCAGCAGATAGGGAAATGCTGGGACAGGGGAGCCCTAGGGAGAGAACAACACTGTGGAAGCCAGCGATGGCCCATACCTGATCAGGATGTTCAGCTCCTCGCTCTCCAGCTGCAGGTCAGCTTTCTCCTGGCTCAGCTGCTGCTGTAGCTTGTGGTTGAGGTCGAGCAGGCTCTCGTTTTTGCTGTCATCCTGCAGGGACTGGAAGACAGACAGCCCTCAGCACCCTCCATCCCAAGGCAGGGATTCCAAGTCCTACCCTGAACATGGGCTCACCTTCACGTTGGAGTACATCTGCTTCTCCAGCTGCCGAATCTGTGCGACGTGCTGCCTCACAGCTTCCTGCAGGTGTAGGATACTGCTGCGCTGCTCCTCAGGGTTGCTGGAGATTTCCAACTGGAAGCGCACCCGCTGCTTCTTCTCACTGTGCTCCTAGCCACAAGGATAGGGGAAGTGAAGGGGTGCCCTGGATGCAGGCACGTGACAAGGGGACTTGCAGCTCTTTGAGTACCTTGCGTTTGGGCTCCACGTGCAGCAGCAGGTTGTTAACTATGTCAAGGATCATTGCATACTGTGCAGGGTTTGTGGAGATCTCCAGGTCGTGGTGGATGAGTGTGAATGTGTCCACAGCTCCTATAGGGACACAAGAAGGACACGTGGGGCCCTTCTGATCTCAGCAGGTACAAGATAGATCACCCCTGGGCTCAGTAGACACTTGTGGGTCAGCCCAAAGCTCTGCTGAGACACACCGTGTGCATGTACCCACCCTCCTGCTTCTTTAGCAGATCCTCCTTCTCCTGGTTAGCAGGAGTCTCGGGGGGCTTTATCTGTGTGGCCAGCTCAGGGTCAATGTCATGGCTGTAGCTGATATAGTACATCCTGCAGCTGCAGCGAGAGATGATCCTCTGCACCTGCTGGGTCTGCTGGGCTTCTGAGGGCTGGTTCCAGTCTGGGGACAGACAGGAAGGGGAACCGAAGTCAGAAGGCCACACCAGAGACCTCTCAAGCACAGGGTTTGGAGCTGGCTCTGCTCTTGGAGCCATCTCAGCTTTGCCAACCTCAGGGTCACATGCAAGCAGAGTCGGGTAATGTGGTGCCCAGCTCCCCAAGCCGTACCTGTGGTGGTGCTGACCATGCCACCCACTGCCTGCCCACTCTCCATCAGCTCCTGCACTGAGTCCAGGCTCCGCTGCCGATGCTCCTCAATATTTTTCACCTAGGAAGGCAAAGATGCATTGGTGGCTGTCCTTCTTGCAGCTCATCCACCATGTGCAACCCCAGTCTCTCACCTCTAGCCAGAGCTGCCCATGCTCCCTCTCTGTGGGGCTGCTTTCTGTTGTGGCAAAGTACTGCATGCCATCCAGCAAGCACGTCCAAGATGTCTTCTGCTTCAGTGTGTCCCCATACCAGGCAGGGTGGTGCTGGCACTGCAGCAGTTGAGCCTTTGCAGCAGACACAATCACACAGCCCTCTGTCTCCGCACCACGCAGCACCATCTGTGGAATTAAAAAAGAGACCCTAGGGTGTCAAGACCAGCCATGGCCCCTCTGATCACAAGGCCAGGGGAGCAGAGGCTGGCCAGGGGTTGGTACCTGGCAGTTGACCAGCTCAATGAGGCAGTTGCGGTTGTAGATGTCATCAGTCTGGCAGGCGGCGATGCCACACAGTTGCTCACTTGCTCCTGATTCCTCCTCTGTGAAGACCACAAACTTATCTGTCTCCTCAATGAGCTTCTGCAACATGTAGGCTCCTAGGGAAGGAGAAAAGAACAAAAAAATCAGTGCAAGGTTGAGGATATGAAGGCTGGAGAAGCTCTAGGCTAGCACGTGCTGCCAAGCTCGTACAGCCACACACACCTCCAGAGGAAGCTCTCTCAGGACGGCCGCTGGTGATGGGAGCAGTCACTTTGGCAGGGACAGAGTGAGCAGAGAGGGGGCCTCGCTTCAGCTTCTTGGCCTGCAGCTGTGTGTCAATCTTCAACCCCTTCAGAGCCTCGGTGGACAGATTGCGCTTGAGCACAGCCGCTTTCTTGTAGCCATCATACAGACCAAAGGCAATGTCTCGGTTTGTGGTGGTCCAGGATGCTCGCAGGTCCACCAGGTGCAGCTGGTGTGTATGGAAACCATCGTCCCCATCCCGCAGGGGCAGCTCCTGGGCACAAAGGTCAGAGCCTCAGCACAGTAAAGCCACAACCGGCCTCTGCCCTCCCGCACTGTGCCCAAAGATGAAGATCCCCTTATTCCAGGGGGATGCCACCAGGCCAGCACAGCTCAGTTTATCCAGCAGTACCTCCTCAGCTGTGCGGTTGCTGTGCCGTTGGTACGTGAGGGAAGACAGGCTCAGCAGGTGAGTTTTCTTCACCAGGGTATCCAGACGGTGGTCAGCGTTCTCGTCGCAGGTGGAGGCCATGAGGTGCACAGTGACCTGGCTCAGATCACTCACCATCTGTGTGATGCTCCACTCAGAAATGAGGCGTCGCATCACCGTGCCGGCTGGAGAACAGGGAAAGGCATCAGCCAGGTCCCCACCCTGCCCAGAGGCACTGCCAGCAGCGCCCCAACTCACCTTGTGGGATCAGCCGCTGCGTGCCACGAGTGAAGATGTGCCCCTGGCAGCACTCCACCTGGATCCCTCGCTGCTGGGCAAAGGAGGCCCAGTAATGTACCTGTAAGGGAGCAGACAGCAGGTGCTGAGAGCTGGACAGAGAGGGAGATAACACCAGCAACCAATCCCCAAGACTTGCCTGCAGCTGGGGGAAGAGCGCAGTGTAAGACAGCTGCTTGTAATGCTGCCCCAACTTCTTCTTACTGGGCTTCATGTTGTTGAAGAGCTTCCCACGGCAGATGGGTCGCGTCACGCTGGTCCACGTGGCCCAGAAATTCTGCATCCAGCGGAGCGTGCTGCTGTAGAGCAGGATCCGGGGCTGGGAGTGCTCTGAGAATACACCCACCATCAGCCAGTGCCACGAGGCAAGGACGCAAGAGCATCCAATGAAGGACTGATAAGGATCAGTAAAACCATCCCCTCTGCCCTGGAGGGATCCCTGGGGTGCTGTCACCCACCCTCACTGGGCCGTGTCAGGTCCATCCGGATGGAGAGGTTGAGGTTCTCAGAGCGGAAGGCACGGTAGGAGTCGTACTGCTGCCCCACTGGCACCTCGGGTAGGAACTCAGGGGAGCGCAGCACCACACCATGGTGGTCGTGGGGGTTCCCGTGGCACAGCCACTGCATGTCCAGCGTCATGCACAGGTCGGGCAGGTGCAGGAAGCAGCAGTCATCATATCTGAAAGGGGAAAGAGGTCCCCAGTTACCCCCCTGGCACCATTCGCAGCCCCCACACTACAGGGCCCACGCTCACTTGGAAGCTGTCCGGACATTGATGTCTAGGCTGCCCTTGAAGACAAACTGCCCAGGCTTCCAATGGAAGGAGAGGTGGCTCCACTCCCAGTGCATGTTCTCCGTGGTGTTGTAGGGGTCCTGCAGACAAAGCGTGGGAAGATGAAGGTGTGAGATGCCCCCCCCCCCCATATCTGTTCCCAACCCCAGCAGCACTCACCTCAGTGGCCAGCTGGTGCAGGTTGGCCTGCTCGATGTCCATGTGCCAGTCCCCGTGGAAAAGAAGGCGGCTCTTGTCCCACCAAGGCAACGGGGCACTGGGGTCTTCTGTGGGCTTGGTGAGCAGATCCACACACTGGCTGATCAGGGTCCAGGCTGGGTCCCAGCAGGGCCCCCACACAATGGTGAACTGGGAGATCTCAGCTGGGGACACAGGGATCGGCTCAGCCCTTTGCCTTTCCCCACCCCAGCAGAGCCCCCCCGGCCCCCCTGCTTCTTACAGTGGAAGTCGTGGTAGAACTTTAGGGGAGGCATGTTCCTCTCCACCATCGCATCCCCCCAGGGCAGCCCCAGCTTCAGGACCTGGCGACGCCGGGAGCAGGCCTGGCCACACTGCTCAGCTCCGATCAGCCGGCCTGAGAGCTGCCAGTTCCGGATCTCAAAGAGGTAGCGTGGGTAGTCACGGATCCGCACTGCGGGGCAGAGCAAGGGCTGGTGGATGAGGCAGCAAAGGACAAAGGCTCTGATCCCCTCAGTCTAGGCCACAGCATCAGCCACCACACCGCTGTGCCTTTTCTGCATTTCCATTCCCTCGTATCTTTGAAAATCATTTTCTATTCTTTGGCCACACACCATGCAGAGCCAGTAGGTCCATCCTAAAAGCCCAGGACTGTGCAGACACTGTGCTGTCACAGAATCACAGAATCGTAGGGGTTGGAAGGGACCTCCAGAGCTCATCAAGTCCAACCCCCCTGCCAAAGCAGGTTCCCTACACCAGGTCGCACGGGTCGGCATCCAGGCAGGTCTTGAACATCTCCAGAGAAGGAGACTCCACCACCTCCCTGGGCAGCCTGTTCCAGTGCTCCGTCACCCTCACCGTAAAGAAGTTCCTGTGCACATTTGTGTGGAACTTCCTATGCTGCAGTTTCCGGCCGTTTCCCCTTGTCCTGTCATCTAAGTGTCCTCTAAGGACACGCAAGATCACTCACCGAAGAAGCTGCTGACGCTGCCTTTCATCATGCGGCACCACTGGGTGACCATCTCCAGCCCCTCGGAGGGGAACGGGCTGACGCTGTCGATGTCCCTCATCTGCTCCACGACGCGCTCCGTGCCGTGGAAAGACTCGTCAGCCATGGCCACCAGCTCCAGGTGGGCCAAGGTCCAGGTGAGGAGAGCCCTCCGCATGGGTGTGTTGGCGTAGAGACGCCGCGAGCGCTGGATGTAGATCTCAATGTTCTTCTTCTCCAGCGAGGCATAGAGCTCCTCGATCTTGCGGGCAGGCAGCAGCTCGCCGTGCTGTTTGCGCAGCGCAGCCACTTTGGCATCCAGCAGCTGCAAACGCTTGGCACTTTCTTTGCTCTCATCCTTCATCAGCTCGTAATTGTCCCGTAACTTGACCTCGAAGACGTCGTCCAGGAAGACGCAGGAGAAGTGTGTCACTTTGAGCAGGAGGTCGGGAGGCAGAGCCGTGCCGGCAGGGTGCCCACGCCGGTGCAAACCCTTCAACCATTTCTGCACACCCACGGCCGCGTCCAGCGTGCGGGAGAAGTCGTACTGGTAGGGGAACTCAATGGTCACGCTGGCGAAGGAGAAGGCCCAGCCGCGGTTACGGAGTGTGTGCAGGGTGGGGAAGGCGCAGCGGTGCAAGATGACCTCCTCCAGTTCTGGCAGCAGCTTCACCTCCACCTCCTTGAAGCTGAAGATGCTGTGTCCATCAAAGCCGGCTGCCAGCTCAGGGCAGTAGCCGTGCAGAGCACCGCCGTGCCAGCTCACAGAGGTCCGTTCGGCAGCCAGGCTGATGTAGTTGGCCTCAGAAACAAAGGCGGTGACCTTGGCAGAGCTCAGCTCCAGCGACAGAGATAGGAGTCTTTTGGGAGGAGCCCCGTCTGCCTGGAGGAGTTCTAATGTCTCAGGAGGGCTGACCATGGGGGACGCTGGGCTCTCTGGGGATAGGGAGGGAGGTGTCCCGTGGCTGAGGGCACTCCTCAAGGCTTCGAGGCACTGCAGGGTGGCCAGAGTGTGATGGTACAGGTGCATGTGGTCAGGTGGGCTCCACAGCACCGCCAGCCCCTCACCGCACTGCACCTACAGCGGGGAGAGAGCAAGCAACAAATCACTGCCATGTCCTGCTCTCCATCATCTTTCAAGGCCGGCCAGCCCTCTCGCTGCCCTATGCATGCCAGTATAGGATAAAACAGAGGCTCAAGGCCCACATCCTACCTCCAGGGAGCGGATGCTGCTGTGGTAGGTGATGGAGAGCATGGAGAGGTTGGCTACAGGGTTGGGGATGGCGGGAGCTTTGCAGCACGGCTGCATCTTCTCCGTAATGCTCTTCACCAAGGCCAGCACCATGCCCTGGGCACTGACTGTGCAGCTCTCAGCGCTCCCCAGGACAGTCAACGTGTCCAGCCGCAGCTCCAGGGCACCTAGAGGAACAGTATGCCAGGCTGTAACAGTGAGGCTGTTCCAGGACAGTAATCTGGAATTGCTCTGGATGCCACAACTGCACTTACCCACCACTGCCGAGAGTGTGAAAAGATTTACATCCTCCACCTTCAGATCTACCTTCCAGAGCAGTATCCAGGGCTCACTCTGGGCAGAAGATGGTTGCTCAGCAAGCTCAGCTCCACTGGGCTGTGGGCAGAATAGGGACAGGACCCTGGCCAGGCACTCGGTGCAGGTGTCTGATGACTCCACTTGTAGCCCCCGGATGGTGCAGTCCAAAAAGAGTGTGTCTGACTGGGCACTGGACATGCCCAAGGGCTGGTTGTAGCTGCCCTGCAGGACAAACAGGCTGATCACTCTCCATATGTAGGATGCCCCCATGCCACTATGTGTCTTGTCTGGAGCTGTGGATAGGCAGCATCCTCCCCCCTCAAAGCCACCCCTCAGCTCGCCACTCACCTGCAGGTTGAAGGAGTCAAGGATGAGGGCTTCTCCCCACACGTGCATGTTGGGGGGGTGGGGGGCACGCTGGATGTGTGAGTCATTGCCCACACGCCAGCAAAGGTGGTCCACAACCAGCACGACTCGCTGGTGCACGCTCTGGGGACGCAGGTGCTGGTAGTCTGCAGGCACAGAAGGTGAGTACAGGCAGGGCTTGCTGCTGCCTGCTTGGCAGCCCCCAGACAGACAACTCAGACACAGTAAAGTTTTCCCTCTTCCCATGCCATAGGCTCAGGATGATGATCATCCCCAGTACTTCTCCACCAACCCAACAAGAAGAGCTCAGCAAGCACCCTGGAGCCAACCCTTACCTGCAGAGATGGAGTTGAAGCCCAAGGCAAAGGGTGGAGTATCCCCCAGTTGCACCGACACATTGACATTGGACAGCGAGGCACTCAGTATGACGGGTGCTATGATTTGGGGATAGTTCCTATAGAGGACAAGAAGGGATGGGGCATTACAGGGGTCCTGTGTGCCAAGGAACAGGCTCCAAGGGACACCCTCCCTGTAGGGTTCACCCTCCACATCAGCCTCCCTGACCCATAGGCTGTGCGCAGGGCAGAGAAGGCGCTGTATGCCCAGGCACCCTGCCAGAAAGCAGCAGCTAAGAGGGAACAAGCTGCAAAACCAGCAGCTGAAGCTGAGTTTACCTTCCCTTGTGCCCTTGGCTGGGGACAGGTGCCGAATGCTGCCTGTGTTCCTGTGTCAACAGGCCCAGCCAGTGCGAAAACTCTTGGTGGCGGTAGTGGATGATGCAGGTGTTGAGTAGCACAGCAGCTGAGAGGTCAATGGCTGTGACCTAGGGCAGGGAGAGCACAGGGTGGCAGCAAGCTCATGCCTGGAGTCAAATCAGCCCCTCCAGGGGACAGGAGCACGTCCAGCATCTGCTCACCTGCACGCTGGTCTTCAGGGAGTTGAGGCACACAATGCGCTGGCGGCTCTGGGACAGGAGAAGGCCATCTGGGGAGGGAGAGGAGCAAAAGTGAGGGGTGCTGGACAGAAGTGGCAGCAGCCTCGCACCATAGGTTCTCTCCTGGCTACTTGCCCTCCAGATGGAGGTCTACACTCATTTGGTCCAGATCTGAGGTGGGTGTGAAGTTGCGCAGTGGGATCTGCTCCTCTTCACGCTGATATAGAAACTGCAGCAGCTTCAGGCTCCAGGTGAGGTGCCTAGGAGAAGCAGAGGGTCACTGCCAGGAGAGATCTGCACCATCACGACCTCAATCTCCTACATCTCCTATCCCAGCTGACTATGCACAAAGCACAGCCCAGACTGCAGCTACAGCCCAGCCCAACACTACCCCAGCATTACACCAGCAGAATATCCCCTCACGCTATCGTGCTGGAGAACCAGATTCCCTGCCTACTTTCTTCCCCAAGAGCCCACAGCCCCAGACTGCTCTCAGTCCTTCCCCCTGGGATTTTCTCTCTGCAGTTAGGCAGAGCAAAGGACAAGCAGAAAGTGGCACAGCTATTCCCAGGACCACGTCCCCTGCACTGATCATGGCTAGTACAACCATCTCCTTACCTCTTCTGGCTGTTCATAGACAGCACCACGCTGGTGCTCTCCAGCTTCACCTCCATCCTCCTGGGGATGAGCTGCAGTGTGTCCCTGCTCAGCAGGGACGGGGATTTCAGGGACTCTGCTGAGTCTGGAGCAAGAAACACAAAGTCATGGAAAGGCTCTTGCCCAGACTCCCACTCCCTGCACTGGGAAGCAGTGATAGCACAGCCAAATCCCTCTGGCTGCAGTGGAAGTGAGGGGACTGCCAGCCATGTTCCTGTCCCTGACCTGGGCTAGGCTGAGGGGCTCTGGCTGTCACACGGTGCAACAGAGGGCTGCAGAAAAGCCCCTCGTGCAGCTCTGCCTGCAGGGTCCGGACACCCAGCGTGACGCCCACCAGTCGCTGCTTGCTGCTGATCTCCAGTGAGATGGAGAGTGCCAGGGCCAGCTCTGCCAGGCATGTGTCATCCTGTGTAGGGACATGGGCAACGAATACACCGGGAGTCACCCAGCTCCCTGCTGATGGAGGCTGCAGACAATGCACTGGGCGCAGCATGGAGCTGAGAGCCTTGCAGGACATTCAGCATCATCCAGCCTCAACACTGGTGCCCAGGCCCACTGAATTTCTCCCTTCCCCAGTACTCACCTGCTGGCTGCTCCGCAGCACTTTGCTGCTGACCTTCGTCAGGTTCACCTCACACTTCAGGCTGGGGAGAGCAGAGAGAAGACTGAGGCTGAAGGCCCTGCAAAACCAGGCCCCTTCCTTCCCTTTTTTGGTGGGATAAATGGCATGAACACAGCATTACCTCTTCCCATCACCATTGAGGAGAAGACGTGTCTTGCTGGCCTGGATGTGCCAGAGAGACTCTGAGGTGGCCACATGTAGAACCATGATGTTGATGGAGTCCATGTGGATGGAAAAGAGCTGGTGGAAGGCAGTACCACCGTACTATGAGAGAGCTATGCAACAGCAGCACAGCCTGCAACACCCTCTCATGGAGCCAGAGCTCACCTGGCTAAGGAGCCGCAGCAAGGATGATTTAAGGGCCAGGTCTGCTTTGTTCTTGCCATCATCAGCTTCTTTGGGAGCCTCAGGGAAGGATGGCTGGAGCCCATGGCTCTTCAGCAGATCTGTGCGGATTCGCACTTCACCAAAACACAGCTCAAAGTAGCGTCTGCAGGAGAACCAGCACAAGCAACCCCTTTACAAGGGCCCACACATCCAGCCCCAGGGGTGCCTCTACGAGACACCCAAAGGAGAATGATTCACTCCTGCAGAGTAGGCCGTGGGAAATGGGCAGCACAGAAAGGTGCAGAGGCAGTCAGCAGGACCAGAGGTGAGACAGACCCCCCTCAGGAGAGCAGAGAAGGAGCTGGGGCATGGGTACATACGGGAGCTCACGGCTCAGTTTACTGGAGATCCAGATGTTGTCAATTTCCTGCAAGAACATAAAAGCAGGTGAGTGAAAAATTAGCTCACCCCCACGCTTTCGTTACACTCCCGTTGCCCAACATGATGTGGGGAGCTCTCACAAACCCCTGCATTCGGCCAAGGGAGAAAGGGCTGCAGGCCTGGGGCTGTGTGACAGCAGCTTGGCTGCAGAGACTTGCTGCCAGCCTGAAAAGGACTGCATCCATCCCATTTTCACCCAGTTGTGACTCCTCCACAGGTACCCACCACTGTCTGCTGCTCCTGCTGGAACTTGAGGCTGATGTTCTGTGCCCAGAAGAAGCCGAAGGAGCCAATCTTCAGCTCTGCCTGCAGCTTCTGCCGGCACCAGGTGATGGCCAGGCGGCATGCCAGCCACCTGTGGGTATATGCAAAGGGACAGGGTCCGCCTCTGCTGTCCTGAGCCACACATCTTCTCCCTTCCTACCACCTGCACTGTCCCAGAGACCCTCATGTCTGTGGGTCCCTCAGCCTCCACCCCAAGCCCTGTGCTCCAAATCCCCCTTTCTCCCGACATCCAGCCCACGAGATCCCCCCAGATCTGGACGGAAGCACCACAAAACCTCCATACCTGACTGTATCCCCCTCACACAACACCCTCCACCTTTGACATTTCCCTCCAAGCTCTACAGCATCCCTGAACTACAGGGGCTCCCTAAAGCCCAAACACCCCCGATATCGTTGGAGATCCATTCTGACTTCCCCATCACCCTATGTCCATCCCTGCGAGATCCCTTGACTCCTATAAGCTCCTAATGCCCTGTCAGCCTCCACCCCAACCTCCTTCAACCTGACACCTCTCCCCCAGTACCCTGGCGCTTCCCCAGCCATCCCTAGGGGCCTTCAGAGACCCCTTTGGACCCCCCTACACCCCACATCCAGACCTCTACACCCAACGCCTCTACCTACAGACCCCTCTATGCAACATACCCACACCTACAGTCCCCTCTACACCCCACATCCCCAACTACAGACCCCTCTGCACCCCACACCCCCACTTACACCCCCTGACACCCCCACACCCAGACCTACAGCCGCCCCTACAGCCCCCCACCACCTCTTCCCTTGCCCCTCCCCCGGCCCCAGCGACCCGCCCCCAGGCCCTGACCGCGCCAGCAGCCCGGCGAGCAGCAAGACGAGCCCGAGGCCGAGCAGAACGGCTGGCAGCGGCAGCGGCAGGCTCGGCGGCAGCAGCATGGTGGCCCCCAGGGCCCGGCCGCCGCCGTCCGCTCAGCGGGGGCAGAGCCGCCTGCCGGGCCCGGAGTGACGGTTGGGAGCGGAGGGGCGGGGCCGGTCCGGAGTTTCGGCGGTAGCGCCCCCTAGCGGCTCGGAGTGGCATAACATCTCTCTGCGCCGCGGTGGGAAAGCGCATCGCCACCCAGCGAGGCCGGGTGGAGGGGAGGGGGCTCAGATCCGCGAGGAGGGAACCCCGAACCGGGTCAGGGGAGAAGGAGATAAACAGAGGTTACAGCTGGCGAGTGTGGGTGCTGCTCTGGGGAGCAAGGAGCTGCTGTGAGTCCCGGCTGGTCTTTGGGATGTGATTTATTTGGGGGTTCTCGGATCTGTGTCCAAATGGGACTTTGGGATCTGATTTGGGATGCTGGGATCTGCTCTGTGTTGGATTTGGGGTGCTGGGATCTGCTTTGCATTGGATTTTGGGTGCTTGGATCTGAGGTTCTGTGA
This sequence comes from Tetrao urogallus, assembly GCF_951394365.1. Taxonomy (NCBI): domain Eukaryota; kingdom Metazoa; phylum Chordata; class Aves; order Galliformes; family Phasianidae; genus Tetrao; species Tetrao urogallus. Next base: position 6,013,397 of record NC_136833.1, read on the forward strand.
TCTGACTCCTGTTGGATTTGGGGCACTGAGCTCTGCTACTTGTCTGAGCTGGGACTTGGGGTTGACCTTGTGCTGGATGTGGGAAGATGGAATCTGCTTAGTGTCAAATTTAGGACACTGGAATCATCAGCTTTGGTGTTGGATTTGGAATTCTGGGATCAGCTTTATGCTGGATTCGGGATGTTGGATTTGAGGTGTTGGGATGAGCTGTGTACTAGATTCAGGATTTTGGGATCAGCTTTGTGCTGGATTTGGGATCAGCTTTATGTTGATTCAGGATTCTGGGATCTGCTTTGCGTTGGATCCCAAACACAAAGTGTCAAATTCAGAACACCACCATCAGCTTTGTGTTGGATTCAGGATGTTGGGCTCCACTTCCCAGCGCGCGTCACAACCGCATGTAGACAGGGGCCACCCCCGCACCAAGCAGCCCCAAACGCATCAGTCCGTCTGTCACAACTCAACGTGGTGCTGCTCCGCTTTGAAGACCTCTCCGGGCTGCATGAAGATGCCTTCCATCACCTTCCAGTAGTTATTCTGGCTGGAGGTGGCCATGCCGTGCACCTCCCTCTGCCCGTTGATGGGCCGCCCATACTGCTCGCCCGTCACCGAGAGGAAGACGTCGGTGGAGGTGTGCTGGAAGCGAACCTCGCTGTCCCGTGCCCAGTAGGTCCCACTGCACAGCACTGTCCAGTCGTCCAGGTAGTCGCCCTCGCCATCCTCCCCAAAGGCGCTCACCTCCTGGAGGAAAAAACAAAACAACTCAGTTTTAGGGTTCGGGTTTTTGTATCACCTTTGTGTCAGAGGGACAGAGAAGGGACAGCTCTCTGGGGGTGCTCAGATTTACAGGCTGCAAGTTTTGAGTGCTGATTCGTTAGCAATCTCATTAACACAGAGCTATGCAGGTGTCCCAAAGGTGCCACAGGATGTTGACCTTGCGTGGGGGATGACATGACATGGGGGAGGTAGAATGTGTGGCTGGCCCTAGAGGCCAAGACAGGGATAGGATGGGAATGAGGACTGGGAAAAACAGCTGGGGGACAAGACGGGGCTGACAGGAACCTGTTTTGGCCTGGGAGAACCTTGTAGGTCTGAGGTCTTGAGGTGACAAATGGGGGTTGGCTGGGGGACTAGATGGGGCTGGTAGGGACTTGAGAGAGCAGATGGCGACAAGTGAGACACCACAGAGCCTGGGTGACCCAGTATGGGCCTGGCAGGGACTGTGGAAAGCCAGTAGGGACCCGATAGCAACAAGAGGGACCCGGCAGGGACCGGAGCACCCAGCAGGGTCTCAGTATGTCCTGGGAGATCTGGGAAGGACCAGAGAACAGGCCAAGCCTGCAGACCCTGGATACATGATGTGCCCATTTGGGGTATGGCACACGAGGGCTGCTCCCAGGGCGCAGGGCCGTGCCGGTACCTGGTTGCCAGAGAGCGGGGAGACGAAGTTGTGGCTGTGCAGGTTGCGGCCGGTGCCCAGGTGCGTGAGGCGGATGGCCTGCCCGCAGCGCACCGGCTGGCCCCGCTCACACACAGCGGCCGTGCGGCCTCGCACCCGCCAGTAGCTGTTCCCATCATCCGCCGCCGACACGCCGGTCACCGACTGCTGCCCGCTGCCTGCGGGAGACAAGAACGGCGATCAGGCTCAGGATCAGCAACGAGACCCCGCTATACCGAGAGGGGGAGGAACGAAAGCCATTACCGGAGCCGTAGCGCACATCGTGCGAATGCAGCCGAACGTTGTGCCGCACGTTGAGCAGCTTCACCACCGAACCGCACGTTACAGGCCCGGAACCGCCACCCCGCGCCGCCGCGCCCAGCGCCAGCACGAAGGCCACCACCGGCACCGGGCCCCGCCGCATCCCCGCGACGGCCGCCACCGGAAACGGAAGTGGCGCCGCTCTGCCCGCCCGGAGATCGCAGCTCGTCTGCTCCACCCCCCCCCCACCTTCTCCTCCTCCCCCCACCCTCCTCGTTCGCTTCCACCGCTGCCGCCGAGGCCTCCATTTTCCCTCAGCGCCCCGGGTAAGGCCGCGCCGGGTTGAACGGCAGGAGTGAGCCGGGAGCGGCGCGGGGGGCTCCGGCCAGCAGGTTGCCGGGCTCCGAAGCCTCCTCTGGGGCCTGCCTGCGGCTGGGAAGCCGCCGTGGGGCGGGGGGAACAGCGGGTGGGGGGGGGTGCGGTCGGGCCTCCACGCCTCGTCCTCGGTTGTGAAGTGAAGGCAGAGCCGCCCCAGCGCTGCGGGGCTCCGGCTGAGGGCTGGCCGTGGCTGTGGGCTGGCTGTGGAGTGGGGAGGACCCTCACCGACCCACGGGGGCAGCGAGGTGTGGCAGGGCCTTCTCGTGGGGCTGTGCTGAAACGTGGAGATTGCGGGAGGGGAGCGGAGGAAAGCATCGCTGTGCTGCCTTGCCGGCTGGGGGGGGGGAGAGGATCTCAATTTCTTAGAGGTTTATTGTGCTCTTCTTTGGTTCCTGCTCGCTCCAGGCCTTCAGGAGCAGGTCCCGTGCTGATGGAGTGCTGTGTTTGGTTATCAACGTCTGACACAGCCCTGCTTCATTTCCCCCCCCCCCCTCCCCCCCCCAAAAAAAAAAAGGCTGTGGGGTAGCAGCCCTCCATGGGATCAATAATCAGTGAAAAAGTGACACGTGAAGGGTAAGGGGAGCGTGGTGCTGCCAGTGGCGAGTGGTTATTGTGGAGGTTCGCAGTCATCTGTTCCTCTTTCTGGATGTGGTGTTATGGAGAAGGAAAGGAAGCGCTGAATTTTGTCACTGAATTATTTAGGGTGGATAAACACGGCTGTGGGAGGATGCAGAGAGAGCCCAGGTGCTGCTGGGCGCTCACATGGTGGCAGTGGGTTTAATGAAGGCTCCAAATACTGCAGCGATTGACTCTGCATCGGTTCTCAGTGCTGAAGAAGGAGCTGGGAACGTTTTAGCAGTGGCTTCTCCTGAAACAACGCTTCAGTGCCACACCAGGGTCTAAAATGGGTGTTTTGGAATTGCTTAAAAGGTGCAGAGAGCAAAGCTGGAAACTTTGTCATGCTGCTGCATTGGCAGCTTGTGTGCCGGGTGCTGCAGGCATCTCTGGTTCACCCATCGCGCAGGGGGGAGCTCAGCCCGTGTTTCCTCACCCCAGGGGGACACAGGCAGGTGGGAAATGCGAGACAAGTGTGTGAAGTCGTGGAGAGGTCAGAGAAAGCAAGCAGGGTACATCAGTTTTCTATTTCTTAGAGGAAATTATGACGCAGCAGGTCTAAAATAAACAGGCGGAAGTGCTTTTTCACACAACGTACCATTAGACCGTGGCACACATTGCCACAGGATGTTCTGAAGCACAATAGCACCAGGGAGGTGGGACTGGCAAGGAGCAATAAGACTCACAAAGCAGGTACTGGAACTGCCTGAGCTGCAGTGCCTCTCCTGACCTTCCTCTGTCACAGCATTGCTCATCTCCAGTTGCCGAACGCCGCACTGCAATGCCTCGTTTTGCTCCATTGCACACCAACCATTGAGGGGGCGAACATCTGGTTTAGCTTCGGACCTTCATAGTTTATAAAACAGCTGTGAAACCTAAATACATTACATGTCACTGGTGCTGTAGCAGGGCTGGCAGGCTCAGCAGAAGTCTGTGCTTGCAGCAAGGAGTGGCTCTTAGCAGAAGCCTGCAGCTGATGAGGAGCCTGTGAGAGTGCTTGGTTGTGGTGTGAGTGCCTCAGTGCTCCGCAGGGGCGCTCTCATGGGCTTTACATGTCTCAAATTAAAGATGGTGATACAATCATCTGCGTTTTGCAGTGAGACACAGACTGGAGGTCATTGCTCAGTGATCAGTGTTAAATCCACGCATTTGGGCTCAAATATGGCATTTTTATTTAATATAGGTGTTTGGGGGTTGGTCTCGATGATCTCTAGAGGTCCCTTCCAACCCCTATGATTCTGTGATTGGTGTGTTTGTCACCTTTGCAGTTGGTTTGGCTTTTTCCTAATGAGCAGATTGTTGCAGTCTCCTACTCTGTGGAGTACTCTTGCTGTGCTAGGATTAATGTCACAAACATCTCAATGACAGAATGAATGGATTGGGCTTCTTTAGGCACTACATTTTAATTTTGAGTCCAGTTTTCAAGCTTTCGTATTCTCACGGAGCTTTCTGAATCCTCTCCAGTCCACCCATTTTGTCTTTGAAATGCAGACATGAGAACAGGACCAAACTGTTCAGTGGTGAATTTGGCAAAGGTGTTTAGCAAAAAAGATCCTAGGTGATCTGTGAGTTGAACCATGAAATGGCAGAGATTAAAATGATCCCTGTCCATACAACCATCCCAAAATAGTATTGGTGTGGCTCGGGAGCTCGATGTAATTGCTCCCATGAAGGATGGGGAGCAGTCAGGATTGTTGCTTGTGTTGTGAAATGTGCATGCAGTTCTGGCCTGAGCCTAGGTTAGCAAGTTTTTCTTGTTTTCTGCCTTGATGCTGATATCCTGGGACTGCTCCTGGGTCCACAAACAGGGTCCGGCTGGGTCTGCTGAATAACAAACACGTCTCGCCACAAGAGACTGCTCTGTGGTTCTGCAATTACAGCTGAGATGCTTCCTATTTCCCTCATCCTACATCTGCTATGGCTGGGAGGCTTCTGTGGGCCATTCCTGATGCCAGTCCTGTCCCTGCCTTGGAAATGCCTCAGTGCTGCCATGGCGAGGCACAGGAGCACTCTTTGTCATCTGTTCTGATATTTTGCAGGTGCTGGCCGTGTGTTTCCATTTCTAAACTTAATGCTTGTGTTTTGTGTACAGAACCGTGCCTGTCTCCAGCACTGCAGTCTTCTGATTGCAGTCCTGAGCAGCCAGCAGATAGCTGGATGTGCGACCAAGGCTTTGCAGGTGCTTGAACATCTGGTTTGCAGCATGCTCAGCTCCGTCTGCCTTAGCAAAGCAGAGCGGTACCTGCAGTGCCTGGCCCTGCTGACCTGATCTCTGGTCCCTGTATTGACAGCAGAGAGCTATCTGCTCTGTGTCCTCCAGTTAAAAGCAGCTTATAGACTCTGGAAATTTGCCACTGTGCCCTTGAGCTGAGCAAAGTGCAGGAACCCCTCCTCTGAAGCAGAGGTCAGGTAAGCACACAGGCCTAGCACTGCTCAGGACACTTCTGTGTCTGCTCCTGCTGCCATCACTGTGCTGCCCTTGACCCTGGTCCATCTTGATCAGTGTCTGTTGGCTGTGAGGTGTTCTGGGGTAAAGCTAGTCACTCACAGAAGTCTGTCTGCTCTTGCAGAGGTAAACATGCAGGTCTGGGTGCTGTTTCCCTGCATTTTTAGTGTTCTCGTGTAATTTAGTGTTTGCTCCCATGCCGCAGCGATCTCCCGCTCTCTCCTGGGGTTGTTACAGGAACGGGGATGCTGCTGGGATGCTCTGAGGGTGGATCCAGTGCCTGATACAGGCAGAGTAGCCTGGAAATCCTCGGTGAGAATGGATCCCTAGAGCCAGACAAACAGCCCTCTGAACAGCAGTACTGATCTGAAGTCCATATCTTCACCCATGTGGGAAGAGGTCTCTGCCTGTCTTCTGTGTTATTTCAGATGAATGCCTCTCTCAAAGGGAGGGTGGAAGAGGCATCGTTTGTACGTATCTGATTCAGCATCTCCATGGTAATAGCTGCCCTCGCTTCCATTTGCTGTGCTAAATGACATCTCCTCTGTCCTGGGGTGGAATTCAGCAGAGCTGAAAGCTCCCGGTGTCGTGGGTGGCTGGCTTGTGTGGAACCTGCTCAGCTGGATCATTACGTGAGATGGGCTTCCAAAGTCATAGCTGTTCCCTGCGTCCGAACAAATTTCATCTGACGTGAACTGAAATTACCAGGAAATGGTAGAACAAGTGCTGAGGAGGAAAGTTGGAACTGCAAGTGAAATGTTTTGCTAGCAGAGAGTGATCAAATTGCACGTAGCACTGTGATGAAGGTTTTTTTTCCCTTGCTGTACAAGTGGAAACAGTGTAGAAAAAGCAGCTTGGTGTGCAGTGATGTTTGTGTTCATACACCCTGGTGAGTACAGAAGAATAGGTGAGGAAGTGTGGAACTGACATAATGCTCATGCTGAAGCTGGCAAAACAAAGCAACTCCTGTTCTCCAGTGCACGCAGTTACACGGTTCATCAGTGGCATTTGCTTTGAAATGCAGAAAGCATTTACCTGGCATTTGTACTGCCTTCAGTGATCGATGTACTGCCTTCTGGAGCGTTCTTATGAAGGGGGATGCTGGTGTGTGTGACATCTGCAGTGCCCTCCTGAGGGCAGGGAGAACACCGTACCTGCGTGCTGTGCCAGGGCGGTGATGTCCTGTCTGGTGCAGAGCAGCAGCCTTGGCTTGCTGCAGCTTCTCCCTGTCTGGAGCATCATAAATAGGTGTTGGCCGCAGCCACGGGGCCCTGAGCCAAGGAATATGAGCTGCTATCTGCTTGCAACTGAGGTCTTTTCCTTGTCTTTGTTGTGGGCTTCCTTTAGTGAGATAGGGCCAACGCATTCCTCTGGAGCTATTCATGTTTTAAGACTTGAAAGATTCTCTGCCTTTTTTTTTGTTTTGTTTTGTTTTTTTAATTGATCTGAGAAGCAAATCCCTGGGTTTTTTTGAAGTTGCTGTGTTTGTGCACCAGATGTGTGGATCTCTGACACAGCGCTGCACTGGGGCTGGCGTAGGGCTGCTGTCCTGGCCAGGCGTGAGGGTACGGATGGGATGAAGGGCTTTGGCTCTGTGTGCTGGTTCAGCTGGAGCTCAGCTGTGCAGTGAGTGCTGTTGTGACAGTGGTGTTCTGCTCACTGAGACTCAGCCTGACAGGCGCCGGCAGCCTCTGGCTGCTGCCTTCACTTGCCTAATCTCTGGTGACAGGGATGTGCAGACAAGGGGGGCTCTGGGTAATTCAGAGCCTGGACAGATGATTTGAAACCTTGCCTTAGCTGTCTTCTTTCCAAAACCCAGCAGGGGGAAGTGCTTGTGTTCCCATCCCTCAGCTGCTGTGATGGATGTGTTCTCTGTCCCCAGTTCCTGCGTGAGACGCCGCAGCCATGTCTGACTTTGTAGAAAGTGAAGCAGAGGAGTCAGAGGAGGAGTACAACCAGGATGGAGAGGTTGTTCCCAGAGTAACCAAGAAATTTGTAGAAGAAGATGAGGATGGTGAGTGTATCTGCCTGCTCTGGCTTTGCTGAACCATCTGTGTGCTTCACTGCTCTGTTTTGCATCGTGTCACTGCAGATGGAGCAGTGACTGTGCAGTGATAGTGTGACCATCTGTAGTCAATATTCTCAGCTGTTTTAAGTGCTTCCTTTCCTCAGAATTCTTAGATGGGTTTTATATTTGGTAATGGAAAATAGACTCCTTCACCCCCACAGGACTTTCAGGCACACGGTCTGATAGTAAACAGTAAAAGAATAGGAATTCTTCTGGTGTGACCACTCCACCTGTTCCATCTGCAGAGAGAGCATGAGACAATGCTCTCAAGAAACGGGGCTTCAGCATGAGCAGCTGACTGGGTTCTGTGTTAGTAAAAGTGTTTGGTTAAGACTCTCTGTGTGGGTAGTGTGAAGGAAGATGTTTGTATAAAGCTGAGAAGGTGACTCGGCAGATAAACACTGCATAAATGTCAAATGCTTGTTGCTCTCCACCCCAGATGAGGAAGAGGAGGAGGAGAATCTTGACGATCAAGATGAGCAGGGGAACCTGAAAGGATTCATTAACGACGATGATGATGAGGAAGAGGAAGAGGAGGAAGAAGCCAGTGACTCTGGGGACTCTGAGGATGATGTTGGCCATAAAAAGAGAAAGCGCAGTAAGTTTTGGGGTGATTGTTTATAGCAGGCCACAGTGTAACTCTCCCTCTGCCATGGGGGTCCGCGTAGCCTGGGTAAGCTGTACCCTCTCCTGGTTTGTCCATTCTGAAGTGAGCAAAGGGAGAATTTAACTTGTGACTGCTTTCCTCTGTTAGCTTTTGATGACCGCCTGGAGGACGATGATTTTGACCTCATTGAAGAGAACTTGGGTGTTAAAGTCAAAAGGGTGAGTTGTGTTTCCGTGCTGCTGCTAATGGTGTGATGCATCTTAGCACAGATGCTTGGCTCCTGCCTGCTGCGGTACCTCCTGCCTTCTCCTGGCCCCTTGAAAAGGAAGAGCTGAGTGCTTGAAAGAAGCACAATCTCTCCCTGGCACCTAGAGCATGCATTACACTTCCTGCATCGTTTTCAGCAGGCAGCTGTGTTGTGTGGCATGCTGTGCCAAATGAGCAGTATGGCTTTCTTGGAGCTGAGCGGGTCTTTGTCCCTCCTGCTCTTTCCAGTTATCACTTGGGAAGCTGAGGAAGCACAGTTCTAACCCAGCAGAGAACAGAAAGCTGGTGTGTCTGTGCCAGGACTTAGGGGCACTGACAAGCTTTTTTGCTTGCAGCAAAAATTCAGGCGTGTGCGGAAAATGTCTGATGATGAGGATGATGAAGAGGAGGACTATGGCAAGGAAGAACATGAGAAGGAAGCCATTGCTGAAGAAATCTTTCAGGATGGTGAAGGCGAGGAGGGAGGGGAAGCTGTTGAAGCTCCTGTTGCACCACCAGAAGAGGAAGAGGAGGAGGAAGAAGATGAATCTGGTGAGTATGGATGGTCCGAAGCTTGTCATAGGATAAAAGCACTTGAACAAAGTATGGTTTTCCCTATAGTTAACCAAAATCTGTAGCTCTAGAGTGGTCCAGCTTTTGTTGGTCTGATCAGTACAATCTTTAGAATGAAAAGTAAGCAGATTTATTTGGACAGAACAGTTTAGATGAACAGAAGCATGTTGCATACGCTACTGTGTTCAGTGTTTAAACTTCCTTCAAAGGGAAAATGCTTCAAAAGATGTTAGTGGAGGTTCTGTTTAGCACCTGGTGGCACATTGTACACCTACCCTAATTCTGCTCTTGGGCAGTAGCCCATCATCTTTGCTAACATTGTGCTGAAGGAGTTGCAAAAATTGAGCCACCGATAGCTGCCAGGTGGCTTTTCCTGTTTTTAAAAGTTAGATCTAGCTGGTTATTGTGGTTCAGGCTTCTGGAATACCTGAGGTTGGTGCAGGAGATGCTGTGGGTAGCTGTGCAGGCCAGCAGCCACTTAAGTCTGCGATGCAATTGCACCAACTGCACTGGCTGAGCTGAAGTTTGTTATTTACTGGCTTAAGATGTGAGTGTCCTGACTTGCTAAAATGGTTCTCTGTGTCCAGACATTGATGACTTCATTGTGGATGACGATGGACAACCTCTGAAGAAGCCAAAATGGAGGAAGAAGCTCCCAGGATACACTGATGCGTAAGTATTGATTGCAGGTTGGCCTGGAGCCTCGAAACCAATGCTCAAATTACTTGATTTTTTGCAACTTCAGTGTGATTCTGCTTGTGGTTGGAAATTGCTGGTCTTGTTCCCTAGAGGAATCTGTTAAATGTAAAGATGGGGCTTTAAGTCCGTGGCTTCGTGAATGCCTGCCTTCTTCCTTTTCCCTGGATTGTTTTTTTTAATAAGAATATCAATAGTAGTCCCTTAAGAGAAATATTTGCTTTTAAAGCTCAAACAGTTGTGCATCTATCCACAATTTTTAACGTTGGTGCAAAAATAAAGCTTAGACCATAGGTGTTTTGACCAGAACAGGATTTTTTGAACTGCATAATGGGGCTGAAGAATAATTTTTGCATTCCAGTGCTTTGCAGGAAGCCCAGGAAATCTTTGGTGTGGACTTTGACTACGATGAGTTTGAGAAGTACAATGAGTATGATGAGGAGATGGAGGAAGAATATGAATATGAGGATGAAGAAGCTGAAGGAGAAACCCGTGTCCGACCCAAGAAGACTGCCAAGAAACGTGTCAGTCGGCGTAGCATCTTTGAGATGTATGAGCCCAGTGAGCTGGAGAGCAGTCACCTAACAGATCAGGACAATGAGATCCGAATGACAGACATGCCTGAGAGATTCCAGGTGAGGGAGAAGGGTTTCAGTGTGCAGACAAAGCATGTCAGCTCCCAACAAGTACAGCAGGCCTGGGGCCTGAAGGCTGACTTTCTCACCTGGCTTCTGGATGGATTTCAGCATCTCTGATCCCACCTCTTAAATGTAACTGAAACTCAGTGGGCAAACGTGACAATGAAGCTGAATTGTTGTGACTCTGGAAATCCAGAGGGGTTTTAGCACTGGTCATAGTTTCTCTTTGGCCACTGGGTGCCAGTGTTGCACTGCTGGGTGCAGGATTTGTGCTCTTCTGAGATACCCTTTGTGCTGGATGCTGTTAGCAATCCCATGAGTCGTACCTTTGCCTAGCAAGAGTAAAACTGCAGCACCAGAGGAGGCTTTCTGGGGTTTTCTGACCTACAGCTATGCCAGTCAATGCAACTGCTCCATGCAAGGTGTTTCTACAACCTGCTTTAATTGAGGTGATTGGGACTTACACTCTTGTAAGAGCAAAGTCCTTTTGTGCTGCTAGGAATCATTCTGGTATCACATTTTTGTCATAATTTCACCCCATCTTCAGATTTCCCCAAAGAGTCACTGCTCTTTGACCTCCTTTTAAAACATGTTGGTACCTCTGTGCACAGAGCCCTGCTACTCACCTTTGTGAAAGGTGATGTTGAAGCTGCTGGCTTTTGAAAGGACCTTTATTCCATGCCAGTGCATACAGTGAAAGAGAGTAAAATACAGTAAAATCTTCTGTTCGGACATTTTGTCATCAGTGGTTGGATCTAGATGCTCAGAGAGGATTTGGAGCTGGTTTATGTGCTGTTATTCCTGTTGCCTTTTCACAGTTGAGATCCATCCCTGTAAAAAGTGCTGAAGATGATGAGCTGGAGGAAGAAGCTGACTGGATTTACAGGAATGCCTTTGCAACACCCACCATTTCCTTGCAGGTAAAGGAACTGTGCCTGGGACCTCTGTCCTAAGGGAACTGGTGACTTGAAGGTGCTGCAGATTTCCAACCTAGAGGCATTGTTGTAAGAATCTACTCAAAAAAATGTGGTGCCCAATGTAATTTTCTTCCTGTGTTTTTATGGGTCACACACATCTTCACATTGCCCAGGGAGGTGGTGGAGTCACCGAGCCTGGGGGTGTTCAAGGAAAGGCTGGATGTTGTGTTGAGGGACATGGTTTAGTGGGAGCTATTGGGAATAGGTGAATGGTTGGACTGGATGATCTTTTAGGTCTTTTCCAACCTTGCTGATTCTATGATTCTATGATTCATTTTCACATCCACAGAACAGTACAAAAAAAAAAAAAACCAAAAAAAAAAAAGAGCAGAGAGGTTGCAAGAATTATTGACAAGAAAGATAGATCTCTGAGCCACTGTGTGCTTAGGGATAAACTGATATTAGCTGCGATCTGCTTTTAGCCATTAGTTACAGTAGCCAGATGCTGCTACTTCTTTAAGCCAATCAGGCTTTTCTGTGGTCTGCAATTGCAGTGTAAGCTAAGCCTGCATCCCCTGCTAATAAAAGGGTCACTGTTTCCCACCCTTAGCCTGGGCTGTGCTTTTAGGGGGGTGCTCAGGAGTGCAATCAACTTAATGTGTGGTTTATCCTTTTAGGAAAGTTCTGACTACCTCGATCGTGGACAAGCCAGCAGCAGCTTCAGCCGCAAGGGACCCAGCACCATCCAGAAGATTAAAGAAGCCCTGAATTTTATGAGAAATCAACATTTTGAGGTACTTTGTAACTCAGCTTCGTTTTTGAAACGCAGTCTCATTGTACAGATGGGATTGGTAGAGGGACTGCTGGAGGCATTTAGTGTAACAAAGGAGATGAGTCTGTGATGGCCTACCTGACTGCCTCACCTATGGAAAATGGTGCTTCCCTGGAAAGTGTGGCTCATCTCATGTGAGCTGTGACAGCAGAGCTTTTAACATCTGTTTGATGAGGCTGCTGTTGCCGTGGTCAATCTGATAAATTAGATGGAGAAATTCCAGAGTCTCTTGAGCCTTATTTGTTCCATAAGATGTTTATATGAGAAGTGTTGCTGGATTTCACAGAATCTCTTTGTGATGTATTATTTATTGGAACAGTCGGAGGAGCTGTGTCATGATTCAGCACATCTCCCACACTGCTGCCCCATCAGCTTGTTCTCCTAAATGAACAGCAGCAATCTCTGGATTTGTGGCTGCCAGGGGCAGCCTGGTCTCCTTTCACTTGGTGTTGATGAGTCTCATTTCTCACCTAGGTGCCATTCATCGCCTTCTACAGAAAGGAGTACGTGGAACCAGAGCTGCACATCAATGACCTCTGGAGTGTGTGGCAGTGGGATGAGAAGGTGAGGAGTGTTTTCAGTGCTTATTATCCCACTGGTATTGACCATATCTTCCAACCTAGACTGATACTTTTGTATAGTGTAAGGAGTACCCATTCCTTTTCTCCTATTAGGTAGATTGAAATCTTTCTTTTCTGTTAACGTGATGTGAGACAAAACCTACCACAGATTTATCACAGCTGAGCATGTCTGGGGGTGAAGATGTTGATAATTATTTTTACATGACAATCTGGGATCCTGAGAGTGCCTCTTCAGGAGTTCCTTGCTGGGAAGAGTGAAGGCAGATGTAGCATGCAGTTACATTGCATTTCAGTGGACATTTCTGTTTTGGTGTTAGTGGACCCAGCTGAAGATTCGCAAGCAAAACCTGACACGTCTGTTTGAGAAGATGCAGGCCTACCAGTATGAGCAGATCTCTGCTGACCCAGACAAGCCTTTGGCTGATGGAATAAGGGCTCTTGATACTACTGATATGGAGAGGTATGGTGTCATGACTTTTTCTGTATTCATTCCAATGTAACTTAAGGTGTATATTGCACTGCAGGCCAGAGAGCAGATTATTGCCTTTAAACTCACTACAGAACCAGTAATAAGAAATGTTTAAAACTCTTTCACAAGAGGAGCCAAGTGCTCCATTTGCCTGACCTGTACCGGAGCAGGTTCCTTGAGCACTCTAAACACAGCTCAGCTGAAAGCAGGGTGTAACATGCTGGCTTTGCACATTCTAGGCTGAAGGATGTGCAGTCCATGGATGAGCTGAAAGATGTGTATAATCACTTCCTGCTGTACTATGGGCGAGACATCCCCAAGATGCAGAATGCTGCAAAGGCTGCTCGAAAGAAGCAAAAGCGTATCCGAGAAGATGGTGAAGAGGAAGAAGGTTTGTATTTAAGCTTGAGAAGTTTCATGGACCTGGGCTGGTTCAAAATCCTGGTTGAAAATAGTAGTAAGAAAGTTTGTTGAAAAGCCTGGGTGTGTGCACAGATCTGCTGCTCTCTTCTGTCTTAGTGCCAGGTCTTCTAGGCATCTCTAAAAATGTTTAGGATTTGCCATACAGGATTGTTATTTTTCCAAGGAACTGAGTATCCTCCTTCATGACCAGGGTATTATAAATGATTTTAAGGCTGCTCTGAGCTTTCATGTTCTCATGTGATTCAGGAACAGTGTTGCACAATGTAATTTGTGTTTGCCCCCTTGAATGTGCTGCTGATGTACTGCAGGTGACTGGATGTGACTGGAAGCCTTGCTAAACATGTGCTTCCCATAGGTGAAGGGGAGGATGCAGAAGATGATGAGCAGAAAGGGCCTGAGCTGAAGCAGGCTTCCCGTCGGGATATGTACACCATCTGTCAAACAGCTGGGCTGGGTAAGAGCTCTGCTCTGTCACTCTGAGCTTGCAGTGTGTGTGCTGTGGCCTAGCCTGCACTTCCAGGTTGTGTGGCTTACCTGTAGGAGGAGGGCTGATAGTTGAGCTCCAAGTAAGCTACAATACCCCTCTCATCATTTGTGTGATTTTATTTTTGAATTCTTTTCCCTTAGATGGCCTGGCTAAAAAGTTTGGTCTGACACCTGAGCAGTTTGGAGAGAATCTCCGAGACAGTTACCAACGTCACGAGACAGAGCAGTTCCCTGCAGAGCCCCTGGAGCTGGCCAAGGACTACGTGTGTAGGTCAGTGTGTGGGGATCCTCACCGAGGTCTTGTAGGGGGCAGGGGAAAGGATCTGGTTGTGTTCTCACATCCCAAGACTGTGTTGCCTTTTTTTTTTTTTTTTGGCTTTTAGTCAATTCCCAAGCCCAGAAGCTGTTCTGGAAGGAGCACGGTACATGGTAGCATTGCAGATAGCCAGGGAGCCTTTGGTCAGGCAGGTTCTGAGACAGACTTTCCAAGAAAGAGCTAAAATCAACATTTCACCAACCAAAAAGGGGAAGAAGGTAAGGAAAAGAGCTCTGACTCTGTGAGTCAGCTTGGGGAGGGATCTATTTAATGTACAAATGCTTGTTTTGCGTCTGAAAACTTCTCCCATGTCAGTGGCAACTCGGAGTGAAGCAGCATGTGAGCTGGGCTGTTGCAGAGGCAAGCTCAGCAGCAAGCTGCATTTTCAGTCTCAGCATTTCATCAGACCTGATTCCTGCTGTTGAAATGCTGCCTTCAGTTGTTAGAACAGTCTTTGTTTTTTTGGGGGACTGGGAATGAATTTCACTGTGTCCTGCTGGGGGAGGAAATGGAAACTGGCAGGCATAGATAGGAGTGAGGGAGTATTGAATAAAAAACACTGTCTACTACAGTGTACAGTAGGGCCTGTCTTTGTGGATGCCTGTATGCATGCTGATAGCCTTTTCTCTATCCCAGGATATTGATGAAGCCCACTATGCCTATTCCTTCAAATACTTGAAGAACAAGCCTGTGAAGGAGCTGCGAGACGACCAGTTCCTGAAAATGAGCCTGGCAGAGGAGGAGGCACTGCTGACTATAGACATCAGCATAGACATGAAAGGAGTGGAGGGGTGAGTTCTCAGTGGTCATGGCTTGGCAGAGCTTATTCAACCAGTGCTGGTGTGCTGTCGAAGCTCTTCTGTAACCCAAACTGTTCCTGGATGTCATGATTATCTGTTTCTCCTCCTCTTGGTTTTTTCTTATTTTATTTTATTATTTTTTTTCAGTTATGGTAGTGACCAGACATACTTTGAGGAAATCAAGCAGTTCTATTATCGGGATGAGTTCAGCCACCAGGTGCAGGAATGGAATCGGCAGCGTACCATGGCCATTGAGCGATCCCTCAACCAGTTCCTCTATGTGCAGATGGCTAAAGAGCTGAAGAACAAGCTGTTGGTGGAGGCCAAGGAGTATGTCCTCAAGGTGAGATGGGGTACAGATGCGTGTGAGACAGAGCTGAGTTTATAAATGCTAACAGTCCTGCAGCGTGCTGAAGACAGCTGCTGGCAGCCCATATAAAGGCACGTGGGAAAGATGGATGGTGAGCAGTCTGAGTCAGGTTCTCTTGTAATATTAAAGAGAAAAGCAGATGCTTCAGAGGGAGAGAAGATGGACTTTGTGATTCTAGAGACCTAGTCGTGATTCTGACAGAGTATACTGTCGTTCTGCCTTGAGCAGTCCCTGACCTTCACTCTGGAGTAGGGCTGTGCCAAAGCTCCTGCACTGGATTTCCTCACTCCTCTCTTTCCTCCCTTCTTGCTAGGCTTGCAGCCGCAAGCTGTACAACTGGCTGAAAGTAGCTTCATACCGTCCTGATCAACAAGTGGAGGAAGATGATGATTTCATGGATGAAAACCAAGGGAAAGGAATTCGGGTGCTAGGCATTGCATTTTCCTCAGCCAGGTAAGAGGAATGGAATTGGCTCAAGATACATGTTCAGCTTTAGCAGTCCTCCATGTGTGAGTGATCTCTGTGTTTCAGGGACCACCCTGTGTTTTGTGCCCTCGTTAATGGAGAGGGAGAGGTTACAGACTTCCTCCGACTGCCACATTTCACGAAGAGAAGGAATGCTTGGCGTGAGGAAGAGAGGGAAAAGAAGGTGAGCCTCAACGCAGCTACTATCTTGAGACTAATGCCCACAGGTTGCTCTTGGTACCGAGTGATGTACTGTGGGCTGCTAGGAATAGTCAGTCTGAAGTCAGTATAGGCCTTGTCACTCTTATGTGCAAGAATCTTGCCCTTTTTCCCCACTGCAGTCATTCTAGAGAGGAGAGGTTGCTTCCAACTAGATTCCAGTTTAAGATTGCAGAGTGGGAAGATTTTCACTGTGAAATAGGAAGCAAAAACTGGTAGCTGATTCAGTACAGAAACCCTCTAGCTTTTCTACCCTGACCTGTTTCACTTCTCTTTCTAGGCACAGGATATTGAAACCTTGAAAAAATTCCTTTTGAACAAGAAGCCTCACGTGGTCACAATTGCAGGCGAGAACAGGTCAGATAACAGATTGTTGTCTTCCTTCCACTTCCAAGTCTCTCTGCAGTGTTTTCCTTATTCTTCTGTACATTTCATTGCTTGGACAGTTAGTGGGAGGAGGGTAGGACTGATGGCACCTCTCCCCAGGTTTTGAGCAGGTAGTAAATAGCATTGGGCATCCTTACTGGATTCTTAGCATACTGGGTCTCTGCTGCCTCAGGTGGAAAGCTAACATGGAATGCAGCTTTAAGTAAACCAGAAAATTACCTACTTTCTTCTGGAAGCAAAGAGCTGTCAACCAACAGCTAGGCTTGTTAACGCTACTTCCAGCAGAGAAGGGTGGTGGCTATAACATTGTGGTGATGCAAGATCTATCATGAATCCTCGCTGTGGATGATTTTCTCTCCAAACTGACCTGACCTGTGCTAGGAGACTTGCTCTCTGCTGTTCTATTTCTAGTTGACCTGTGATTTTGTTGTTTTTGCTTTAAGGAGTCTGTTTTGTCAGTGATGTGTCATAAACCATAGATTGGTGTTATCTCCTTCAGTGGTTTGAGGACCCAGCTTTGCGTTCTCCCTTCAATACCTTTGGTCATTTCTCCCTAGGGATGCTCAGATGCTGATGGAGGATGTAAAGAGGATTGTTCATGAACTGGATCAGGGGCAGCAGCTGTCCTCTATTGGAGTAGAGCTGGTAGATAATGAACTGGCCATCCTCTACATGAACAGCAAGAAATCTGAGGTGAACCTTCTGTTACTTTAGCCACTCTTTAGCCTTTGCCTCATTTGTGCTGTCTCAGCTTCTGTTTATTATACTGACCCAGCCTCCTGTCATACTTGCCTCGCCTGATCCATTTAGAAGGTGACATGCTGATCCTTAAGTCAAGGCAGAACATCTTGTTTAGGCTTCTCCAAAGAAAAGCCACACTAGCAGATGCACAAAGTAGATGTTGGTGTGGTCTGAAAATCTTTTTCAGCTGAGTAGATGGGCTCATTTTGTTCTTATTTCAAGCAGGCTTCCTGGGAGGCCTTTATATATGGCCTTTATATAGCAATAAATGTCTCCCTTTTCCAGTCTGATGTGTCTTAGGTTGGCATGCCACAAAATGTGATTTTCTGGCCTCTTGCAGAATGAGTTCCGGGATTACCCACCTTTGTTACGCCAAGCAGTTTCCCTCGCTCGTCGCATTCAGGATCCTCTCGTAGAGTTTGCCCAGGTCTGCAGCTCTGATGAGGATATTCTTTGCCTGAAACTCCATCCTCTGCAGGTAAACTTTCCTTATGGGATCTCTTGGGAGGAGGGTTCCATCTCTGGAAAACAAAGTTGCTTGAAAAGCCTGGGCTTGTTTGCTCTCAAGGAGAAGAATTCCAAGTTGAACTGGTGCAAATTCTGTCTGTTCTGGGTCATGTTCAGGCTACACAGCACCTTTTTTTTTTTTTCCTGCCTTCTTTTTAGCTCATCTGCCCCCTGCCTTTAGGTTCTTCTCAGAGAGTAGCTCTGAGGTGCAGTACAGCACCAGAGAACCATTCTACTGCATTTGGTCCAGCTTGCTTATGGCAGAGCGTTGCACACATCCCCTTGTGAGGCTAACACCTCTCTCTCCCTTCTGTCAGGAGCATGTGGTGAAGGAGGACCTGCTGAACGCCCTCTACTGTGAATTCATAAACCGTGTGAATGAGGTGGGAGTGGATGTCAATCGGGCAATTGCTCACCCTCACAGCCAGGCTTTGCTGCAGTATGTGTGTGGCCTGGGACCACGCAAAGGCACTCATCTGCTAAAGGTAAGGAAGCTTCTTTCACTGCCTACATAAACAGTGCATCCCTAATAGCGTGCAAGTTGGCCTGATGGCAGTGCTGTTACAAGCTGAGTCAGGGTTGTTTGTGCCAGGTGCAGCTGACAGCTCTGTCAACATGTTTTCATGTGTGTTATCTCACTGCTCCTAACCCTGAAGCTGTGCACAGACTTACGTCCTTCACAGACCCACGCAACTCAGCAGATCTCAGTACAAGTCAGCTCCTGAGCTCCTAGGAACTGACACACTGTTAGAGCATCCGGATGCCTTCCTACTGTAGAAAACAGAAGGCAAAAAGCCAGCACTTTTCCTGAGAGCTGGAGCTGTTCCATGTGGAGTCATCCTTTCATACGACACTGAGACACAGGCAGGGTGCAGTAGTGAATGATTTGTGATAGGCATGGCTGTGTCGGATGATTGGAATGCTGTACTGTACAGTGCAAGTCCTCTGCTTTTCCTGGGAACCCCTTGGGTTTGAATCAGAAAGTTTACGCTGCTCCTTCTTGTTCCAGATCTTGAAACAAAACAACACACGTCTGGAGAACAGGACCCAGCTGGTTACGATGTGTCACATGGGACCCAAGGTGTTTATCAACTGTGCAGGCTTCATCAAAATTGACACAGCATCGCTGGGCGATAGGTGGGTATTGGGTTGCATTCAGTGCCTGACAACAGAACGTGGAGTTATCAGAGAGTGACAGGCTGTAACAGTCGTGGAGTGTGGAGTCCGTGTTTCCAGGAGTTTCTGTGTGGCTCCTCTGATCACTGGCCAAGTTCAGGTATTGCTGGTGGTTAATCTGATTCCTAAGGGCAGCTAAACCTGTCCAGCAATGTGAGCCTTAAACTTTAATTATATAGCTTGCCATGGTGTGAAAGACCCTTTGTGGTCAAGAGGAACTGAACTAAAAACAGTTGTTCCCTAACTTTCCATAGTACTCATGCATGTGCACTGGAAACCCGTGTGTACTTTTGGTTTCTGAGCAGTCCTAACAATGGTTTCAAAGCTGAGGTATAAATCACCAACTTTCCCACCAGTTTAAGAGGAAGCTGGTAAATTTGTGGAGCATGATGTTTCTGGTGACTGAACAAGAGGTGTGTGTGTTTGGAGAACAGCAGTAGCACATCTGGAAAGTCCAACAAGCCCCGCAGTGCAAAAGCTGCAGACTGGAATTTGTCCTATATTGCTTTAGATCCTGCTGATTTAGTAATGAAAAATTAACTGTGTCCTGTCTAAAATAGCAGTTTGCTTTGGGGTCAGTGATGGTGGAGCACCCACACAGCCAGCAGCGGTGGTCAGTAGCATGATTTGTTACTGAGCTGAAGGAGATGGCTGTGCAACCTGCCGAGGCCTTATCTGAACATGGCTTTGGTTTTATTTCAGTACTGATTCCTACATTGAAGTCCTGGATGGCTCCAGGGTCCATCCCGAAACCTATGAGTGGGCAAGAAAAATGGCAGTAGATGCCTTAGAATATGATGAGTCAGCTGAGGATGCGAATCCTGCAGGAGCTTTAGAGGAGATCTTGGAAAACCCTGAACGACTGAAGGACCTGGATCTCGATGCCTTTGCTGAAGAGCTGGAAAGACAGGTACAGAGGGCAGCTCCTGGTGCTGAGAAACAGAGGGGCAGCTGTGTTGTCCACCTCAGTTTCTTAGGTTTTGGAATGGGTGACCTTTGTCCATTTTAGGAGCTGAGCACTTGGCTGCTACTGTTGTAAAATGTATAAATAGCCTTAACAAGCATTCTGTGTCTGACAGCGCTGTGTAGTCGATGCTGATGGGGAGAGTAGTTGTGACAGGGGGAGGGGGCAGATTGTAATTAGTCTGTTAAAGTTTTTTAATGTTGGTGTTTGATAAGTTCATTGAATTCTTTCATAATTCATAGCACGTTCCCTATTCACGTCCTTCTTGCGAGTCATGGCTTTTCAACCTTTGAATCCTACACAGGGCTATGGTGACAAGCACATAACTTTATATGACATTCGAGCTGAACTAAGCTGCAGGTACAAGGACCTCAGGACCCCATACCGTTCTCCAAATACAGAAGAGGTCTTCAATATGCTAACCAAAGAAACTCCAGAGACTTTTTATATTGGTATGTCCCTGTTCACTAAGAGAAAGAGAGAGCTTACTGTCATCCTGAGTTTACTTCAGATAAGTAGATGTGGAACAAGAGGTGGTTGGTGGGGGTGACACTGGGATAATGCTGATGTTACTCATGTACGAAGCAGCTTTTCAAGTACCTGGGAAGTATCTTAACACCTTCATGTCCATCTGCCTTAGATCAAGACAGGTATCTGGCTCTGCACTTGGCTTTCAGTTCTTCATTCTCTCCTTTTCCTCTCCCATCACACTGCAGGTAAAATGATCATCTGCAACGTGACTGGGATAGCACACAGGCGGCCACAAGGAGAAAGCTATGACCAGGCAATACGGAACGACGAAACTGGTCTTTGGCAGTGTCCTTTCTGTCAGCAGGATAACTTCCCAGAGCTCAGTGAGGTGGGATTGCTTCTCGTGCTGGCCTTTGTTGGGAGTCTTCTACCAGACTTGAACATTTGGTAGGGATGCAGTTGGCAAAGGCTCTTGGAAAACAAGCTATCAGAGCCAAAATTGCATCTGCAGTGCCATAGGCCCTCAACCTGGGCATGACCTTGGATGATAAATGTAAAGTGTTGTGGTTTTGACTAATTGTTTCAATGTGGATTTGACAGGTTCCTTAGGGCTGCACTGTGAGTTTTGGTGAACTAGACTAGGAGTGAAATGGTCTTGGTGATAAGCTGACTGCTTCTTTGCAAATACATAAAGCTGCCTGTGACACAGAGCACAGAAGTTTGTTTTTCCACCCTTTCAATTTTAAGAACTTTTCTGGACTCCCTGCTGCTTACTGTAGCTGTACTTTAGGTCTCTCCTGAACACTGCTAAATTCCAGCTTTGGTAATTGGTGACTTTAAAATCCTACTGTGTTAATTAGAAACCAGCCCTAGCTGCAGGCTTTTATTAAGGGTCTAAAAATGTTCTGTCCTTCCCAGTTGCAAAGCCCTATAAGCTGAGCAGAATTGAAGTAGGAAGGCTGTGTTAGTGGGCAGCTTTCATTTTGAAGCCTCATGCCCTCCTGTGCATCTGTGCTGGGTGCATCACTTTGCTGCCCCAGCTTTTAGACTTGTTCAGGTGTGAGCTGCCTGCTTCGTTTTATTTTCATGCTGAACAATTTTTATGTTTGCTTTGCTCCAGGTTTGGAATCACTTTGACAGTGGGTCCTGCCCAGGTCAGGCCATTGGAGTGAAGACACGTCTGGATAATGGTGTTGCTGGCTTCATCCCAACAAAATTTCTAAGTGATAAGGTGGTCAAACGGCCTGAAGAAAGGGTGAAGGTATGGAAAGGGTGGATTTTCACACATCCAGCAAGAACTGGAAGAGCATGGAGCCAACAGCAATTCAGAGTTTGGTTAATAACACTGTTCCCTAAATGGATTTTCAAACCTTATTTTCATTGAAGGACTTTAAATCAGCAGCATGTTCAGGTTCTGATTAGTGTCCACAGTGCAAATCTCTCTTGGCAGCTGGTGGGAACCGTGTTAATCAGTTAACATGTTGTACTGCATGAGGATTTATTACAGTCTGGCTAAAGTCTGGGTTTGGGAGACCAGAAGGCATTCTAATGCAGAGCTGTCCTTTGTTCCTGGCTTTTTAAGGAGTTCACAGAGCTGCTGTTAGATATGCGAGGGTCTGCTTCCCACTCTTGTAGCTTTTACTTCTGCAGTTTATTTGTCAGGGTCATCAGAGGTACAAACCTTGGTCAGGACAGGGTCTGGGGTTCTGAAAGAAGCAGAATCTCATATTTTCATCCCGTGTCAAACCTCAATTTCAACATCTTTTCTGTCTCCTGGGATCTCCTGGCAGTCTGTACAGGTGATGGATAATGCTGTAAGCAGAAGTTTCTCAGCAGCTCTTTAAAGAGCTGTTGTTAATTTCAGCACGGTTAACTGGATTAAGACATTGCAGTTTTTGTGTTAGGATTTTCCATTTCCTATTTAAGTAGGGAAGTCATTTGGGTGTCTTCCAGTCTGTTTCTGAACAAACTTCACTGCTTTCCTGTGCATCGTGAACCAGATCTGCTGTTCCATTGTTAAACATAGCTAACATAGCAAGTGGAGCAGTTTGTGTAGAGCACAGATAGTAAGCATGATGGAGAGCTGCCAGCAAAAAAAAATTCCTTTAATCTCTTTTTCAGTTTGAGTCATAACAGGGTCATTTTCATTTGTATGGAGCAGTCGCCTTTAAAAGTGGTAAAAATCAGTCTGAAGTATGTGCAGTAACTCATAACCTGCGTGGGCTGCTCTGTAGTGCAGGGTGCCTGTTGTGTCAGCCTACCTGCTGATCCACTGCACTGCATCTCCCCTGCAGGTGGGAATGACTGTTCACTGCAGGATTATGAAGATCGACATCGAGAAGTTCAGCGCAGATCTGACCTGCAGGACCTCAGACCTGATGGATAAGAACAACGAGTGGAAGCTGCCTAAAGACACCTACTATGACTTTGATACTGAGGCAGCAGATCACAAACAGGAGGAAGACATGAAGAGAAAGCAGCAGCGGACAAGTGAGTTTGTCATTTATTTTCCACCCCTGTAACACCAGCCTTCCCAGAGCACTTCAGGAGAAGCAGCACAGTAAGATGTATACCTGCAATAAAGCAAATCCTCTTTGTCCCCCAGCGTACATCAAGAGAGTAATTGCTCACCCATCATTCCACAACATCAGCTTCAAGCAAGCTGAGAAGATGATGGAGACCATGGACCAAGGGGATGTGATTATTCGGCCAAGCAGCAAAGGGGAGAACCACCTCACTGTCACCTGGAAGGTGAACGATGGCATTTACCAGCACGTGGATGTTCGAGAAGAGGGCAAGGAGAACGCCTTCAGCCTGGGCTCTACGCTGTGGATTAACACAGAGGTGAGAGCAGAACTCACTTGGGAAGGACGTGGTGGGAAAGGAAAAGTAGCTGTTTGTCAGGGGCAGCTCAGCACGACTTCCTGTCCTCGCAGCTGCTTTCAGCCTGTTGCTGGAAGTCACTCTTATTCTTAGACAATTCTCAGCTCTTTACACTCAAAGTATCCAGCCTTGCTGAGCAAAATGTTTTACTGATAGCTCTGTACTGCAAGCAGGGTTCCTCCTCACACACCCTAAATACCTCCTTAAATGTGTTTGTTCAAAGGAGTTTGAAGACTTGGATGAAATTGTTGCTCGCTATGTCCAGCCAATGGCTTCTTTTGCCAGAGACCTGTTGAATCACAAATACTACCAGGATTGCAACGGTGGAGACAAGAAGGTGAGCCTGTCCCAGCCTGTGTGGAAGATTGAGAAGTGTGATAGAAGTTTCTTTGCCTGAGGGCAAGATTTTAAACACTAGTCTAACATGAGCTGCTGGACTGAGATCTGATCTTGTTGTCACCTTGGGATCGACAGCCACTTTCCAGCTGTAGGTCTCAGGGGCTCTGTCTCTGTGTGGGAGCAGTGGAGTCAGGATGGGTTCCTGCAGTGGGAGTGTGGTGTGCTACAACACTGTGCCACAGCCCTACCAGCCCGTATCACTGGAAGGAGAGCATTGGCTTTCTGTGACCTGGTGGCATTTGTGTATCTTCTCAGAAAGACAGGAGTTGAGTTCTGTTCCTCTCTAGCTCCTTCCCTTCTATTACTCTCTGAGAGACACCTTCCAGTGGTGGCAGAATTGTGGCAGAGGAACATTGCTCTGCAGATCTGTGTTCTGAATTAGTAACGTATCTGGGCAAGTCCTCCCTACTGTGGTGCAGGCATTCAGAACCCTGCACAGAAACAGTGCACTTGGTGGCCCTTGTCAGAGCTGGGGAGAAAACGGGCTTGACAGCAGCATGGAGGGAGGCAGCTGCAGGTCCTATGTGTTGCTGAAAACGTAGGCGCTCCTTGAGCATCTCGTTTTTTCTCTTTCTCTCTCTCGATTTAGAAGCTGGAAGAGCTGCTGATAAAGACCAAGAAAGAGAAGCCAACGTTTATTCCCTACTTTATTAGTGCTTGTAAAGATCTACCTGGCAAATTCCTCTTGGGTTATCAGCCTCGAGGCAAACCAAGGTAAAGGAGAGATAAGCCCAGCAGCTGGACTGCTGCCAGCACCACACCCCTGATTTTTCTTCTGGTTCTGTCAGTATCCCTCCTAAGTCAGGCCTCCCTTTATCCAAAGTGACCTCCTGACAGGATCTATGTCTAGTAGTCAATCTCACCCAGGAGATCCTACATTTCTAACCAGCTGGCTGCCACAAACAGTACTGCTCTGTGCAGGGGGTGTCACTAGGTAGAGTGTGAGCAGTGACTGATAGATTTCCTTCAAGGAAAGGCATGGTGTTTTGGAGCACTTCTTTGAGAGCGGGATGAGAACATCTTGGTTAGGTCTGCCTGTTCATTTTCAGTCCAGCCATCACCTGAGTTTGTAGGCCGTGCCTGTTCTGTGACCTGTTAGTTTGAGGGTGCTGGAAGCTGGTGTGGCTCTGAAGCAGCCTGTGATCTCCTGTACTCTCTTGCATTCGCTGCTCCTCGCAGGATAGAGTATGTGACAGTGACACCAGAAGGATTCCGCTACCGGGGCCAGGTCTTCCCTACAGTGAATGGACTCTTCCGATGGTTTAAGGATCATTATCAGGACCCTGTTCCAGGTGAGCACCCCAAAATCTGAGTGTCTCAGCTGTTTCAAAGCAGTACTCAGCTGTTTGTCTTCCATGGAGCTGTGAAGAGCTCACTTGACAGTTGATCTTTCAGCTGAGTGGGTCATGCAGCAAAGGCTGGATTTGGCCTTTTCCTCTCCCTTAGCCTTCCCCACCATACAATCCTGCCCACACCATGCCCTGGTAAGGCAGGATCTTGCCAGGACAAATGTTTCCACTATTTTTTTTAATCTTTAGTTTAAGCCAATGGCTTTTCTTTGGGGAAAATGAATCAGTCTCTTTTGTCTCGTGTTTTGTACAGGTATTACTCCCAGCAGTAGCAGTCGGACCAGGACTCCAGCCTCCATTAATGCTACTCCAGCTAACATTAACCTGGCAGGTCAGTGTGGGCCTTTTCTGGCTTGGAATTGGGGCACAGGGTCCTTCTCCAGGCTCTCTCTGTCTAACATAACGGCCTTTCTTGCAGACCTGACCCGTGCAGTGAACGCTCTACCCCAGAACATGACTTCCCAGATGTTCAGTGCCATTGCTGCTGTGACAGGGCAGGGGCAGAACCCAAATGCCACCCCTGCACAGTGGGCATCCAGTCAGTACGGCTACGGAGGCAGTGGAGGTGGCAGCAGCGCGTACCACGTAGGTGCCCTTTTTAAGCCTTTGAAGGGAGTTGAGGCAAACAGCAGATCGGTCTGGCTCCTGAGGAATGTGGCAGGGCAGAGAGAGGGGATCCAGCGGTGCGGGCACACGGCTTTCTGTGATTGTGGCCCTCTTTCGACAGCGTGAGCTGCCAGAGGAAAGAGATTAGCTGTGAAGTTATGTGCTGAGTTTGCAGGGCTTTTCAGCTCAGTGCTAATCTCTGAGCCGCACCGGCAGGCGAGCACCTCAGCCTGACTGAACACCCACAGGCTTTGCATTGAGTGAGATGAAGGTGAACAGTTTCAGCTCGTGCTGAAGCCTTTCCTCATGCATGCTGGTGCCTACCTCCACCAGCACGCATTGCCAGCTCCCCAGCTGACCCTGAGGCAAAATCCAGCTGCACGGAGTTGCCTGGGTACAGGAAACACACCCTGCCAGCAGAGAGATCTAACAGAGAGGTGCTGCAAGACAAGGCTTGCATGGAGGAGTGATCCTCTTTTGGACCACCTTGGGAGGCTTTCATGGAGTTTGGCAGAAGCGTTGAGCTGAGGGTAGACAGGGACTGTGGATAACCCAGTGTATTGAGGGGATCTGAAGGGAGGTGAACGTGAGGCAAAGAGACTGAGTGCTCTGTTGGGCAAACAGTGAGCCAGCCAGTTGGGACTGGGAGGGAGCTGTCTTTTCTGCAGCCCACTGTGGCAGAAAATCAAGGCAAATGTGTCTGTTTTTCATGCCCACTCAGATATGTTGTTTGTGCAAGCTTTCCCAAGTATCTCCTGTGCCTGTCTCTCTTCTGGTCCTCGCCTTTGCTCGGTTTCAATGTCTCCCCTCATACCCAGTGGGGAAGGCTGGCTAGTTTATGAGTGGAGACTCTAGGGGGAACAGCAGGACCCAGAAATGTCCTGTGCTTAGCAGGGTGTTCCTCGTTCTGCCCTGCAGCCCCTCGTTCCTTGGGCTGTGATTATTGCAAACCTCTCCTTGCTCAGATGAAGGGCTCCAGCAGGCCTAGGAGAGCGCAGCAAGGACATGCAGCAGCAAGCAGAGCAGTGGGGAGCGTGCCAGATCTCTGCCTCACAGCCCAGCAGTTTTCCTCTGCCTCCTAACAATATCTGCTCCCTGCAGGTCTTCACAACTCCAGCGCAGCAACCGGTGGCCACCCCTCTGATGACCCCCAGTTACTCCTACACCACCCCCAGCCAGCCGATCACAACGCCCCAGTACCAGCTCCAGGCCAACACCACACCGCAGTCCACACAGTCCCAGGCACAGTCGCAGCCCTCGTCCAGTTCCAGACAGAGGCAGCAGCCAAAGTGAGTGGAAGAGTCGCATGCATGTCTGTGTTGGTTGCTTTCGTGGTAGCACTGCAGCAGGGCTGCTGTGAGTTCTCCCCCGTGGGGCAGCGGGGAGGGAGGGCAGGGAAAGCTGCCCCAGTTTTTCTTGCCCGTGGCACATCTCACCTCCTGCCCGTGTCGTTACAGGACCAACAGTCACGCTGCCATCGACTGGGGGAAGATGGCCGAGCAGTGGCTCCAGGAGAAGGAGGCTGAGCGGAGGAAACAGAAGCAGAGGTTGACTCCTCGCCCGTCTCCCAGCCCCATGATTGAGAGCACACCCATGTCCATCGCCGGGGACGCCACGCCGCTGCTGGATGAGATGGACCGATAGGCCGTGCTGGACCTGACCCCGACCCTCCGTTCCCTTCTCTAGGAAGGGGAAGGGAGAGCAAAAGTTGAACACGGCCTCCCTTCCCTCAGCCACGTAACTCCTGTTTTATACATCGTGAGATGGTGGGAAACGACTCGTGGTGATGTGCACCTGAGTGAACGAACAGACTTGGCAGAGCTGGTCTAAATATGTATACTATATATATATAAATATTTCATAGGAAAGGACAGCTGCAACGGCCTCTGTGTGCCAGGTCCTGGCTCACCACTTGGGTGGAGCGAATCTGTCCTTCTGTGCGCACAGCAGTGCTGTCACTGCGACCACGAGGAAGCAAACCCAGCAGGATCTGCACACCGCTGGCCTGGAGTGAGCCTGTCCTATTTGGACTCTCCCGTGCCCCGACCGTCTCCTCTCCTCACCCAGGGAGCGCGAAGCAAAGTCACTGGGGTTGTGACAAGTGAACCAGAGTTCTCAAAGGGTTTCTGTTGCTGTTTGCTCCGTGATCTCACACGTAGCAGGCTCTGCAAAGTCTGTGCCACCCTGCAGCCAGGGCACGGCAGCTCTGGGGCTTAGGGCTCACGCCAGAGAGAAACGCAGCTGTTGTACCAAAGGCTTGCTCTCCTCTGGCTTCTTTTGGAACAATATTTATTTAGTTTGTTTTGTTTTTGTGGGGTTTTCTGTTGTTTTGTTTTGTTTTTTTAATCAGACTGCGAAGCAAAACCCCGGGCAGCAGCAGCTTAGCACAGGACAGACGCATGGGCCGAAACACTGCAAGAGCTCCTATGGTGGAGAGCACCCAAAGCAGCTGAGAGTGCATGGCACCCTCCTCCATATCGACTTCCTCCTGCCCAGCTGTAACCAGAAGGGGTGAATAAACTGTGTTTCTACGCTGGTTGAGAGGTTTTGTCTGCCCTGCGGTGCCTGCCCTCTCTTAGCGACGGATTTGCCGTGGAAGGTGGTGAAAGTCACTGCTCCTCCTTCCTGTGGTGCTTGGAGGCTGAAACTTCTGCAGAGAAGCTGATTTGTGTGAAGCTGATCAAAACAGATACGTCCAGACGTCGCACCCACATAGCAGGCACTGCCTGAGCTCACAGCTCTCACAGCCTGCGAGAGACCCCTGGGCTGGGAGCACGGAGCTGCGGTCCCAGCAGGAGCAGCTGCAGTGCAATGGAGTGATGGTTCTGAACTGGAAAGTTTTCTTTGCTGCACACTTTTCTCCTTTCCTCTTTTGTTAGTGAGGGTTTTCTATGGAAGCAGAGCCTTTGTTTCTCCCGGGGCTCCCGGTTCGCCTCCTCTTTGCTAGGAAATGAGCAAGAACCTCAGCCCCGCTTCAACAAAGGGCTTTTTGCATGTAAATGCTCCTGAAGAATGGCAGCAGCACAGGGGACAAAGCAGACACTGAGCCATGCGCTCCCGTTCCGGGGCTGACATCGCGATCTGCAGCCTCGCAAGGGTGGGATGGGGCCTCTGCCTGCCTGGGTGGGGGGCAGCCCTGCTATAACCTTCCGCTATTTTCTTTCTTTCTTTTTTATTTCATGAAATTCGATGGCAGGATTCTGACTGGGAGCAGCTCTTTACCGGAGCCATACTGAGGAGGGACGGGGGGGGGGGCTGACTGAGTGCTGTCGGCTCCTTTCCGGCCCTCTTTGTTTTTAGTTTTCCCAATTAAAAAGTTCTACTTTTGGGAAACTGGCCTGAGTCCGGCCTGTCTGTGCATCCTGCATCTGTGCTGTGCTCACAGCATCCCTGATGGGGCGGGAAGGGAAACGGCTCAGCCCTGTGCACTGCTGTGACTGCCATCCTCAGAGCCACAACCAGAGCCGGTGTGAGCGATGAGGTGCAGCTGGAGCCCACGTGTCTCTTCCTCACACGGCCCTGCAGACCTTGGGTTCTGCCTTGCTGTCATACACCAGGACCAGACCCGTGTGTCAGATGGGCACCACTGCCCCATATCCCCCCTCTCTGGCCCCGCCGTGGCTCTCGCCCCGCAGACCCCCAAGCACTGCAGTGGCTGCTCATTACCCACTTTATTCATTAACACAACCAGGGCCCCCACAGGGTGGGCGTGGGGCTCACGCTGCCTCAGTGTTGCTTTTCAGCCTCTTCTTTCTGTTCCTCTCCTTCCTCCTCCTCTTCCTGCTGCCCTGTCCCCCTGAGTTGGAGGCGATGGGGGGGATGGATGCGGCGTGGCTCAGCTCCCCAATTCCAGAAGGGCTCTTCTTCAAACTTTTCCCCTTCTTCCTCTTCTCCTTCATCCTTTTCCTCGCTTTCACCGCTGGGGGATCCAGGGGTTCCCCCCCAGGCCACGCCGCCCTGTCGATGAGCTCCCCACCAAACTCATACAGCACCGGCTCCTTGGGCACCGCCACGGCCACCGTGTTGTACGCCCTGCACCTGGGGACAGCGAGACAGCACGGGTCAGAGACAGCAACAGCAGATCCCAAACCAGGGGGTGTCACTCACCACACGTAGAGGTACGGCTGCACGCACTCCTCCTTGTAGGCAAACTCGAAGCACGGCACCTGGATGACGTTGAAGAACGCCTGTCCCACCACGCGCGACGCCGTGTCGTTCACCTGCTGCAGGCACTCCTTCAGCCTGCACCCAAAGGAGGGTCAGGAGGGGGAGAACCCCGCTGCCATCCCCCCTCAATCTCAACTATGGGGGTCAGGGCTGCTCACCGGCGGTCGCAGTCGCAGTGGCTGATGGTGTGCCAGCGCAGGTTGCGGTAACCGTAGCGGGAGGTGAAGGGGTGGATGACGTGCTGGCAGTGGTCATGGTCACGGCAGCAGCGGTCGGTGTCACGGTGCTCACCTGTGGGGTAAGGGCTGAGGGTAGGGCTGGGGAGGGGGCTGCGTGCAGCTGGGATGGTGTTGGCATTGGGGATGGGGATGGGGGCTGCGCTGGGTGAGGATTGGGATCGGAAGTGGTGGCGGGATGGAAAGGAGCAAGATTGGGGCTGGGATGGGGTCAGAGTTGAGATAGGGTCAGGATTTGGGCTTCAGTGGGATTGGGGGTTGGGATTGGGGCTGAGATGGAATTGGGGATGGGATTGGGACTGCGATGGAGTCGGATAGGGGCTGGGATGGGGTCAGATTTGGAGATGGGGTTGAGATTGGAGCTGGGATGAAATGATGGAGATGGATGTTGTTGAGATGGATGATGTTGAGATGGAGTCAGGGATGAAAAGGGGTTGGGATCAGGGATGGGATGGGGTCAGGAATGGAAAGGAGCAGGATTGGAGCTGGGATGGAGTCAGGATTGAAATGGGGTAGGGATCAGGGATGGGATGGGGTCAGGGATGGAAAGGAGTAGTACTGGGGCTGGGATGGGGTCAGGGTTGAGATGGGCTCAGGATTTGGGCTTGAGTGGGATTGGGGGCTGGAATGGGGTTGGGATTGGGGATTGAGATGGAATTGGATAAGGGATGGAATGGGGTCAGAGTTGGGGATGGGATCAGAGCTGGAGATGAGGTCAAGATCAGAGGTGGGATGGGGTCAGGGATGAAATGGGGTTGGGATCAGGGATGGGATAGGGTCACGGATGGAATGGGCTTGGGATTGGGGATGGGTGGCTGGAGAAGCCACATTGGGTAAGAATGGGGATCAGAACTGTACCAGAAATGGCACTGGGATCAGACTGGGATGAATGAGGGCAGGCAGCAGGATGGGGATTGGGGCTGGATCAGCACCACCCTGCTGATCAGGATGGAGTGGGTTGGGCTGGGATCGGTCTGAGATGAGCACCAGGATGGAGACCGGGCCGAGAGCAGAGTAAGGACTGGGTACGGAGCGTGTTGGACAGCAGCAGTGGGGGGATCGCTCTGGAGAGGGCTGGGAGAGGAGCAGCACGTGGGGAATAGGATAGCAGAGAGATGAATGGACAGGGACAAAGCTGCGGATAGGGGTGGAGATGGGTCCCCAGTCGTGTGCTGGGGAGTGGAGCAGCACTGGGGGGGGAGATCTCACCATGGGGTGGGTTTAGGCACAGCTCCTTACCCAGCTGCTCGTAGCTGTCCGCGTTGCTCCCGGCGCCGCACCACAGCGTCCCGGGGTAGGTGAGACCTCGGCGGGCACGGGGCCGCCCCGACGGGGCCACTGCGGGGCTGGGGGCCGCCAACAGCGGGAGGAGGAGGAGGAAGAGGAGGAGGGGGAGGAAGAGGCAGCGCGGGACGCACATGGCATCGCGGGGCCACCGCTGCTGCGGGGCCGCCTTATAGCGGAGCGCGGCACGGCACGGCCCGCCCACCGCGGGGCGGCACGGCTCGGCTCGGCTCGGCACGGCGCAGCATTGCACGGCCCGGCTCTGCCCCGCGGCAGCTCTGTCCATCCCCGCGTCCCGGTGCCCGCGCATCGAGGCTGCCAGCTCCCCTCCCCGCCCTCTGCCAACCCTCGGACGGAGCCCATTTGCAATCAGGACGCGGCGCCCGTCCCGTGGAGCGGCGCTTTGGCAGAGCTGGATGGTGCCCGAGCGTGGACGTGTGCGGCCTCGAGAAGACCCTGTGTTGGCTCGGACCCCAAATCTGCCCGTGGGGCTGCACCCCGAGCACCGCTCTGGCTCCTCCAAACCCCGCACCCATGGGATGCCCACACAGCTCCCTGTGGGGATGTGCAGGGGGCTGGGGGTGTCACACCGGGACGGCTGTGGGCACAGCTCCCTGCTGGCCCCATCCCAGCTCCCCGCTGTCCCAAGGCGTTGGCAGGGGCCCAGAGCTACGGGGCAGCCCCTGCTCAGCTGTTGCTGTCTGTGACACTCCCCATGACGGTCCCACATTGGGTACAGAGCATGCGCAGGGACACCAACGGGGCGATCGGAGGGGACATTAAGCCCTATGGGGTGTGAATTCACCCCTTGGCAAGCCAACAGCACCCTACGCATGGACCTGCGCCACGTCCCCGCTGCCCGGGAGAAGGGCTGGTACCTGGCACTGATGGCCCCCAACACCAAAGGTCCCCACTACGCATGGCTGGATCCGTCCCGGCTCTACTGCCATCCGCAAGTACCCAGCGACCACACGGGGGGCACCAAGGGGGTGACACCGGGGGGGGCTGTGAGGACACCCAGCACCTCCATATCTACCTTCCCAGGGCTTGAAGGACTGCGTGACCGATCTGCTGCAACCCTTCCATGGAGATCCCATTGACCTGGTGGCCGGCATCG
The DNA here is from genome assembly GCF_951394365.1 of Tetrao urogallus. Taxonomy (NCBI): domain Eukaryota; kingdom Metazoa; phylum Chordata; class Aves; order Galliformes; family Phasianidae; genus Tetrao; species Tetrao urogallus. The sequence continues at coordinate 6,045,528 of NC_136833.1, forward strand.
ATGCCATGGGCTTCATTCTGGGTAAGGGGGGGATGCTGGGGGGGCCCCCTATTCTTGTCCCTATGGTGGGTGACAGTGCCATCCCCAGGTGCCGCCGTGGCTGCCACGCTGCATAAAGGCTTCTTGGCCATCCGCAAAGCCGGGCACCTCTGCGTGGAGACGTTGGCAGAGCCCTACACCGACTATTCGGGTCGGGAGAAGGTGATGGAGGTGCGCACCGACACCGTCACACCGGGTGAGCTGAGCCCGTGGGGTGGGCACTCCTGCAGTGGGGCGACAATGGACGCTGGGATACAGCTCTGCCCCTCCCCAGGTATGCGCATCCTCCTGGTGGATCAGTGGGTGGAAACCGGAGGCACCATGCGAGCGGCCATCCAGCTGGTGGAGCGCCAAGGGGGGGTCGTGGCAGGTAGGACGGGCACCGGGGGGCGGGGGGAGCAGCCACAGGTGATGCAGGGGCTGACGCTGAGCCCTCATTGCATCCCGCAGGCGTCGCAGCCATCTGCATCGAAGACAGCGAGGGAGGGCGGTGGATTCGGGAGCGCTACAAGTGTGCCCACTGCGTGCCCCCCCGCTTGCAGCCCCGCTTCGACCAACACCAGATGGGTTGGGAGTGAGGCTTGGCACCGCAACGGCTCCTCCTTCCCGCCCACCAGCCCGACGGCTTCCTTAAAAAGCATAAAAAAATCATTTTATTACAACGAAGGCTGGGGGTGTCCCTTCTGGGGGGGTTTGCATAGCTATGGGATGCCCCCACCCGCCGGGGCCGCTGCTCTTTGGTACGGAGATACGGGGTGCTGCGGGGCTCACTGGCAGCATTTGGGCTTCTTGCGGGGTGCTGACAGGTACAGGTCGCTCTCGGTGCTGCCGATGCCTGCAGGATGGAGGGGTTAGGGTTAGGGTTAGGGTTAGGGTTAGGGTTAGGGTTAGGGTTAGGGTTAGGGTTAGGGTTAGGGTTAGGGTTAGGTGGGTGGGGGTTTAGCCATGGAGGGGGGGTTTGTGGATACTCACGCACGGCATCGCCGATCCGCCGCGCACTGCCGCGTTCCAGCTCTGCCAACACACTGCTCTCAAAGGTCAGTGCTGCCACACGGAAGAAGAAATCCCTCACGTTCTCTCCTGCCCCATAGAAAAAGACTCCTGTGCTCCAGCGGGGGGTCACCTCGCCCCCATCCCCCTCCAGCTTTGGCCATGTCCCAACCTGTGAGTGAGGACACAGCCCAGAACTCTGCCTGCATCTCCTGGGCCACTTTGAGCGCATCCTTCTCCATCTGGCTGTACTGCGCCGGTGTCTGCCAAGGGAGCAAGGGTGGGCAATGGGGACGGCCCCACAGCACAGGGAAAGCCCACGGGAGGGGGACACACTCACGCTCAGGTCCTTCTTGGAGCCCACCAGGAAGAGGATGACGTTGGAGGGATCGTTCTCCTTCAAGGCGTCTGCCAACCACTGCCTGTGGGGCCACATCGCCATGCTGCCGAGCGCTGCCCTCTCGTTTGCACAAAGGAGGTGACACCAACCCCACAGCCACCTCCAGGCCCACTGTATCCCACGTGCCACCTACCGTGTGTGGTCCAGGGATGCCACATCATTGACATCAAAGACGATGACGATGGCTGTTGGGGGGGATGACGTGAGCTACGGGGACAGAGGTGGTCGGAGGGGACGCGGGGATGGTTGGTGGGGATTTGGGGGGGGGGTCTCACCTTGTGCTCCCCGGTAGTAGGTGGAGGCGATGCACTTGAAGCGCTCCTGCCCAGCCGTGTCCCATCTGGGTGGGTGGTAGGGGGGGTCAGCAGGGGCTGTTGTGTGGAGGGGGGGGATGACACAACGCCAGTGCTACTCACAGCTGCAGGCTGAAGGGCACCCCCAGCACCTCAAAGCGCTCCATCTCAAAGTCCACCCCGATGGTCGCCTTGTAGTTCTTGTCAAAGGTGTCCTTGCAAAAACTGTTGGTGGGGGGATCGAGCAGGATGAGCATCAGCCCTGGGAGGGGGAGGGTCCTCCTACTGCAGCCCCCCCCCAGCATCCCTTCCGTCGGGGTTACCGGTTGATGAGGCAAGTCTTCCCCACCGCCAGGTCCCCCACCACGATGATCTTGGAGATCTTGAAGCTGTGGGAGCACAGACATTGCAGGAAGGGGGAGCACAGTCGGCTCCCGGGATAAGCACCGCTTTGGGGGACCACCCGCACCCCCCTGCAGCACAACACCCCCCATCTCTCCGCCCCTCCCCTCAACCTCCCCCCCCCCCCCGCCGCATTCCTGTGCCGTGACGCAGCCCTGCAGCGCCGCAGCCACGCGGCGTCTTCCTGCCGGGACCCCCCAGTTTGTGTAGGGCGGACAAACCCATGGACCTCCCCGTCCCCATCCCAGCCTCACCCCACAGTGCCCGTCCGCTGCTCCTGGCAGGCGCTGGTTACACTGGAATGGAATTCGGGGCGGGTGTGCAGGGCGGCCTCCTTCCGAAAGCACTGCGGTGTGTGTTTGGGAGGGATGGGGGGGGAAACAAAGGGGACCCGGTGAGGCTGTGGGTCGGGGAGGCCTCCCCCCCCCCGGGTGCTGTCCCCTCCCCACTCACCTGCGGCAGATTGGCCACCACCCTGTCCCTGCGCACCGGGGCCAGCACGTTCATGGTGCCCCACGGCCGGAGGGATGGGATGGGCGGGATGGAGCGGGGCTGAGGGAACCGCTAGGCCTGCGGAGATGGGGTGGGACGGGGGGAGCGGTGCTGTGGCTGTGTCCCAGATCCTGATGTCACCACGTCCCCAAGTTCTGCTGTCTCCATGTCCCCAAGTCCCACTGTCCCCATGTCCCCAAACTGTGCTGTCTCCACGTCCCCAAATCCCGCTGTTCCCCATATCTCCAAATCCCACTGTCCCCTTGTCCCCACATCCCACTGTCGCCAATTTTCTCTGTCCCCATGTCCCCAAATTATGCTGTCTCCATGTCCTCAGGTCCCATGTCTCACTGTCCCCAAATCCCACTGTCCCTGTGTCTCTAAGTCCTGCTATCCCCAGGTCCCACCATCCCCACGTCCCCAAACCCCACCATCCCCACATCCCCGCAGATCCTGCTGTCCCCGTGTGCCCACGTCCCGCTGTCCCCATGTAAAGCATCCCGGAAGGCGCCCATCCCCACGTCCCCACCTCTCCCCATCCCGCTTATCCCCACGTCCCCCCGGGTGCCACTCCGGCACACAGCCGTCTCCCCGTCCCAGCTGTCGCCGTACTCCGGCGCCGCACCCCGGGGTTTCGCTGTCCCTCCTCCCAGCTGTCCCCTGTCCCCTCCCGGCGGTACCGAGGGGCGATCCCCGTTCCCCCGCCCCTCCGGCTCCGCTCGGTGCTCAGCGCCGCACACTCCGCCCCGGAGGCATCGGCGTCCACGCCCCGCCCCGACCCGGGAGGGGACCGGGACTACAATTCCCATGATGCCCCGCGGGGGAGCGACGTGCGCACGCGCAACACAGGCCCCTCCCCCAAGACTACCCTTCCCGGCAAGCCCCGCTGCGAGACGGAAGGGAAATCTCGCGAGGTTTGGAGCTAATAAGCCCGTGCGGCGCGGCGAGGGAAGCCCCTTTCGGCTCCTGGCTGCCCAAGATGGCGCCCAAAGCGAAGAAGGAGGGTGAGGGCGGGCGGACGTGGTGGGCTCTGAGGAGGGCGGGCGCCGGGCTACGAGGCCCCGCGGGGTGCGGTGGGGCTGTGGGGGTCGGGCTGAGGAGATCGCGGGGTGCTGGAGGGCCGCGGGGCGGCGCTGGTCCGCGGGCACGTGGAGGGCACGGGGGAGGCCCACAGCGGCCGGCCTGGGCTGGTTACGTGAGGGCAGAGGGGAGAACTCAGCCGGGTTGTTGCGAACGAGGCACTCGCTGCCTGAGGAGCGGTTTGGGCACAGATCGCCCGTCGGGGTGCCTCGTGAGGAGATGCGGCCCGCTGGGGCAGGCGGGGGGCTGCTGGGCACGCAGACCTGCTTTGCGCTGACTGAGCTGTTGTCACAGCCGTGCCGCCCAAGACGGAGGCGAAGGCCAAAGCGCTGAAGGCCAAGAAGGCCGTCCTGAAAGGAGTCCACAGCCACAAGAAGAAGAAGATCCGCACGTCGCCCACCTTCAGGAGGCCCAAGACCCTGCGCCTGCGGCGGCAGCCCAAATACCCCCGGAAGAGCGCCCCGAGGAGAAACAAGTACGTGGGGTGGTGGGCCTGGCAGGGCTTTGTGTGTGGGGACGGCCCCTCTGCGGGTCCTACGGTAAGGCCCTGCACGTGTGCTGCCTTTGGAGCTGAGCCACGTTTTCACTGCAGAGCATCGGGGTGCAAGTGATGATTTCAAGCGACCAAAGCCTGAGAGTTTGTGATTAGAGCTTTTTTGGTAACTGATGTGCCCCGGATACTTCTAGATGATAACTGATGTTTTAAAACTCCTGATGCGTACACACAGCTTCTGCAATCCTTTTTTAAGCTGAGGCAATCTTTGTTGCAGGCTTGACCATTATGCCATTATCAAGTTCCCTTTGACCACAGAGTCGGCAATGAAGAAGATAGAGGATAACAATACTCTTGTTTTCATCGTCGATGTCAAGGCAAACAAGCACCAGATCAAACAGGCAGTCAAGAAGCTGTATGATATCGATGTGGCCAAGGTCAACACCTTGATAAGGTAAGGGGGAGAGCAGTCACCGCTGTAGGAAATTTGGACATGTGTGAGTATGGAATTAAACTCTTTGGTGTTCTCAGTGCTAAAGCTGTGATAAATAAAATCTAATGACTGAACACATCGTAGTGGGAGTTTAAAGTGGTGTTATGTCAGAAAGTTGGCTGCTTCTGGGAGTCCTGCAGGATTTCTGTGCAGATGATGTGAACAATTTTTTACCTCTGAGTAAACTGATGTTTCCAAAGGAACCACTGATGCACACTGTTACAATAGGAATGTGGAATAGGTTGGAGGATTTGTGTGCCTCAGTACTGACACCTCCTGTTCCACTCTAGGCCTGATGGGGAGAAGAAGGCTTACGTCCGACTGGCTCCTGACTACGATGCCCTGGATGTGGCCAACAAGGTGAGCGATATTTGAAGCTGTCAGCTCCCATCTGCTGCCTCAGATTTGCTGTACCTCCTTCTTCTTGGTGTGCACGTGAGGCACTTGTGCTTAGAGCACGCCAGTGCTGCTGCGGAGTAGTTTGCAGTTAAGTAGGATCGTAGGGTGGTTAAGCAAGAACAAATGCTGTCTGATAAAACCTTGTTCTGCCTGTATGAGGTCAGGGGAGTTACTGACAGAGCTGCAGTTCTTCCTCTCCTCCAGGGAGGGGCTCCACTCCACAGGGCTGCATGAATTTTAAAGTACTGAGGAGGATGCAGAAACTGCCTCAGGGTGAAGTGGTGCCTGTTCTAATAGTGTTCACAGACAGAGATGTTGGCAGCGCTCCTCAGAAAGGAGAATGTGCTGTCACAAGCACTGCTAGGGCCTGGGTGAGGGATTGCTGCTGTGCAGGTGGCTCTGCTGCTGGAAATGGCCAGGTGGTTTGGTCTTGATGGCTGTGGGAAGCAGGAGGCTGTGGTGGTAGGTGTTGGAGGTGGGGAAGGTGGCTGTAAGGATTAACGTGAGAGTCACAGTGGAGCAGATGAATACATCAGCTGTGTGAGGCACTGGGCGAGTCTGGTAGGAAGAAGCTTGTTTCCAGAGGAAGGAATCCTGGGGAGATGCAGCTGCATCAGTGATGGTGGAGGCTCTGCCTTTCTGCCACCATAACATCTGTTTTAACATCTTTTGCTTCTTTCCAGATTGGAATCATCTAAACTGCATCTACCAAGGACTGTACAGACAGGATAATAAACCCTGTAAAACCACTGAGGGGCTCTTTGTGTTTTGTGACTACGTAGCCCATGCAGGAGAGCTCCCAGGAAACTGTTGAGGCTTCATTTCAGTAAACAGTGTCCCTCCCTCCCTCCTGCTGAGGCACTTGGCAGAAGCTGGCTGCTCTGAGAGGCTCACAGCGCTGTCCCACACCTCACACTTCATTGCTGGGCTCTCCTGCATCACTGACATGTTCTCTGCCTGCTGTGGGTAATCAGTGAGCTGGCACTCCCCTGAATTGCAAATCGCTCTGTTTACATCAGTAGGATTTCAGAATAATGCGTTTTGCTGCGTAATTATTCGTACCTGTTTGTGGTGCTGGTTCTCAGCATCCTCCAGACTTCCTTGTGGAGCGTGCCACAAGCTGCTCAGTGCCCAGGAATAGGCAGGTACAAACTGCAGCAGAATGCGTGCGTGGTTCTCAACTTCTATCACCTGTTAGCTTAGGCTGCAGGTTTCTCTGGACAAAGCCCTCAAGCAAACCCAATAAAGTGCTTAGTGTAGGTGCTTTTTTTTCCTTTCTTTCTGGCATGATCCATGCTCCCCTCGCTGCAGCGTGTGAATCGCAGCCGGCTTTCTCTGACACAGTTCCTGTTGTGTTGCCTGTGACCTTGCTGAGTTTGCTGTCCTCACCAGGGCTGTTTATAGACTAGCTGCTGCTGTTGCCTTGGCAGTCATTTATTTCCTCGACCAGCTTTTTGGAGCACTTGGAGAGTCACAGGAATGTGGAGCACTGGGTGAGGAGGAAGTAGATGCGAAGCGCGGATAAGCCTGTAGGAATACTTAGCATGAAGTGTGTAGTTTGGCTTTAGGGAAGAAAGCTGTGACCAAATATTGACTGGGGCAGTTGAATTTTTGGGTGGTGGGACACCGGGTTCCCTTCGTGCCTTCTGGGAGTGGTGGAATCCTGAGCTCAGTAGTGGTGAATGGCGAGGGAAGGCTGTTCTGGTTGCCACTGCTTTGGAGGCTGGATAAAGATCTGCTGTGGGCTGAGCTGCACAGCATTGCAGGGACCTGAGTCAGATGTGCTCTTTCTTGGGGCTGGGTCTGATGTTCCTTCTGGCTTTTGGAAGCCACCTGCCTAAAACTCCTGCCTGTGGCCTCAGCGCTGTGTAAAAGGGGACAAGCAGCATAAGGGGCTCTGTAGGTATTAGCCGAGCCCTATGCCTCATCTTTAGCTGAGCTGCAGTTACCCCTCTGAGTAAAATGAGTTCTTTTTGGAGAGCCATATCATGGAGTGAGGAGCAGGTATGTGCTGCAGCCCTCCGTGGCCATGTGGAGGCTGGGCTGGGGAGGATTTCACTTCAGCATGACTTGCAATCTGCCCTGACCCTGCCTCAGCTTAGCCTGATGGCTGCATCTGGCTGGCACTCAGTGTGCATCTTCCCTGTGCTTGCTGCTTGCTCTGGGCTGGCAGCCAGCCTGACCCACAGCTGCCCCAGTGCTGTTGTACAGCTGGAGGATAGGGAAAGCTTGGTCATCCCTGACCCTTCTACGCTGCTGCAGTGGTGTGAGTGTGGGATGATCACTGTGCTGGGAGAAAAGAGAGGGGGAAGGTGATCAGGAGGGAGAACAGTAGGAGTTAACTGTGCAGAGTGTTTACAGGTTGAGTTGGTGCTTCAGCTGCAGATAGGAAGATGAGGCGTAGTGGTTGGGATGTTTTAGTGGTAGAGCTGGGACCTGCTGGGGCAGGAAGAGACCCTGCAGCTCAGCTCAGGGCCTGCTTGCTTCTGTTCTGGCACTGAGCAGGGAGGGGGTGAGTGAAGTGGTTGGTTTGGAACGTGAGTAGATTCCCACCCAGCCCATGTGTGATCCCACACTTTGCATCTCCCCTCTGGCTGCCGGGCTGCTCCTGGCATGCAGCCCCCTGTGCCAGCGACAAAACCAGTGCCCCCTGGGTGTACCTGGCACTGTGGGGCTTTCCCAGCCATCTGGAGGTGGGCTGAGTCCCCCCTGCTTCCACTCGACCTGCAGCACCGTGTCCACGTGAGCTGGGGATGGTGTGGGTAAGCACTGATCCTGCCTTGGAGCAGGGGTTGGACAGGAGTCCCTCTAAGCCCTGCTGCTTATACCAGTCCAGGGTGATCCTGGAGCTGTCGCATCAGCAGGATTTGCCTTCCTAACACTCTGGTTTTCCACAGGACTGCCTGGGCTAGCTTTGGCCCTGCTGCCCTAGAGAGCTGCACCCCTGCTTCCAGAGGGGCTGCTGCCACTGCAGTCAGTCTGGTGTGCTCGTAGGGGGCTGGAGCTGCACAGTGCTGGTGATGGCAACCCCGGGGGGACTGAGTGTGCAGCAATCTTCCAGGAAGAGCTGTGGCCTCACACGGTCTTCCCATGCCAGCTCCACTTCACGTGGCTGCCGGGTGAGTCATGCAGCCCAGCCAGGCTCTGTGCCGCCAGCCCAGAGACAGGAGGGTTGGGGACTGCAGTGGGGCTCAGCACCACTCCTGCTGCCCTCATCTGTGCCCCACGTCCCCACACCTGCTCCTTGCACAGCCCCAGGGCTGAGGGATGTCAAGCACTGAGGGATCTCTGGAAAAATAAATGAACAGAGGGGGATCGGTCTGTGGGAGCGCTAGGACCAAGCATCCCTGGGGGCTCCCTAAACCCAAGTGAGTTGCAGAACTGCATCCTCTCCAGGGAGCTGGGATAACGTCTTTTCCCATGCTCCCACCTCATCATCCTTCCCCCCAGCACCGCTCTACCCCACACAAGAGCCAGCTGAGGCATGCTGCGGCAGCAGTAACCAGACCCATTTAATGCACAGCACACCCAACACCACCACGGGTGAGGCTCAGCCCTTCCCTCACAGACGCTCCTGGCCGCGCTGGCGCAGAAGCCGGCTCGGGCTGCAACTCCATCGACCGTGCCCCCAGCTTTGGTGGCATCCCCACGGCTCGGCGAGGCTGTCGGGCTGGTTCCAGCAGGGTACAGCTTATAGGCAGCAGAGCGGGTGAACGCAGAGCCCGCAGCCAAGGAGCGAGCCCTAAGGCACATAGAGCAGGTACGGAGAGCCCCGGTCCCCAGCGCGCGTGCGGCTCACTCAGTCAATGAGGAACTTCTCACCATCCACATCTCTCCCAGCGGATCCCTTACGCAGGGAGGGGAAGAAATCAGAGCGCAGGAGGCGGGAGAAATACATGAGGATCATGGCGTCGAGCAGCAGGAGGTTGGCCATCAGGAAGGCGCCCTGGCCCTGCACCTCCACGTAGTGCACGAAGTACCAGGTGAGGTAGGCCTGGGGCGCCAGGCGGAAGGCGAAGTACATCACCAGGTTGACGTACTTGTTGGCCTCGTAGAGCGCCGGGGAAGGCACGTTGCTCATCTTCAGCAGCATGCGGATGGTGAGAAAGATGTTGCTCACCTCCACCAGCAGCAGAAGCATCGCCGCCACCAGGAAGCGGCCCGTGATGATGAGTGAGACGAAGGCAGAGATGGCCTGCAGAGGGGGGCACAGCGAGGTCAGCACCCTACGCCCTGCACGCCTCCCTGTGAGATCCTACAACCCTTACAGCATCCAAGCCAGTCCCAGGAGCTGCTTCCCCCGGGACCGACGGTGCTGGGAAGCTCTGCCCTCCCAGCCTGGCTGTCTCCAGGCGCTGGCAGCCGTCCTGCCTACTGCCTGCACAACCCACCTGGCAGGCAGGGTGAGGCATGGGCAGAGCTCCCGGCTGGCTGAGCCCTGGGGTGGCATGTCACCTCCCCACAGGGCAGCGTCACTTTCCCTACAGCCACACTCACCATGGCATGGTGCACCAGGTACTCCCAGGACGAGCGGGACTGCTGGCTGAAGATGATGTCGAGGCTGTCGTGGATGAAGTAGCCTGCAAGGTAAGAGAAGAGCAGGAGTGAGAAGGGGGAGAAGGGACTCGGGGTGCCTGCAGGGAGAGCTATACCCAGGGGGATCCTTCCTGCTGGTGGAGGCGCAGAGGCCCCGGACCAAGTGAGCGCTCACCTGAGGAGAAGCAGACCAGCAGGTGCCCTGAGACGCTGTATCCATCCTGGATGTCGGAGAGCAGCTCCGGGGACTGCCAAAGGCTGCGGGGAGGGAAACGGGGTGAGGCCGAGCGCTGCTGTGGGGGTTCGGCCCGAAGACCCCCGTCCTGCCACGGGGCGCAGGGAGGAAGCGGGCGATGTTTCGCACTCCCGGGCTGTGGGAGAGCCGTGCGCGGGCTGCCCACGGCATCACCCCCCGAGCTCCCATCCACCCCCGATACCTGAGTAGGGCCCACAGCCCGGCGAGCACGGAATGTGCGAAGGAAACGAGGAGGTTCCTCCAACGCCAAACGCGCCCGGGTCGGCTCCTCACGGCTGCGGGTCGGGGCAGGGCCAGAGCCGCCCGTCTCAGCGCCCCGAACAAAGCCACGCTGCCGCCCACTAGGGCGGCCGACGGCGCCCGCCAGCCCGGGCCCATCGCGCCCAGCTCCGGGGCACGGCGCGGGGCGCGCGGCGGCGCGGGCTGCCGGGCGCGGGGCGGGGCTGACAAGGGGCGGGGCCACGAGAAAGAGAGGCGGGGCTTCGCCTGCGGACACGCCCACCGGCAGCTCTGCGCATGTGCGTGGGGATTGCGCGCAATCTGGGCGAGTGGGTGCAGCACACGCGTGTGCAGGGCCGGGGTGGCACGCAGGGTGTTGAAGCGTTAGGTGTGCATGCTGAAACTGATTGCGGCGTCTGTGTGGGCATTGCACGTGGGGTTTTAAAGCGTGCGTGCATGCTGGATGTTGCTCGTGGACGTATGGAGCGCTATTGCGTGGTTTGTGGTGGGCGTTACACACCTGTGTGTATGCGCTGGGCGTTGCACACACCCACACCACGTGTCAGACTGGGATGCTGACTGCAGGCGTGCGACGTGCAGCTGGCGTGGGCCCTGCTCGTGTCCCGGGCGCGGTTTGCATGCCCTGGGTGCCCCCACGAGTAGAGCTCGATGTCGCTAGGTGGCAGCATGGCCCCGTCCCCCGCCCCGGAGCAGCCGCCCCCCATGCGGCTGCCCCATTCTCGGGGCTGCCCGGCCGTGCTTCGCTGCGGGTACAGAGCTGAGGGCGCTGCGCCCACCCCCTCCCGTTCGTGGCTGACCCCGCGCGGGGTCTCGGCCTCGGGGAGGCCCCCCAGGGCAGCGCCCGCCTCCCATTGTCCCCAGTCATCCCAGGAATGTGGGGAGAAGCTGGGAACGGAGCCAGGGCTTGGGCCTCGCTCCTGCTCACAGCCAAAGCGCTGAACCGAGAGCCCCGGTGTGAGCCCCCCCTGCTGTCCGCACACAGCCGTGGTATCCCGCTCCTAGCTCCGGCCGTGGCCCCCGCAGCTCGCTCGCTGCGTTCATCGCAAGGCTGCGGGTTACAGATTAACTCCCCTCGCCTTCAAGGTGGGGCTGAAGAGGGGCCGCGGCTCCCGCAGACCTGCAAAACACTGGGGGGAAGGAGGCGGACGCGCAATGAGTGTTTTGTCCTCTCGCGGCCACCTTAGCGGAACCCGGAAGCGTCTCCATGGAGACGGGAGGAGCCTGGGCCCAGAAGGGGGAGCGATGGAGAAATACGAGCGGATCCGGGTGGTGGGGAGAGGGGCCTTCGGGTGAGGGCGGCCCCAGAGAGCACCGGGCCTGGCGGATGGGGGGGCCTTGCTACTATGGGGGGGGGAGCAGCGCCGGGCCTGTGACACCCCCGAGTGAGAGGCGCAGGCCCTGTTACCATGGCGACGGGGG